>NC_086452.1:91371614-91737902 GCF_028390025.1 Pseudophryne corroboree
GATCATCGTGGAATGGCTTACCCCAATTGGACTCTCCTGTGGATTTGTGGCATCGGACAACGCCAGCAATATTGTGTGTGCATTAAATCTGGGCAAATTCCAGCACGTCCCATGTTTTGCACATACCTTGAATTTGGTGGTGCAGAATTATTTAAAAAACGACAGGGGCGTGCAAGAGATGCTGTCGGTGGCCAGAAGAATTGCGGGACACTTTCGGCGTACAGGCACCACGTACAGAAGACTGGAGCACCACCAAAAACGCCTGAACCTGCCCTGCCATCATCTGAAGCAAGAAGTGGTAACGAGGTGGAATTCAACCCTCTATATGCTTCAGAGGTTGGAGGAGCAGCAAAAGGCCATTCAAGCCTATACAATTGAGCACGATATAGGAGGTGGAATGCACCTGTCTCAAGCGCAGTGGAGAATGATTTCAACGTTGTGCAAGGTTCTGCTGCCCTTTGAACTTGCCACACGTGAAGTCAGTTCAGACACTGCCAGCCTGAGTCAGGTCATTCCCCTCATCAGGCTTTTGCAGAAGAAGCTGGAGACATTGAAGGAGGAGCTAACACAGAGCGATTCCGCTAGGCATGTGGGACTTGTGGATGGAGCCCTTAATTCGCTTAACAAGGATTCACGGGTGGTCAATCTGTTGAAATCAGAGCACTACATTTTGGCCACCGTGCTCGATCCTAGATTTAAAACCTACCTTGGATCTCTCTTTCCGGCAGACACAAGTCTGCTGGGGTTCAAAGAACTGCTGGTGACAAAATTGTCAAGTCAAGCGGAACGCGACCTGTCAACATCTCCTCCTTCACATTCTCCCGCAACTGGGGGTGCGAGGAAAAGGCTCAGAATTCCTTTGCCTATATCGTAGGTAGATGTATAGGCTTGAATCGCCTTTTGCTGCTCCTCCATCCTCTGAAGCATATAGAGGGTTGAATTCCACCTCGTTACCACAACTTGCTTCAGATGATGGAAGGGCAGGTTCAGGAGTGTTTGCTGATGCTCCAGTCTTCGGCACGCGGTGGCTGAATGCCGAAAGTGGCCCCCAATTCTTTGGGCCACCGACAGCATCTCTTGCATGCCTCTGTCGTTTTTTAAATAATTCTGCACCACCAAATTCAATGTATGTGCAAAACATGGGACGTGATGGAATTTGCCCAGATGTAATGCACGCACAATATGGGTGGCGTTGTCCAATGTCACAAACCCCCAGGAGAGTCCAATTGGGGTAAGCCATTCTGCGATGATGTTCCTCAGTTTCCGTAAGAGGTTGTCAGCTGTGTGCTTCTTATGGAAAGCGGTGATACAAAGCGTAGCCTGCCTAGGAACAGGCTGGCGTTTGCGAGATGCTGCTACTGGTGCCGCCGCTGCTGTTCTTGCTGATTCCAACATTCTATCAACTCTCAAAGTTGCACAAAAACCCTACTAATCCACCAGGATGCCCGATCGTTTCAGGAATAGGGTCACTGTCGTCAAATCTATCCAAATATGTGGATTCCTTTCTGAAAGATGTTGTTGGCAAGATAGCTATATTTTATGTACTTGTGATGTCCGTTCATTATACACTTGTATAGCCCATGACATCGGATGTGACGCCACCAGATTCTTTCTTTCTAATGGAACAAGACTACCTAATGCACAGATCAACTTTCTCATCAGTTGTGTACAATATATCTTGAACAAAAATAATTTTTGGGATCAGGATGTGTTCCATAATCAAATAAAGGGAACCGCCATGGGTTCCTCCTTCGCACCTAGCTATGCCAATTTATTTGTGGCTAGATGGGAGGAGGAAAAGATTTGGAATGACAATCCATATGGACATCTAGTCATATGGAAATGATACATCGACGACTTACTGATTATCTGGAATGGTCCGGAACAAATTCTTCAAGACTTTCTGATGTACATGAACAACAACACATATGGGTTGGAATTTACATTTAGCAAACAGATGGTCACATATCTAGATTTGGAAATTCATATTCAAGAAAACAAAATTATCACAAGGAATCATATCAAGGAAGTCAGTGGGAACACGATGCTTGATAGATCCAGTAATCATCACAAGAACTGGCTTCAAAACATTCCCGGAGGCCAATTCCGACACCTGAAGAGAAACTGTACACAGCAAGAAACATTTCTCCAACAATGCAGTGGTATGAAAGATCAGTTTGTGGAGAAAGGATACGATGGAGGAGAACTAGACAGAGAAATAGAGAAGATTACAACCATGGATAGAAAAAGCATGATACAGTACAATCATAAACCAATAGAAAACAACTATAACACAGCATTTATTACTCAGTTCAACAGCCAATACCATCAGCTAGAGAACATTCTACAGAAACATTGGCCCATTTTACTTTTGGATAAACAATTGGCACCCCACATAAAAGACAAACCGAAAATAATATATAAGAAAGCCAAAAACATCAAACAACATCTGGTTACAAGTTATCTACAGAATGAAATCCCTATCCAAACAGAAAATAAAGAAAATAAAGGATCTACTATGCCGGTTACAGAATTTAAATCTAATGTGACAAACAAAACATACAAAGTGAGGGAAAGAATTACTTGTGACTCTGAAGGAGTAATCTATTTACTGGAGTGTCCGTGTGGATATCAGTATATTGGACAGACCAATAGAAAATTGAAAATTAGGATTTCCGAACATTTATATAACATACAAATAAGTTTGGAAACCCACAGTGTTTCCAAACATTACAAAGAGCACCATCAACAAAATTCGTCTACCCTGAAATTTATGGGGATTCAGAAAATCCTGAAAAACTGGAAAGGAGGAGATATATGTCTGGATCTAAGAAATAGGGAAACAAAATGGATTTTCCAAATGTATACGTGGCAACCACTTGGATTAAATGAAGAGATAGATATAAACTCTTTTTTAGTTAGATAATAATTTAGGAATGGTTTCTATAAATTTCTACATCTTAAGTAATTTATAGTAGCCTCTTTCTGTCCATTTAAAATATGTTCACTAAAATGTCCTTTTTAAAATTGATAATTGTAACATATAATTAGAGTAGTAAAAAAGAGGAGAAGAACAAGCGCCTATGGTGCAGTAAGTTTTGTATGTGTTGGACAACACTAAAAATGATGTATATAAATGCGTACCAGAGATTTTCTTTAAACCACGTCAAAATAGATAGATGTCAGTCAGGATATTTCTTGCTATCAACACCATCAGAGATTTTCTTTAAACCACGTCAAAATAGATAGATGTCAGTCAGGATATTTCTTGCTATCAACACCATCTGACCCTCTCCATGGAGAGGGTCAGATGGTGTTGATAGCAAGAAATATCCTGACTGACATCTATCTATTTTGACGTGGTTTAAAGAAAATCTCTGATGGTGTTGATAGCAAGAAATATCCTGACTGACATCTATCTATTTTGACGTGGTTTAAAGAAAATCTCTGGTACGCATTTATATACATCATTTTTAGTGTTGTCCAACACATACAAAACTTACTGCACCATAGGCGCTTGTTCTTCTCCTCTTTTTTACTACAGAATCCATGCCATATACCTCTGGTATACTGAGGAACTGAGCTGCCGCCCTGAAGAGCGGAAGGTGCTTAATATAACTTATTCAAAGCTCACGTGACTTTGCTAGGACTTATATAAAACCTATGAAACTTTGCTACTAGCCACTTTGCGGCTATTATACCACCGACTCTACATACACGGATACACGGAAAAAGTTTTTTACCGTGCGGTCGAATCCAGAAGAAGCGCACCAGTCTACACACATCTTCTTTTTGTATATAATTAGAGTAATTAATATTATATATACATTTATTTTATGAATGCCATACCTTAATTAAAATAGATACCCATATTTTATATGATTTTTTTACTAAATGCCCTGTATCATAAGATAGAATGGAGCATGTGGTTGCCGCCGGAATATTTACTTCCTGCATGACCACTTCCTGTTTTTAAAATTGAAACAATAAAGTTTTTTAGCTATAAAAAGGAATTTCCTGAGACAATCTCAATCCTTAACAAAGGGCTGCAAACCCAAAATGCGTTGGAGAGAGAAGGAGGAAAGAGGAACGGAACAGGAAGTGAACGCCATCCCCGGGCGCTAAGCATGGAGTGAGAGACACTGCACGGATACCGCTACTCATTGCAGGAGGGAACCAGAGCCGGGGACGCAAGCAGAGAGCCGCGGTTAGCGGCTCACAAAAGTAGGGTGAGCTAGGGACAGTGAATTGTGGACCAGCCGCTCATTAACACCCGGTTTACCAAACGGAACCCCTAGTATTTGTAAACGCTTTTACATACCGCCAAAAAATACACAAAAGAGCTGTATTCATTGTAAACTAACCAAAACAAAACTTTTTTTTACAGCATTCATTTTAACATATTACAAGCGCTTCCTTTTTAAAGTTTTATTCCTGTGAAGGACATCAGGGACGGAGGCTGGAGAAGTTTATGTTACATTACACTCCCTGGCTGGCAGCGGCTGGGTGATCCTGCAATATTATCTGTGCTCACAGGCTGCCACTGGTCGGTATTGATATACTGTTTCTTCACGGACTGCAGCTGGACAGTTCTGATATACTATATTTTCTAGCGGGCAACTACTGGTCGGTTTTGATATACTACATCTCTCTGATTCCCGCCTTCAGTTGGCTATGATGGTTAGATAGCACCAGAATAACGCGGCCGCAGCG
Source organism: Pseudophryne corroboree (assembly GCF_028390025.1). NCBI lineage: Eukaryota > Metazoa > Chordata > Amphibia > Anura > Myobatrachidae > Pseudophryne > Pseudophryne corroboree. The sequence continues at coordinate 91,376,328 of NC_086452.1, forward strand.
AAACTAGAGAAATTTGCTAGAAATCCTCCAGCTCGGCCTCAACATGGGGAGGGAGCACACTCGGCCTCTTCACAGTCACCGCCTTCTAACAGCTCCTCATCTGTGGAGGCTTCGGATGCTGCCTTGCAGAGAGTACTGGAAGCGGTCACCACCAGCGAGGCCCGCTTGGCTGACAGGATCGGTCAGGTTCAGGTGGACCTGTCCATTATACACCAAGACCTCCTGCACGTGCGAGAAAGGGCCGGTGAGGTTGAAACACGCATTTCCATGCTGGAAGACACGGTTTCGCCACTCGGTAGACGTACCACTGCTCTAGAGTCCCAGATGACGGAGGTACACAAAAAGATGACAGATATGGAGGGGAGATTGCGACGGAACAATGTCCATTTTGTCGGCCTGCCCGAGAAAGAGGAGGGTGCCTGCCCCGAGAAATTTCTTGAACCCTGGCTGCTGGATGCATTTGGAGTGGAGGAGTTTACCACACACTTTGCAGTGGAGCGCGCTCACAGAGTCCCGATGCGTCCACTACCTCCAGGGGCACCTCCCCCGTACTTCATAGCCAAGCTCCTTCATTATCGTGATAGGGATGTGATTTTGAAAATGGCCCGCACTAAGGGTCCTCTCATGTGGAACGGATCTCTGATTTCAGTCTTTCCGGATTTTGCTATTGACGTTCAGAAGGACAGAGCTCAGTTTTGTTCCTGTGAAACGCAGGCTGCGTGAACTGAATATCCCCTATGCCATGCTCTTCCCGTCTAAACTGCGGGTGGTTTCAGATGGAGAAACTAAATTCTTCATGACTCCCCGCGATGCATCAGTCTGGCTGGACAGGCGCTTTCCGGCTTGGCGGGCGGTGGCCGCTGATTGAACTCCTGCGCTTAGTTTCTCTACTACTAATATTTTGCACCATGTATACCTGCTGTGCCATTTATGAGTGTGGTCTAGGCGGGGGATTTGGGTTTCTCATGTTGTTGTTTCATGTTGAGTTGTTATGCTGGGCCTATGAGGGGTCTCTGTGGCTTCTTGCAAGCCTTCCCTGGGGTTATGTGGCGGTTTGGGAATGAGGGAACTATGGGTTGTTATTTCCATACTGTTTTTCTGCTCTCTGCTATAGGTGTCTGTCCCACTATATAGCTCCCGGGGGGATACAGTTTTGTTTAGGTGGGGTGGTGGGAGTGGCCTAGGGGGGATTTGAGTTTAGCTGGGAGACTCTTCTGTCTCGAGGTTATTAAATTCTTGACCCCCTTTTTGGATATTGGATTTTGGTTTTGTTAAGTATTGGCAGAATATGTAAAGGTGTGTTCTGCCTTAGCTGTTATTGTTAGTTTTTAGGGTATTTTGTCGTTAGGGAATCAGGTATGCTGCTAGTTTTAGGTGGTATACGGGGTGGGAATTATTTTAGACTGTTATTATTGCTGTGTTTTCATTTTTTGCTGTGCAATGTGCTTATTTCCGCTATGTCTATGTTGCAACTAGCTGCGGGCGTATCTTTTTTTATATTCACTGGGGGTGGCTGGCCGCGGGTACTCTGTAATATTACAACAATGCTTTGCTATGGCTTTGGTTAAGTTTCTGTCGTGGAATGTGTGGGGGATCAATGACAAAATTAAGCGCTCCCTGGTCCGATAGATTAAGCTTTCTGCTTCAGATATAATTTGCCTGATGGAAACCCACTTACTGGGTACTAAGATTATGTCCCTTAAAAAACCATGGGTGGGCTGGGCTTACCACTCTATGCATACTGCAGCGTCCCGGGGAGTGTCGATCCTAATTAGGAAGTCTGTTCCCTTTGCACTTGATTCTGTGTAAACGGATCAATGGGGTAGATATGTATTTCTCAAGTGCAAAATTAACTACGTCCCCCTGTTATTGCTGGCTATGTATGTGCCCCCTCCATACTCGCATGACGTCCTTAAAAAGGCATCTGCCTTTATGGCTGCATCCCCTGGGGTAGCCGTTATCTGTATGAGGGACTTCAACAACGTTTTAAACCACGAGTTGGATAGGTTGTCCACGGCATCCTTCAACCCACAGCCCAGGCGTTCCCTGTTTGCAGACACTGTTTCGGAGTTGGGTCTGATTGACCCCTGGAGATTGAAAAATCCCGATTTGAGGCAGTACTCCTGTTTTTCATGCTCTCACTCTTCCTTCTCTAGGATAGATTTGGCTCTTCTGTCCCGGGAGCTTTTGCCCAAAGTTCAAAATGTCAGATATGAGACTAGGGGTATTTCAGATCACTCCCTTATATCATTACACATGACTTAAACTGTCAGCGAGGCCAAGCAGTGTGGAAATTGAATCCCTTTTGGCTGACGCATATGGGTGAGGGATCCGCCTTGGAAGCTAGCTGGTTAGAATTCTTTGTTATGCATGAAGACACCTTGGATGTGTCTCTGCTGTGGGACACTTTCAAGGCTTTTTTAAGAGGAACATTGATTAAACGGGTAGGGAGTCTTAAATCCTCCTTTAGAAAATGTGAATCTGAATTGGAGGCCCCAGTGGTTGCTACAGAAATGACATATGTGCGCGATGGCTTGGATGCCTCTAAGTTGGTGTGGCTCCATGCGCAGGGTGAATGAAAGGAATACCTGTGGGGGAAAACCCAGCACAGACTTCTCTTCTCCTCGAATGTCCAATATGCTACTGGGGATAGACCAGTTTCTTATTTTGCCAATCTTGCATGGGGTGACCGCTCCTCTCATACTGTAGTGGAGGTTTTGGATTCTGCTTGGTCTGTACTGGACCGCACCCCCCCAGACTGTGGCGGAATTTGTCACATACTATCAGGCACTCTATAGTTCCAAATTGACCTGTTCCCTGCTAGAACTGTGTGACTACTTGGATGGAATCCACTTGCCCCGTATCTCCAGTGAAGCCAGGGCTCTTCTCGATGCTCCTTTGTCATTGGAGATTGAGATTGCGATCTCTGCCTCCCCCGATGGTAAGGCCCCTGGCCTTGATGGCATTCCATCAGAACTGTATAAGAAGCATACAAAAATTTTTGCCCCTCAGTTGCTTGTTATTCAATGAAATCTTTGCCCACAGCGCACTTTCCCTGTCTATGGCGGATGCTTTGATTATAGTGATTCCCAAGCCAGAAAAGGACCCCAGGAGGGTTTAATCATACCGTCCTATTTCCCTGCTGCCCACGGATATTAAAATCCTAGCCAAGGTTCTGGCTTCCAGACTTAACCGGGTTATCTCCCAAATTATTCACCCTGACCAAACGGGCTTCATGCCTGGCAAGTCCACTGCTGTGAATTTGTTCACTCATTTCCAGGTTTCTCGGGGGGGAGGACTGCTCTGCCGTTATAGGCCCTCATTCCAAGTTGATCGGTCGCTAGCTACTTTAAGCAGCATTGCAAACGCTAGGCCGTCACCCTCTGGGAGTGTATCTTAGCTTAGCAGAATTGCTAACGAAATGGTAAGCTGTAGCTACCTCTGTGTCGGCAGTCGCTCGTCCATCCATAATTGTATACCACCTACCCGTGGTGTTTTTTTTTTTTCTATCTTCTTGATGCTAGTAGCTTACTTTAGGAGTCTGCAGTGCTGAGCTGACAGTGTCCAGCAGGTCCGTCATTATATAATATATACCTGTCCGGCTGCAGTAGTGATATATATATATTTTTTATATCATTATCATCCAGTCTATATTAGCAGCAGACGCAGTACGGTAGTCCACGGCTGTAGCTACCTCTGTGTCGGCAGTCGCTCGTCCATCCATAATTGTATACCACCTACCCGTGGTGTTTTTTTTTTTTTTCTATCTTCTTGATACTAGTAGCTTACTTTAGGAGTCTGCAGTGCTGAGCTGACAGTGTCCAGCAGGTCCGTCATTATATAATATATACCTGTCCGGCTGCAGTAGTGATATATATATATTTTTTATCTCATTATCATCCAGTCTATATTAGCAGCAGACGCAGTACGGTAGTCCACGGCTGTAGCTACCTCTGTGTCGGCAGTCGCTCGTCCATCCATAATTGTATACCACCTACCCGTGGTGTTTTTTTTTTCTATCTTCTTGATACTAGTAGCTTACTTTAGGAGTCTGCAGTGCTGAGCTGACAGTGTCCAGCAGGTCCGTCATTATATAATATATACCTGTCCGGCTGCAGTAGTGATATATATATATTTTATATCTCATTATCATCCAGTCTATATTAGCAGCAGACGCAGTACGGTAGTCCACGGCTGTAGCTACCTCTGTGTCGGCAGTCGCTCGTCCATCCATAATTGTATACCACCTACCCGTGGTGTTTTTTTTTTCTATCTTCTTGATACTAGTAGCTTACTTTAGGAGTCTGCAGTGCTGAGCTGACAGTGTCCAGCAGGTCCGTCATTATATAATATATACCTGTCCGGCTGCAGTAGTGATATATATATATTTTTTATATCATTATCATCCAGTCTATATTAGCAGCAGACGCAGTACGGTAGTCCACGGCTGTAGCTACCTCTGTGTCGGCAGTCGCTCGTCCATCCATAATTGTATACCACCTACCCGTGGTGTTTTTTTTTCTTCTATCTTCTTGATACTAGTAGCTTACTTTAGGAGTCTGCAGTGCTGAGCTGACAGTGTCCAGCAGGTCCGTCATTATATAATATATACCTGTCCGGCTGCAGTAGTGATATATATATATATTTTTTATATCATTATCATCCAGTCTATATTAGCAGCAGACGCAGTACGGTAGTCCACGGTTGTAGCTACCTCTGTGTCGGCAGTCGCTCGTCATCCATAAGTATACTAGTATCCATCCATCTCCATTGTTTACCTGAGGTGCCTTTTAGTTGTGCCTATTAAAATATGGAGAACAAAAATGTTGAGGTTCCAAAAATAGGGAAAGATCAAGATCGACTTCCACCTCGTGCTGAAGCTGCTGCCACTAGTCATGGCCGAGATGATGAAATGCCATCAACGTCGTCTGCCAAGGCCGATGCCCAATGTCATAGTACAGAGCATGTAAAATCCAAAACACCAAATATCAGTAAAAAAAGGACTCAAAAATCTAAAATAAAATTGTCGGTGGAGAAGCGTAAACTTGCCAATATGCCATTTACCACACGGAGTGGCAAGGAACGGCTGAGGCCCTGGCCTATGTTCATGGCTAGTGGTTCAGCTTCACATGAGGATGGAAGCACTCAGCCTCTCGCTAGAAAAATGAAAAGACTCAAGCTGGCAAAAGCACAGCAAAGAACTGTGCGTTCTTCGAAATCACAAATCCACAAGGAGAGTCCAATTGTGTCGGTTGCGATGCCTGACCTTCCCAACACTGGACGTGAAGAGCATGCGCCTTCCACCATTTGCACGCCCCCTGCAAGTGCTGGAAGGAGCACCCGCAGTCCAGTTCCTGATAGTCAGATTGAAGATGTCAGTGTTGAAGTACACCAGGATGAGGAGGATATGGGTGTTGCTGGCGCTGGGGAGGAAATTGACCAGGAGGATTCTGATGGTGAGGTGGTTTGTTTAAGTCAGGCACCCGGGGAGACACCTGTTGTCCGTGGGAGGAATATGGCCATTGACATGCCTGGTGAAAATACCAAAAAAATCAGCTCTTCGGTGTGGAAGTATTTCAACAGAAATGCAGACAACATTTGTCAAGCCGTGTGTTGCCTTTGTCAAGCTGTAATAAGTAGGGGTAAGGACGATAACCACCTCGGAACATCCTCCCTTATACGTCACCTGCAGCGCATTCATCATAAGTCAGTGACAAGTTCAAAAACTTTGGGCGACAGCGGAAGCAGTCCACTGACCAGTAAATCCCTTCCTCTTGTAACCAAGCTCACGCAAACCACCCCACCAACTCCCTCAGTGTCAATTTCCTCCTTCCCCAGGAATGCCAATAGTCCTGCAGGCCATGTCACTGGCAATTCTGACGAGTCCTCTCCTGCCTGTGATTCCTCCGATGCATCCTTGCGTGTAACGCCTACTGCTGCTGGCGCTGCTGTTGTTGCTGCTGGGAGTCGATGGTCATCCCAGAGGGGAAATCGTAAGACCACTTTTACTACTTCCACCAAGCAATTGACTGTCCAACAGTCCTTTGCGAGGAAGATGAAATATCACAGCAGTCATCCTGCTGCAAAGCGGATAACTGAGGCCTTGGCATCCTGGGCGGTGAGAAACGTGGTTCCGGTATCCATCATTACTGCAGAGCCAACTAGAGACTTGTTGGAGGTACTGTGTCCCCGGTACCAAATACCATCTAGGTTCCATTTCTCTAGGCAGGCGATACCGAAAATGTACACAGACCTCAGAAAAAGACTCACCAGTGTCCTAAAAAATGCAGTTGTACCCAATGTCCACTTAACCACGGACATGTGGACAAGTGGAGCAGGGCAGGCTCAGGACTATATGACTGTGACAGCCCACTGGATAGATGTATGGACTCCCGCCGCAAGAACAGCAGCGGCGGCACCGACCAGTAGCAGCATCTCGCAAACGCCAACTCTTTCCTAGGCAGGCTACGCATTGTATCACCGCTTTCCAGAATACGCACACAGCTAAAAACCTCTTACGGCAACTGAGGAAGATCATCGTGGAATGGCTTACCCCAATTGGACTCTCCTGTGGATTTGTGGCATCGGACAACGCCAGCAATATTGTGTGTGCATTAAATCTGGGCAAATTCCAGCACGTCCCATGTTTTGCACATACCTTGAATTTGGTGGTGCAGAATTATTTAAAAAACGACAGGGGCGTGCAAGAGATGCTGTCGGTGGCCAGAAGAATTGCGGGACACTTTCGGCGTACAGGCACCACGTACAGAAGACTGGAGCACCACCAAAAACGCCTGAACCTGCCCTGCCATCATCTGAAGCAAGAAGTGGTAACGAGGTGGAATTCAACCCTCTATATGCTTCAGAGGTTGGAGGAGCAGCAAAAGGCCATTCAAGCCTATACAATTGAGCACGATATAGGAGGTGGAATGCACCTGTCTCAAGCGCAGTGGAGAATGATTTCAACGTTGTGCAAGGTTCTGCTGCCCTTTGAACTTGCCACACGTGAAGTCAGTTCAGACACTGCCAGCCTGAGTCAGGTCATTCCCCTCATCAGGCTTTTGCAGAAGAAGCTGGAGACATTGAAGGAGGAGCTAACACAGAGCGATTCCGCTAGGCATGTGGGACTTGTGGATGGAGCCCTTAATTCGCTTAACAAGGATTCACGGGTGGTCAATCTGTTGAAATCAGAGCACTACATTTTGGCCACCGTGCTCGATCCTAGATTTAAAACCTACCTTGGATCTCTCTTTCCGGCAGACACAAGTCTGCTGGGGTTCAAAGAACTGCTGGTGACAAAATTGTCAAGTCAAGCGGAACGCGACCTGTCAACATCTCCTCCTTCACATTCTCCCGCAACTGGGGGTGCGAGGAAAAGGCTCAGAATTCCTTTGCCTATATCGTAGGTAGATGTATAGGCTTGAATCGCCTTTTGCTGCTCCTCCATCCTCTGAAGCATATAGAGGGTTGAATTCCACCTCGTTACCACAACTTGCTTCAGATGATGGAAGGGCAGGTTCAGGAGTGTTTGCTGATGCTCCAGTCTTCGGCACGCGGTGGCTGAATGCCGAAAGTGGCCCCCAATTCTTTGGGCCACCGACAGCATCTCTTGCATGCCTCTGTCGTTTTTTAAATAATTCTGCACCACCAAATTCAATGTATGTGCAAAACATGGGACGTGATGGAATTTGCCCAGATGTAATGCACGCACAATATGGGTGGCGTTGTCCAATGTCACAAATCCCCAGGAGAGTCCAATTGGGGTAAGCCATTCTGCGATGATGTTCCTCAGTTTCCGTAAGAGGTTGTCAGCTGTGTGCTTCTTATGGAAAGCGGTGATACAAAGCGTAGCCTGCCTAGGAACAGGCTGGCGTTTGCGAGATGCTGCTACTGGTGCCGCCGCTGCTGTTCTTGCTGATTCCAACATTCTATCAACTCTCAAAGTTGCACAAAAACCCTACTAATCCACCAGGATGCCCGATCGTTTCAGGAATAGGGTCACTGTCGTCAAATCTATCCAAATATGTGGATTCCTTTCTGAAAGATGTTGTTGGCAAGATAGCTATATTTTATGTACTTGTGATGTCCGTTCATTATACACTTGTATAGCCCATGACATCGGATGTGACGCCACCAGATTCTTTCTTTCTAATGGAACAAGACTACCTAATGCACAGATCAACTTTCTCATCAGTTGTGTACAATATATCTTGAACAAAAATAATTTTTGGGATCAGGATGTGTTCCATAATCAAATAAAGGGAACCGCCATGGGTTCCTCCTTCGCACCTAGCTATGCCAATTTATTTGTGGCTAGATGGGAGGAGGAAAAGATTTGGAATGACAATCCATATGGACATCTAGTCATATGGAAATGATACATCGACGACTTACTGATTATCTGGAATGGTCCGGAACAAATTCTTCAAGACTTTCTGATGTACATGAACAACAACACATATGGGTTGGAATTTACATTTAGCAAACAGATGGTCACATATCTAGATTTGGAAATTCATATTCAAGAAAACAAAATTATCACAAGGAATCATATCAAGGAAGTCAGTGGGAACACGATGCTTGATAGATCCAGTAATCATCACAAGAACTGGCTTCAAAACATTCCCGGAGGCCAATTCCGACACCTGAAGAGAAACTGTACACAGCAAGAAACATTTCTCCAACAATGCAGTGGTATGAAAGATCAGTTTGTGGAGAAAGGATACGATGGAGGAGAACTAGACAGAGAAATAGAGAAGATTACAACCATGGATAGAAAAAGCATGATACAGTACAATCATAAACCAATAGAAAACAACTATAACACAGCATTTATTACTCAGTTCAACAGCCAATACCATCAGCTAGAGAACATTCTACAGAAACATTGGCCCATTTTACTTTTGGATAAACAATTGGCACCCCACATAAAAGACAAACCGAAAATAATATATAAGAAAGCCAAAAACATCAAACAACATCTGGTTACAAGTTATCTACAGAATGAAATCCCTATCCAAACAGAAAATAAAGAAAATAAAGGATCTACTATGCCGGTTACAGAATTTAAATCTAATGTGACAAACAAAACATACAAAGTGAGGGAAAGAATTACTTGTGACTCTGAAGGAGTAATCTATTTACTGGAGTGTCCGTGTGGATATCAGTATATTGGACAGACCAATAGAAAATTGAAAATTAGGATTTCCGAACATTTATATAACATACAAATAAGTTTGGAAACCCACAGTGTTTCCAAACATTACAAAGAGCACCATCAACAAAATTCGTCTACCCTGAAATTTATGGGGATTCAGAAAATCCTGAAAAACTGGAAAGGAGGAGATATATGTCTGGATCTAAGAAATAGGGAAACAAAATGGATTTTCCAAATGTATACGTGGCAACCACTTGGATTAAATGAAGAGATAGATATAAACTCTTTTTTAGTTAGATAATAATTTAGGAATGGTTTCTATAAATTTCTACATCTTAAGTAATTTATAGTAGCCTCTTTCTGTCCATTTAAAATATGTTCACTAAAATGTCCTTTTTAAAATTGATAATTGTAACATATAATTAGAGTAGTAAAAAAGAGGAGAAGAACAAGCGCCTATGGTGCAGTAAGTTTTGTATGTGTTGGACAACACTAAAAATGATGTATATAAATGCGTACCAGAGATTTTCTTTAAACCACGTCAAAATAGATAGATGTCAGTCAGGATATTTCTTGCTATCAACACCATCAGAGATTTTCTTTAAACCACGTCAAAATAGATAGATGTCAGTCAGGATATTTCTTGCTATCAACACCATCTGACCCTCTCCATGGAGAGGGTCAGATGGTGTTGATAGCAAGAAATATCCTGACTGACATCTATCTATTTTGACGTGGTTTAAAGAAAATCTCTGATGGTGTTGATAGCAAGAAATATCCTGACTGACATCTATCTATTTTGACGTGGTTTAAAGAAAATCTCTGGTACGCATTTATATACATCATTTTTAGTGTTGTCCAACACATACAAAACTTACTGCACCATAGGCGCTTGTTCTTCTCCTCTTTTTTACTACAGAATCCATGCCATATACCTCTGGTATACTGAGGAACTGAGCTGCCGCCCTGAAGAGCGGAAGGTGCTTAATATAACTTATTCAAAGCTCACGTGACTTTGCTAGGACTTATATAAAACCTATGAAACTTTGCTACTAGCCACTTTGCGGCTATTATACCACCGACTCTACATACACGGATACACGGAAAAAGTTTTTTACCGTGCGGTCGAATCCAGAAGAAGCGCACCAGTCTACACACATCTTCTTTTTGTATATAATTAGAGTAATTAATATTATATATACATTTATTTTATGAATGCCATACCTTAATTAAAATAGATACCCATATTTTATATGATTTTTTTACTAAATGCCCTGTATCATAAGATAGAATGGAGCATGTGGTTGCCGCCGGAATATTTACTTCCTGCATGACCACTTCCTGTTTTTAAAATTGAAACAATAAAGTTTTTTAGCTATAAAAAGGAATTTCCTGAGACAATCTCAATCCTTAACAAAGGGCTGCAAACCCAAAATGCGTTGGAGAGAGAAGGAGGAAAGAGGAACGGAACAGGAAGTGAACGCCATCCCCGGGCGCTAAGCATGGAGTGAGAGACACTGCACGGATACCGCTACTCATTGCAGGAGGGAACCAGAGCCGGGGACGCAAGCAGAGAGCCGCGGTTAGCGGCTCACAAAAGTAGGGTGAGCTAGGGACAGTGAATTGTGGACCAGCCGCTCATTAACACCCGGTTTACCAAACGGAACCCCTAGTATTTGTAAACGCTTTTACATACCGCCAAAAAATACACAAAAGAGCTGTATTCATTGTAAACTAACCAAAACAAAACTTTTTTTTACAGCATTCATTTTAACATATTACAAGCGCTTCCTTTTTAAAGTTTTATTCCTGTGAAGGACATCAGGGACGGAGGCTGGAGAAGTTTATGTTACATTACACTCCCTGGCTGGCAGCGGCTGGGTGATCCTGCAATATTATCTGTGCTCACAGGCTGCCACTGGTCGGTATTGATATACTGTTTCTTCACGGACTGCAGCTGGACAGTTCTGATATACTATATTTTCTAGCGGGCAACTACTGGTCGGTTTTGATATACTACATCTCTTTGATTCCCGCCTTCAGTTGGCTATGATGGTTAGATAGCACCAGAATAACGCGGCCGCAGCGAAACTAGAGAAATTTGCTAGAAATCCTCCAGCTCGGCCTCAACATGGGGAGGGAGCACACTCGGCCTCTTCACAGTCACCGCCTTCTAACAGCTCCTCATCTGTGGAGGCTTCGGATGCTGCCTTGCAGAGAGTACTGGAAGCGGTCACCACCAGCGAGGCCCGCTTGGCTGACAGGATCGGTCAGGTTCAGGTGGACCTGTCCATTATACACCAAGACCTCCTGCACGTGCGAGAAAGGGCCGGTGAGGTTGAAACACGCATTTCCATGCTGGAAGACACGGTTTCGCCACTCGGTAGACGTACCACTGCTCTAGAGTCCCAGATGACGGAGGTACACAAAAAGATGACAGATATGGAGGGGAGATTGCGACGGAACAATGTCCATTTTGTCGGCCTGCCCGAGAAAGAGGAGGGTGCCTGCCCCGAGAAATTTCTTGAACCCTGGCTGCTGGATGCATTTGGAGTGGAGGAGTTTACCACACACTTTGCAGTGGAGCGCGCTCACAGAGTCCCGATGCGTCCACTACCTCCAGGGGCACCTCCCCCGTACTTCATAGCCAAGCTCCTTCATTATCGTGATAGGGATGTGATTTTGAAAATGGCCCGCACTAAGGGTCCTCTCATGTGGAACGGATCTCTGATTTCAGTCTTTCCGGATTTTGCTATTGACGTTCAGAAGGACAGAGCTCAGTTTGTTCCTGTGAAACGCAGGCTGCGTGAACTGAATATCCCCTATGCCATGCTCTTCCCGTCTAAACTGCGGGTGGTTTCAGATGGAGAAACTAAATTCTTCATGACTCCCCGCGATGCATCAGTCTGGCTGGACAGGCGCTTTCCGGCTTGGCGGGCGGTGGCCGCTGATTGAACTCCTGCGCTTAGTTTCTCTACTACTTAATATTTTGCACCATGTATACCTGCTGTGCCATTTATGAGTGTGGTCTAGGCGGGGGATTTGGGTTTCTCATGTTGTTGTTTCATGTTGAGTTGTTATGCTGGGCCTATGAGGGGTCTCTGTGGCTTCTTGCAAGCCTTCCCTGGGGTTATGTGGCGGTTTGGGAATGAGGGAACTATGGGTTGTTATTTCCATACTGTTTTTCTGCTCTCTGCTATAGGTGTCTGTCCCACTATATAGCTCCCGGGGGGATACAGTTTTGTTTAGGTGGGGTGGTGGGAGTGGCCTAGGGGGGATTTGAGTTTAGCTGGGAGACTCTTCTGTCTCGAGGTTATTAAATTCTTGACCCCCTTTTTGGATATTGGATTTTGGTTTTGTTAAGTATTGGCAGAATATGTAAAGGTGTGTTCTGCCTTAGCTGTTATTGTTAGTTTTTAGGGTATTTTGTCGTTAGGGAATCAGGTATGCTGCTAGTTTTAGGTGGTATACGGGGTGGGAATTATTTTAGACTGTTATTATTGCTGTGTTTTCATTTTTTGCTGTGCAATGTGCTTATTTCCGCTATGTCTATGTTGCAACTAGCTGCGGGCGTATCTTTTTTTATATTCACTGGGGGTGGCTGGCCGCGGGTACTCTGTAATATTACAACAATGCTTTGCTATGGCTTTGGTTAAGTTTCTGTCGTGGAATGTGTGGGGGATCAATGACAAAATTAAGCGCTCCCTGGTCCGATAGATTAAGCTTTCTGCTTCAGATATAATTTGCCTGATGGAAACCCACTTACTGGGTACTAAGATTATGTCCCTTAAAAAACCATGGGTGGGCTGGGCTTACCACTCTATGCATACTGCAGCGTCCCGGGGAGTGTCGATCCTAATTAGGAAGTCTGTTCCCTTTGCACTTGATTCTGTGTAAACGGATCAATGGGGTAGATATGTATTTCTCAAGTGCAAAATTAACTACGTCCCCCTGTTATTGCTGGCTATGTATGTGCCCCCTCCATACTCGCATGACGTCCTTAAAAAGGCATCTGCCTTTATGGCTGCATCCCCTGGGGTAGCCGTTATCTGTATGAGGGACTTCAACAACGTTTTAAACCACGAGTTGGATAGGTTGTCCACGGCATCCTTCAACCCACAGCCCAGGCGTTCCCTGTTTGCAGACACTGTTTCGGAGTTGGGTCTGATTGACCCCTGGAGATTGAAAAATCCCGATTTGAGGCAGTACTCCTGTTTTTCATGCTCTCACTCTTCCTTCTCTAGGATAGATTTGGCTCTTCTGTCCCGGGAGCTTTTGCCCAAAGTTCAAAATGTCAGATATGAGACTAGGGGTATTTCAGATCACTCCCTTATATCATTACACATGACTTAAACTGTCAGCGAGGCCAAGCAGTGTGGAAATTGAATCCCTTTTGGCTGACGCATATGGGTGAGGGATCCGCCTTGGAAGCTAGCTGGTTAGAATTCTTTGTTATGCATGAAGACACCTTGGATGTGTCTCTGCTGTGGGACACTTTCAAGGCTTTTTTAAGAGGAACATTGATTAAACGGGTAGGGAGTCTTAAATCCTCCTTTAGAAAATGTGAATCTGAATTGGAGGCCCCAGTGGTTGCTACAGAAATGACATATGTGCGCGATGGCTTGGATGCCTCTAAGTTGGTGTGGCTCCATGCGCAGGGTGAATGAAAGGAATACCTGTGGGGGAAAACCCAGCACAGACTTCTCTTCTCCTCGAATGTCCAATATGCTACTGGGGATAGACCAGTTTCTTATTTTGCCAATCTTGCATGGGGTGACCGCTCCTCTCATACTGTAGTGGAGGTTTTGGATTCTGCTTGGTCTGTACTGGACCGCACCCCCCAGACTGTGGCGGAATTTGTCACATACTATCAGGCACTCTATAGTTCCAAATTGACCTGTTCCCTGCTAGAACTGTGTGACTACTTGGATGGAATCCACTTGCCCCGTATCTCCAGTGAAGCCAGGGCTCTTCTCGATGCTCCTTTGTCATTGGAGATTGAGATTGCGATCTCTGCCTCCCCCGATGGTAAGGCCCCTGGCCTTGATGGCATTCCATCAGAACTGTATAAGAAGCATACAAAAATTTTTGCCCCTCAGTTGCTTGTTATTCAATGAAATCTTTGCCCACAGCGCACTTTCCCTGTCTATGGCGGATGCTTTGATTATAGTGATTCCCAAGCCAGAAAAGGACCCCAGGAGGGTTTAATCATACCGTCCTATTTCCCTGCTGCCCACGGATATTAAAATCCTAGCCAAGGTTCTGGCTTCCAGACTTAACCGGGTTATCTCCCAAATTATTCACCCTGACCAAACGGGCTTCATGCCTGGCAAGTCCACTGCTGTGAATTTGTTCACTCATTTCCAGGTTTCTCGGGGGGGAGGACTGCTCTGCCGTTATAGGCCCTCATTCCAAGTTGATCGGTCGCTAGCTACTTTAAGCAGCATTGCAAACGCTAGGCCGTCACCCTCTGGGAGTGTATCTTAGCTTAGCAGAATTGCTAACGAAATGGTAAGCAGTTCTGCTATTAAATATTTCCTCGGTGGAGTGGGCCTTCCTCTGGGAGGCTATGAATAGGTTTGGCATGGGCCCCAAATTTATCAGCTATGTTAAATTATTGTATTTTCTGCCCATGGACAGAGTCTCGGTGAACGAGTTTGTTTTGGACTCCTGCCCCCTGTCCAGGGGAACGAGACAAGGCTGCCCTCTGTCTCCGACTCTGTTTGCCATTGCTATTGAGCCACTGGCATGTTTGATTAGAGCAACTCAAGATATTGTGGGTATTAGGGTTGGCGCAAGAGAGGACAGGATAGCGTTATACGCTGATGACCTCTTGCTCTTTGTGGACGATTACGTTTCCTCCTTACCTAAAGTCCTTGACTTGATAACCGACTACGGACGCTTCTCCGGGCTCAAAATTAACTGGGTTAAATCCACCATTACTCCACTTAGAGGCCCGGTCTCGATGGCCCCAGTGATTCATACGGGGGGTAGATTCTTGGGTAGATTCTTTCAAGTACCTGAGTATATGGGTATCGAATGACCCTTGTACCTATGTTTCCCTTAATATCATACCGCAGATGGTGTATCTTCGCTCGAAGGTCAAAGTTTGGGGGACTCTGCCCCTGACTGTTACTGGCAGGGTAAATTTGGTAAAAATGGTATACTTGCCTAAACTCCTTTATGTCCTCCAGCAATCCCCTATATATATTAACTTGAAGACATTTAGACAGATTGACAGTTTGCTCTCTTCTTTAATATGGGCCAGCAGGAGAGAGCGGTTGAGACTTGACGTTCTGTCCAGGCCGAGAGTGCTGGGAGGCTTAGCTCTCCCTATATTTTGATTTTACTATTATGCTGCGCAGTTGGCACATATATGGGAGTGGGTGAGTGCCCCAGATGCTCTCACTATACACTCCCAAATGCTTTTACAGGTCTACCCTGACGGTTCTCCATTACAGATGCTTATCTGTGGGAACCCTAACTTGTCCAAGATCCCTATAATAAACCAGGACGTCCTCATATGGAAACAGGTACATGTTATCCTATTGGGCCGAGGTATTGACCCAGATACTCCTCTGGACGATGCTTTTGGCTTACCAGAATTGGCTTTGTTGCAGACTGGGTCGATGTGGGGGAGGTGGGGGGTGACATCCACTTGTATAATGATGGTATACTGCAATCCTTCCTGCAACTTCAACAGGATTACAGTGTACCCTCTTCTCATTTCTACTGATACCTGCAGCTGAGACATGCGCTTAATGCACAATTTCCCGATACTCCTCCAATGATTGCTGACTCCCCGGTCAAGTCTCTCCTGCAGTCCCTGGGAAACAGACATCTGGTGTCCAACATTTATAGAGGCGTGCTTCGATCTCACTATTCTGACCCGTTATCCCTTCTCAGGAACAAGTGGGAATCTGACTTGGGTGCCATCTTTGATGAGATTTGGGAGGGTGCTCTATGTTCTCCACGATTATCCACTACCACCACTAGATATCAACAAATCCAACTGTTTATAATACACAGAGTATATATGACACCAGTGCATCTGCGACATATAGGGGT
This sequence comes from Pseudophryne corroboree, assembly GCF_028390025.1. Lineage (NCBI taxonomy): Eukaryota > Metazoa > Chordata > Amphibia > Anura > Myobatrachidae > Pseudophryne > Pseudophryne corroboree. The sequence goes on from NC_086452.1 coordinate 91,392,553, forward strand.
ACTCACTCCTCCAGATGTCCTAAGTGCGATAGTCTGGATGCAGACTTTTGGCACATTATCTGGCTATGCCCCAAGGTAGCCGTATTCTGGTCGGGTGTTATTGACGCCCTGGTGTCAACGGGTATTCCCTCGTCTGTATGCTCCCCGACGACATGTGTTTTATCTGCTGTGGAGGAGGATGCCCTGGAACTCCCTGCCAGAAGATATGTAATTAATCTATGTGGCCTGGCCAAGATGTATATCGCCAGGCTTTGGCTAGCCAAAGATGCGCCCGCAATGCGATCCTGGGTCTCACTTGTAAATGATACGGCCTCTCATGAGAAATATGTATACTTAGCTAGTAAAGCGTGGAAAAAATATCAGGACCTGTGGGGTAGATGGCTTGAGTCTCCGCGCTCTATGACCCAGAGTGTCTGAGCACCGGCTACTGAGGGCTCCATGTCTGGACGGGTGGGAGATGAGACATGTAACGGGGGGTTAGAGTGATTCTAGATCTGCATCGGGTGAGCTGCCTCTCTTTATTTATGACATCCCCTGGCGCCCGCGGTCAGCCATTCCTTTGCCAGTATTGCTGCTGTGTGATTTGCTCAATAATTATGTTGTGTTGCCATAGACGACTCTGTACAATATACATTGTTTTATAAGCTCCATGCTAACATGTGATATTAGTTCTAATTTATAATCTCTGTCTCGGAATTTAAGCCTGCACCTGTTTTACTGTTATAACTGTTTACTGTTAGAAATGGGAATCTGCATATTCCCTGGGTTGGGGATTTGTTCTGGTTTGTTTTGTTTTTTCTTTGTATTTTTGTTTCATTGAAAAACAGAAAATCAATAAAAAAGTATTGAATTAAAAAAAAAGCCACCTTCTGCTTTAAAAGGGGGTGGTCTAGGTGGGTTGCGAGAGGCCCCAGAGATATCGGGTCTCAAGATTTATGTTGCCAGCCCTGACCCTAACCCAGACCTCTAAACTAACCCTAATGCCTTGACCCAAAAGACCAGACTGGATGGGCCATGTCATTCTTATCTGCCGTAAAATGCTGTGTTTCTATGTATATGGTGTACTGCAAGAAAATATCTGCAAATCCAATGGTATGGTAACTGCGGTATGTACTGTACTTGCACTTGCAGTAATTGAATTCAGGCCTATGAATAAATGTTTTGTGATCCCTGTACAGCAGTCACAGAAAGTGTTAATCTCTGCAGCTTGTCACTCAACTTACATTGTTGCTCTTTTATTTTTGCAGCCAACCCACAAACCAGGTGTGTACACACATTGAGATTTATCCTTTCGATTTTGTCTATATAGTCAAAATCACAAGGAAAGTTAGTGCAAATCGCACTGTGTTAGGCAGCTTGCGATACCACTGCGATATCGATGCGTGGTCCCGCGGGGTCAGTATCGCAAGAAAAGACAGACTGTACAGGCAAGTCAATCTTGACTATATAGGGGTATATGCAATTAGCGGCGAATCGCGGCAAATTATCGTCCGTTTTTTAATTCGACACAATTCGACCGTCCAATTTCGGCAAGTGGGTGCCGAAATTGACCATATTCAATAAAAAACGGATTAGACAGTCCCGCGGCCGAAAAATGGCCGATTTTTGACGGATTTTGATCCGTTTTTTTTTTTAAACGTGAAAAAAACGGAAAAAAATGGCGTGGGGTCCCCCCTCCAAAGCATAACCAGCCTCGGCTCTTCGAGCTGGTCCTGGTTCTTAAAATCCGGGGGAAAAATGGACAGGGGATCCCCCGTATTTTTAAAACCAGCACCGGGCTCTGCGCCTGGTGCTGGTGCAAAAAATACGGGGGACAAAAAGAGTAGGGGTCCCCCGTATTTTTTACACCAGCATCGGGCTCCACTAGCTGGACAGAAAATGCCACAGCCGGGGGTCACTTTTATACAGTGCCCTGCGGCCGTGGCATTAAATATCCAACTAGTCACCCCTGGCCGGGGTACCCTGGGGGAGTGGGGACCCCTTCAATCAAGGGGTCCCCCCCCAGCTACCCAAGGGCCAGGGGTGAAGCCCGAGGCTGTCCCCCCATCCAAGGGCTGCGGATGGGAGGCTGATAGCCTTGAGAAAATTGGAAGAATATTGTTTTTTTCAGTAGTACTACAAGTCCCAGCAAGCCTCCCTCGCAAGCTGGTACTTGGAGAACCACAAGTACCAGCATGCGGGAGAAAAACAGGCCCGCTGATACCTGTAGTACTACTGGAAAATAAATACCCAAATAAAAACAGGAGACACACACCTTGATAGTAAAACTTTATTACACAACAGCCGACACACACATACTTACCTATGTTGACCCGCCGACTGCCACAGTCTCCGTCGATCCGGGGTACCTGTGAAAAAAATTAGACTCACCTGATCCAGTGTCCAGAGATAAATCCACGTACTTGGCAAAAAAAAAAAACACGAACACCCGAACCAGCAAGGGGTCCCATGTTTACACATGGGACCCCTTTCCCCGAATGTTCCGGGACCCCACGTGACTCCTGTCACTGAGGTCCCTTCAGCCAATCAGCCTCCATGTATTACCCTGCAAGATGTGGGCATCTGAGACAATATATATATATATATATATATATATATATATATATATAAAAGTGTGAAAGCCCTCCCTCCTTCCCTGGCTAACTCATCACTAATTCTCTTACTTCCCGATATGTTAGGGAGCCGAAGTATAACATAGGCATTCTTCAGGTGTAAAATAGGAATACTACGTAATTAAAATTAAAAAAAAAACTCCCGTAAGGGGATGAAAAGGGGGTGACATAATGACGTCATTACTGATTGGTGGCTTGTGTTGCGTGAACGATAACACCCAAACAGACAATTGGATCAAAATTTGGATTGCCCCTCCAGAGTGTAGAATTTAATAAACTACAAAAATGATTCTGTCACTTTTTACCGTCTCTGCTATGGGTGCTCCTCGGTAACGCCAATTACCATGGATTAATATTTACAAACATTAAGACGTCTCATATTTACATATCTATAGATTTACCACATTTCTCTAACGTCCTAAGTGGATGCTGGGGACTCTGTAAGGACCATGGGGAATAGCGGCTCCGCAGGAGACTGGGCACATCTAAAGAAAGCTTTAGGACTATCTGGTGTGCACTGGCTCCTCCCCCTATGACCCTCCTCCAAGCCTCAGTTAGATCTCTGTGCCCGAACGAGAAGGGTGCACACTAGGGGCTCTCCTGAGCTTCTTAGTGAAAGTTTTAGTTTAGGTTTTTTATTTTCAGTGAGACCTGCTGGCAACAGGCTCACTGCATCGAGGGACTAAGGGGAGAAGAAGCGAACTCACCTGCGTGCAGAGTGGATTGGGCTTCTTAGGCTACTGGACATTAGCTCCAGAGGGACGATCACAGGCCCAGCCTGGATGGGTCCCAGAGCCGCGCCGCCGGCCCCCTTACAGAGCCAGAAGGCAGAAGAGGTCCGGAAAATCGGCGGCAGAAGACGTCCTGTCTTCAACAAGGTAGCGCACAGCACTGCAGCTGTGCGCCATTGCTCTCAGCACACTTCACACTCCGGTCACTGAGGGTGCAGGGCGCTGGGGGGGAGCGCCCTGAGACGCAATAATAAACACCTTGGATGGCAAAAAAATGCATCACATATAGCTCCTGGGCTATATGGATGCATTTAACCCCTGCCAAAATACATAGAAAAACGGGAGAAAAGGCCGCCGATAAGGGGGCGGAGCCTATCTCCTCAGCACACTGGCGCCATTTTCCCTCACAGCTCCGTTGGAGGGAAGCTCCCTGTCTCTCCCCTGCAGTCACTACACTACAGAAAGGGTTATAAAAGAGAGGGGGGGCACTAATTACGCGCAGTATTAAATATACAGCAGCTATAAGGGGAAAAACACTTATATATGGTTATCCCTGTATATATATAGCGCTCTGGTGTGTGCTGGCAAACTCTCCCTCTGTCTCCCCAAAGGGCTAGTGGGGTCCTGTCCTCTATCAGAGCATTCCCTGTGTGTGTGCTGTATGTCGGTACATTTGTGTCGACATGTATGAGGAGAAAAATGATGTGGAGACGGAGCAGATTGCCTGTAATAGTGATGTCACCCCCTAGGGGGTCGACACCTGAGTGGATGAACTGTTGGAAGGAATTACATGACAGTGTCAGCTCTGTATAAAAGACAGTGGTTGACATGAGACAGCCGGCTACTCAGCTTGTGCCTGTCCAGACGTCTCATAGGCCGTCAGGGGCTCTAAAGCGCCCGTTACCTCAGATGGCAGATATAGACGCCGACACGGATACTGACTCCATTGTCGACGGTGAAGAGACAAATGTGACTTCCAGTAGGGCCACACGTTACATGATTGAGGCAATGAAAAATGTTTTTACACATTTCTGATAATACGAGTACCACCAAAAAGGGGTATTATGTTCGGTGAGGAAAAACTACCTGTAGTTTTCCTGAATCTGAGAAATTAAATGAGGTGTGTGATGATGCGTGGTTTTCCCCCGATAACAACTGATAATTTCTAAAATGTTATTGGCATTATATCCTTTCCCGCCAGAGGTTAGGGTGCGTTGGGAAACACCCCCTAGGGTGGATAAAACGCTCACACGCTTGTAAGGGCTCTACCCTCTCCTGAGATGGCCGCCCTTAAGGATCCTGCTGGTAGAAAGCAGAAGGGTATACTAAAATGTATTTACACACATACTGGTGTTATACTGCGACCAGCAATCGCCTCAGCCTGGATGTGCAGTGCTGGGTTGGCGTGGTCGGATTCCCTGACTGAAAATATTGATACCCTAGATAGGGACAGTATATTTTTGCCTATAGAGCATTTAAAAGATGCATTTCTATATATGCGTGCTGCACAGCGGAATATTTGCCGACTGGCATCAAGTCTAAGTGCGTTGTCCATTTCTACCAGTAGAGGGTTATGGACACGTCAGTGGTCAGGTGATGCGTATTCCAAACGGCATTTGGAAGTATTGCCTTATTAAAGGGAGGAGTTATTTGGGGTCGGTCTTTCAGACCTGGTGGCCACGGCAACAGCTGGGAAATCCACGTTTGTACCCCAGGTCGCCTCTCAACATGAGAAGATGCCGTATTATCAGGCGCAGTCTTTTCGTGGAGAAGCGGGCAAAAGATTCCTCATTTCTGCCCCGTGACAGAGGGAGAGGAAAAAGGCTGCAGATATCAGCCAGTTCCCAGGAAGAGAAACCCTCTCCCGCCTCTGCCAAGCCCTCAGTATGACGCTGGGGCTTTACAAGCAGAATCAGGCACGGTGGGGGGCCCGTCTCAATGAATTTCAGCGCGCAGTGGGCTCACTCGCAAGTAGACCCCTGGATCCTTCAGGTGATATCTCAGGGGTACAAATTAGAATTCGAGACGTCTCCCCCTCGCCGTTTCCTAAAGTCGGCTTTACCGATGTCTCCTTCTGACAGGGAGACTGTTTTGGAAGCCATTCACAAGCTGTATTCCCAGCAGGTGATAACAAGGTACCCCTCCTGCAACAGGGAACGGGGTATTATTCCACACCGTTGTGGTACCGAAGCCGGACGGCTCGGTGAGACCGATTCTAAATCTAAAATCTTTGAACACTTACATACAGAGGTTCAAATTCAAGATTGAGTCACTCAGAGCAGTGATTGCGAACCTGGAAGAAGGGGACTACATGATGTCTCGGGACATCAAGGATGCTTACCTTCATGTCAAAATTTACCCTTCTCATCAAGGGTACCTCAGGTTTATGGTACAGAACTGTCACTATCAGTTCAGACGCTGCCGTATGGATGGTCCACGGCACCCCGGGTCTTTACCAAGGTAATGGCCGAAATGATGATATTCCTTCGAGGGAAGGGAATTTTAGTTATCCTTTACTTGGACGATTCCCTGATAAGGGTAAGATCCAGGGAACAGTTGGAGGTCGGTGTAGCACTATTTCAGGTAGTGTTGCGGCAGCACGATTGGATTCTCAATATTCCAAAATCGCAGCTGGTTCCGACGACTTGTCTTCTGTTCCTAGGGATGATCCTGGACACAGTCCAGAAAAAGGCTTTTCTCCCGGAGAAGAAAGCCAGGGAGTTATCCGAGCTAGTCAGGAACCTCCTAAAACCGAGCCAAGTCTCAGTGCATCAATGCACAAGGGTTCTGGGTAAAATGGTGGCTTCCTACGAAGCAATCCCATTCGGCAGATTCCACGCAAGAACTTTCCAGTGGGACCTGCTGGACAAATGGTCCGGGTCGCATCTTCAGATGCATCAGCGGATAACCCTGTCACCAAGGACAAGGGTGTCCCTCCTGTGGTGGTTGCAGAGTGCTCATCTTCTAGAGGGCCGCAGATTCGGCATTCAGGACTGGGTCCTGGTGACCACGGATGCCAGCCTGCAAGGCTGGGGAGCAGTCACACAGGGAAGGTACATCACTTCACATAAATATCCTGAAGCTAAGGGCCATTTACAATGCTCTAAGCTTAGCAAGACCTCTGCTTCAAGGTCAGCCGGTGTTGATCCAGTCGGACAACATCACGGCAGTCACCCACGTAAACAGACAGGGTGGCACAAGAAGCAGGAGGGCAATGGCAGAAGCTGCCAGGATTCTTCGCTGGGCGGAAAATCATGTGATAGCACTGTCAGCAGTATTCATTCCGGGAGTGGACAACTGGGAAGCAGACTTCCTCAGCACGACCTCCTCCCGGGAGAGTGGGGACTTCACCCAGAAGTCTTCCACATGATTATAAACCGTTGGGAAAAACTCGACAGGTATTGCGCCAGGTCAAGGGACCCTCAGGCAATAGCTGTAGACGTTCTGGTAACACCGTGGGTGTACCAGTCAGTGTATGTGTTCCCTCCTCTGCCTCTCATACCCAAGGTACTGAGATTGATAAGATGGAGAGGAGTAAGCACTATATTCGTGGCTCCGGATTGGCCAAGAAGGACTTGGTAACCGGAACTTCAAGAGATGCTCACGGAGGATCCGTGGCCTCTACCTCTAAGAAGGGACCTGCTCCAGCAAGGACCCTGTCTGTTCCAAGACTTACCGCGGCTGCGTTTGACGGCATGGCGGTTGAACGCCGGATCCTGAAGGAAAAAAGGCATTCCGGATGAAGTCATCCCTATCCTGATCAAAGCCAGGAAGGATGTAACCGCAAAACATTATCACCGCATTTGGCGAAAATATGTTGCATGGTGCGAGGCCAGTAAGGCCCGACGGAGGAAATTCAACTGGGTCGATTCCTACATTTCCTGCAAACAGGAGTGTCTATGGGCCTGAAATTGGGGTCCATTAAGGTTCAAATTTCGGCCCTGTCAATTTTCTTCCAAAAAGAACTAGCTTCAGTCCCTGAAGTTCAGACGTTTGTAAAAGGGGTACTGCATATACAGCCTCCTTTTGTGCCTCCAGTGGCACTTTGGGATCTCAATGTAGTTTTTGGGTTCCAAAAGCCACATTGGTTGAACCACTTAAATCTGTGGAGTTAAAATATCTCACATGGAAAGTGGTCATGCTGTTGGCCCTGGCCTGGGCCAGGCGCGTGTCAGAATTGGCGGCTTTATCCTGTAAAGGCCCTTATCTGATTTTCCATTCGGACAGGGCGGAATTGAGGACTCGTCCTCAGTTTCTCCCTAAGGTGGTTTCAGCGTTTCACCTGAACCAACCTATTGTGGTGCCTGCGGCTACTAGGGACTTGGAGGACTCCAAGTTGCTAGACGTTGTCAGGGCCCTGAAAATATATGTTTCCAGGACGGCTGGAGTCAGGAAAACTGACTCGCTGTTTATCCTGTATGCACCCAACAAGCTGGGTGCTCCTGCTTCTAAGCAGACTATTGCTCGTTGGATTTGTAGTACAATTCAGCTTGCACATTCTGTGGCAGGCCTGCCACAGCCAAAAATCTGTAAATGCCCACTCCACAAGGAAGGGGGCTCATCTTGGGCGGCTGCCCGAGGGGTCTCGGCTTTACAACTTTGCCGAGCAGCTACTTGGTCAGGAGCAAATACGTTTGTAAAATTCTACAAAATTGATACCCTGGCTGAGGAGGACCTGGAGTTCTCTCATTTGGTGCTGCAGAGTCATCCGCACTCTCCCGCCCATTTGGGAGCTTTGGTATAATCCCCATGGTCCTTACGGAGTCTCCAGCATCCACTTAGGACGTTAGAGAAAATAAGAATTTACTTACCGATAATTCTATTTCTCGTAGTCCGTAGTGGATGCTGGGCGCCCATCCCAAGTGCGGATTGTCTGCAATACTGGTACATAGTTATTGTTACCAAAAAATCGGGTTATTGCTGTAGTGAGCCATCTTTTCTAGAGGCTCCTCTGTTTTACCGCTCATTTATATTTACAGTCGTGAAAATCAGAAACTCCCGTGCGAAGAACGGGTAGAACAGCAAGTTCACAATAAGACCACTAGATATAAAGCGTTAATTTGTTTAAGGAGAACATTTGGTTTTGCCTTTAAATAAATTATTGCTTTAAATCAATTGTCTATATAGCCGGAATCTCATCACTGCCCACATATCACAGAATATCACATCTGGGTCTTGGACATTTATTTAATTATGGTTGGGAAATCTGATTCCTAATAATCTGAGGGAATTAAGTGCTTGATTCTGGCTATGTTCCTCAGGTGAAAGAATGAGGATTTGATTGTGGCTGATATCTGATGTTTAAGTATCAAGCCACCATCCAGGACAACGCCAAGATTCCGCACCCAATCACTAGTCTGTAATTCTGAATCCCCAAGTGTAATTCCAGTTGGTTGGCTATGCTGCAGTCTTGTCCTTTGATGTTGCGGTCGTATCATAAGGACCTCTGTTTTATCTGGGTTCAGTCGCAGCCAACTGGCGCTCATCCACTCCTGTAGCTCAGCTAGACAGCCATTTAGGGTTGCTATTGGGTTATCAGTGCCCGGAGCAAAGGACAAGTACAGTTGTGTATCATCTGCATAGCAGTGGTAGACCAGGCCATGGCGCCTGATTATTTCGCCCAATGGGAGCATGTATACTGCAAAAAGCATGGGGGATAGTATACAACCTTGTGGGACACCACATGGCAATGGCACTGGTGGTGATGAGTATAATCCAGACGATACTCTCTGTGAGGCGCAGTCTTTTCGTGGAGAAGCGGGCAAAAGATTCCTCATTTCTGCCCCGTGACAGAGGGAGAGGAAAAAGGCTGCAGATATCAGCCAGTTCCCAGGAAGAGAAACCCTCTCCCGCCTCTGCCAAGCCCTCAGTATGACGCTGGGGCTTTACAAGCAGAATCAGGCACGGTGGGGGGCCCGTCTCAATGAATTTCAGCGCGCAGTGGGCTCACTCGCAAGTAGACCCCTGGATCCTTCAGGTGATATCTCAGGGGTACAAATTAGAATTCGAGACGTCTCCCCCTCGCCGTTTCCTAAAGTCGGCTTTACCGATGTCTCCTTCTGACAGGGAGACTGTTTTGGAAGCCATTCACAAGCTGTATTCCCAGCAGGTGATAACAAGGTACCCCTCCTGCAACAGGGAACGGGGTATTATTCCACACCGTTGTGGTACCGAAGCCGGACGGCTCGGTGAGACCGATTCTAAATCTAAAATCTTTGAACACTTACATACAGAGGTTCAAATTCAAGATTGAGTCACTCAGAGCAGTGATTGCGAACCTGGAAGAAGGGGACTACATGATGTCTCGGGACATCAAGGATGCTTACCTTCATGTCAAAATTTACCCTTCTCATCAAGGGTACCTCAGGTTTATGGTACAGAACTGTCACTATCAGTTCAGACGCTGCCGTATGGATGGTCCACGGCACCCCGGGTCTTTACCAAGGTAATGGCCGAAATGATGATATTCCTTCGAGGGAAGGGAATTTTAGTTATCCTTTACTTGGACGATTCCCTGATAAGGGTAAGATCCAGGGAACAGTTGGAGGTCGGTGTAGCACTATTTCAGGTAGTGTTGCGGCAGCACGATTGGATTCTCAATATTCCAAAATCGCAGCTGGTTCCGACGACTTGTCTTCTGTTCCTAGGGATGATCCTGGACACAGTCCAGAAAAAGGCTTTTCTCCCGGAGAAGAAAGCCAGGGAGTTATCCGAGCTAGTCAGGAACCTCCTAAAACCGAGCCAAGTCTCAGTGCATCAATGCACAAGGGTTCTGGGTAAAATGGTGGCTTCCTACGAAGCAATCCCATTCGGCAGATTCCACGCAAGAACTTTCCAGTGGGACCTGCTGGACAAATGGTCCGGGTCGCATCTTCAGATGCATCAGCGGATAACCCTGTCACCAAGGACAAGGGTGTCCCTCCTGTGGTGGTTGCAGAGTGCTCATCTTCTAGAGGGCCGCAGATTCGGCATTCAGGACTGGGTCCTGGTGACCACGGATGCCAGCCTGCAAGGCTGGGGAGCAGTCACACAGGGAAGGTACATCACTTCACATAAATATCCTGAAGCTAAGGGCCATTTACAATGCTCTAAGCTTAGCAAGACCTCTGCTTCAAGGTCAGCCGGTGTTGATCCAGTCGGACAACATCACGGCAGTCACCCACGTAAACAGACAGGGTGGCACAAGAAGCAGGAGGGCAATGGCAGAAGCTGCCAGGATTCTTCGCTGGGCGGAAAATCATGTGATAGCACTGTCAGCAGTATTCATTCCGGGAGTGGACAACTGGGAAGCAGACTTCCTCAGCACGACCTCCTCCCGGGAGAGTGGGGACTTCACCCAGAAGTCTTCCACATGATTATAAACCGTTGGGAAAAACTCGACAGGTATTGCGCCAGGTCAAGGGACCCTCAGGCAATAGCTGTAGACGTTCTGGTAACACCGTGGGTGTACCAGTCAGTGTATGTGTTCCCTCCTCTGCCTCTCATACCCAAGGTACTGAGATTGATAAGATGGAGAGGAGTAAGCACTATATTCGTGGCTCCGGATTGGCCAAGAAGGACTTGGTAACCGGAACTTCAAGAGATGCTCACGGAGGATCCGTGGCCTCTACCTCTAAGAAGGGACCTGCTCCAGCAAGGACCCTGTCTGTTCCAAGACTTACCGCGGCTGCGTTTGACGGCATGGCGGTTGAACGCCGGATCCTGAAGGAAAAAAGGCATTCCGGATGAAGTCATCCCTATCCTGATCAAAGCCAGGAAGGATGTAACCGCAAAACATTATCACCGCATTTGGCGAAAATATGTTGCATGGTGCGAGGCCAGTAAGGCCCGACGGAGGAAATTCAACTGGGTCGATTCCTACATTTCCTGCAAACAGGAGTGTCTATGGGCCTGAAATTGGGGTCCATTAAGGTTCAAATTTCGGCCCTGTCAATTTTCTTCCAAAAAGAACTAGCTTCAGTCCCTGAAGTTCAGACGTTTGTAAAAGGGGTACTGCATATACAGCCTCCTTTTGTGCCTCCAGTGGCACTTTGGGATCTCAATGTAGTTTTTGGGTTCCAAAAGCCACATTGGTTGAACCACTTAAATCTGTGGAGTTAAAATATCTCACATGGAAAGTGGTCATGCTGTTGGCCCTGGCCTGGGCCAGGCGCGTGTCAGAATTGGCGGCTTTATCCTGTAAAGGCCCTTATCTGATTTTCCATTCGGACAGGGCGGAATTGAGGACTCGTCCTCAGTTTCTCCCTAAGGTGGTTTCAGCGTTTCACCTGAACCAACCTATTGTGGTGCCTGCGGCTACTAGGGACTTGGAGGACTCCAAGTTGCTAGACGTTGTCAGGGCCCTGAAAATATATGTTTCCAGGACGGCTGGAGTCAGGAAAACTGACTCGCTGTTTATCCTGTATGCACCCAACAAGCTGGGTGCTCCTGCTTCTAAGCAGACTATTGCTCGTTGGATTTGTAGTACAATTCAGCTTGCACATTCTGTGGCAGGCCTGCCACAGCCAAAAATCTGTAAATGCCCACTCCACAAGGAAGGGGGCTCATCTTGGGCGGCTGCCCGAGGGGTCTCGGCTTTACAACTTTGCCGAGCAGCTACTTGGTCAGGAGCAAATACGTTTGTAAAATTCTACAAAATTGATACCCTGGCTGAGGAGGACCTGGAGTTCTCTCATTTGGTGCTGCAGAGTCATCCGCACTCTCCCGCCCATTTGGGAGCTTTGGTATAATCCCCATGGTCCTTACGGAGTCTCCAGCATCCACTTAGGACGTTAGAGAAAATAAGAATTTACTTACCGATAATTCTATTTCTCGTAGTCCGTAGTGGATGCTGGGCGCCCATCCCAAGTGCGGATTGTCTGCAATACTGGTACATAGTTATTGTTACCAAAAAATCGGGTTATTGCTGTAGTGAGCCATCTTTTCTAGAGGCTCCTCTGTTTTACCGCTCATTTATATTTACAGTCGTGAAAATCAGAAACTCCCGTGCGAAGAACGGGTAGAACAGCAAGTTCACAATAAGACCACTAGATATAAAGCGTTAATTTGTTTAAGGAGAACATTTGGTTTTGCCTTTAAATAAATTATTGCTTTAAATCAATTGTCTATATAGCCGGAATCTCATCACTGCCCACATATCACAGAATATCACATCTGGGTCTTGGACATTTATTTAATTATGGTTGGGAAATCTGATTCCTAATAAATGGTTAATACATGGTAGAAAACCAACCTGAATGGTGATGGTCCATCGCTCAGCCAGGTAATGTAGGCCTACATCAGTGCTGCACCTGCGCAACCACAGAAGTGAAACTTGTCCTCCGATGATGACAAATTGACTGTTAATGGGGTTATTCAATTATTATGGACCTGTAAAATGCACAAAGGGTAGCAGTTGATTTACCGATGGACACAATACCGACGGTCATAATCCTGACAGCCATTGGGGGTCATTCCGACCCGATCGATTGGCTGCAGTTTGTCGCAGCGCAGCGATCGGGTCGGAACTGCGCATGCACCGGTGTATGGCAGCTTTCGTTACTTAGCGATCGCCTCTGAAACAGGCGTGGCTGGACCGTTGGGGGGGCGGGCCGCTACGGCCAGTGGGAGCGACAAGCAACTCCCGGCCAGTCGCAGGAGCTGCGCTAGCCGGGAGTTACTCCTCAAATACAAAGGCTGTGCGATGCTTTTGTATTTGTGCGGGGGGGACGGCACTGACATGCGGGGCAGACTAGCCCTGTGCTGGGCGTCCCCCCGCATGTCTGAGGTAACTATCATAGCTGTGCTAAATTTAGCACAGCTACAATCAACTCGGAATGACCCCTATATCCCGACAGTCAAAATATTGACACGGTCAAAATACCCACATTCATTATGCCGACATGTTCAAAATGGCGACATAGTCAGAATATCAACATTTTGAAATGTCAGCATGTCAAAATGCCGACATGCGTTTTTAAGGAATTTTTGCCCCAAAACAGACTTGTTCATGCCTTACCATCCCAGTGGACATAGAAGGGAAATATAATAGTGTGCCAAGCCCAGCGAGGCACCGTGCCCGAGGGATGCGGAACATTTAGACGATGTCCTTGTCAACCTATGTCAACATTGACACAAAACCCCCCAGAAAAACTCTTGTCGGTATTTTGACATGTCGTCATTTCAAATGTTGGTATTCTGACTATGTCAGCATTTTGAACGTGTCAGCATAATGAATGTCGATATTTTGACTGTAGGCCAATGGCTGTTGACCGTCGGTATTGTGTTCGTCGGTAAATCATACTGAACCCCGCACAAACCCCTAATAATTATTGTTTCGCAACATCACATTTTATGCGCACCCCTTTGGGGTAAAATGTGCAATGTCAGTTATCGCCAGATGCCACAGAACCTGAGAGAGCGCTGGCTAAGTGACTGACACAGGTGAGCAGTGGCGTAAATTCGTCACAGTTGCCCGGATGCAACGTAAATATTGTCTTTTATTTTAAATCACACATTTCTTAACAGTCATAATAATAATAATAATAATAATAATAATAATAATAATAATAATTTTATTTATATAGCGCTCTTTCTCCAATAGGACTCAAGGCGCTTAACAGATACATAGCATAATATAGGCCCTCATTCCGAGTTGTTCGCTCGCAAGCTGCTTTTAGCAGCATTGCACACGCTAAGCCACCCCCTACTGGGAGTGTATCTTAGCTTATCAAAATTGCGCCCGAACGATTCTCAAAATTGCGAATAGACACTTCTTAGCAGTTTCTGATTAGCTCCAGACTTACTCGGCTTCTGCGATCAGTTCAGTCCGTTTAGTTCCTGGTTTGATGTCACAAACACACCCAGCGTTCGCCCAGACACTCCCCCGTTTCTCCAGCCACTCCCGCGTTTTTTCAGGAAACGGTAGCGTTTTTTCGCACACACCCATAAAACGGCCAGTTTCCGCCCAGTAACACCCACTTCCTGTCAATCACATTACGATCACCAGAACGATGAAAAAACCGTGAGTAAAATACCTAACTGCATAGCAAATTTACTTGGCGCAGTCGCAATGCGGACATTGCGCATGCGCAGTTAGCGGAAAATCGCTGCGATGCGAAGAAAAATACAGAGCGAACAACTCGGAATGACCACCATAGTACAGAAAATAATGAAGTACATTTTCATAAAATACAGAAGCATGAAGATACTAAAAGGGACACTATGGAAATGCTTGAGTGAACAGGAAAGTCTTGAGTCTACTTTTGAAGGATTCTATTGTTGGGGCCTCTCGCACTGTGCGGGGAAGTGAGTTCCATAGAGTCGGAGCTGCATGACTAAAAGCTCGACCCCCAGATGAATTACGGTAGATTCTAGGTACTGCTAAAAGTCCTTCATCTACAGATCGCAGTAATCGAGTGGGGCAGTATGGGGTCAGAAGCTGTTTCAGGTACCCTGGGCCCTGGTCATGTAAGGCTTTGAAACTCAGTAAGCCAATCTTGAAGATGATTCGTCATCTTACAGGCAGCCAGTGAAGGGAGTAGAGGATGGGTGTTATGTGGCTAGAACGGGGCTAGTTGGTTAACAGTCTGGCAGCTGTGTTTTACACCAGCTGTAAGCGTTGCAATTATTTTGCTGGGAGACCAAGGTAGAGGGCATTACAGTAGTCTGATCGAGATTAAACACATGCATGTATGACTTTTGGCATATCATCTGAGGGAATTAAGTGCTTGATTCTGGCTATGTTCCTCAGGTGAAAGAATGAGGATTTGATTGTGGCTGATATCTGATGTTTAAGTATCAAGCCACCATCCAGGACAACGCCAAGATTCCGCACCCAATCACTAGTCTGTAATTCTGAATCCCCAAGTGTAATTCCAGTTGGTTGGCTATGCTGCAGTCTTGTCCTTTGATGTTGCGGTCGTATCATAAGGACCTCTGTTTTATCTGGGTTCAGTCGCAGCCAACTGGCGCTCATCCACTCCTGTAGCTCAGCTAGACAGCCATTTAGGGTTGCTATTGGGTTATCAGTGCCCGGAGCAAAGGACAAGTACAGTTGTGTATCATCTGCATAGCAGTGGTAGACCAGGCCATGGCGCCTGATTATTTCGCCCAATGGGAGCATGTATACTGCAAAAAGCATGGGGGATAGTATACAACCTTGTGGGACACCACATGGCAATGGCACTGGTGGTGATGAGTATAATCCAGACGATACTCTCTGTGACCTGCCTGTGAGAAATGATTTGAACCAGCTTAGGACTGTGCCATCCAGACCACAGTAATGCTTCAGTCGCTCAATCAGAAGCCCATGGTCCACGGTATCAAATGCTGCCGAGAGATCCAGAAGGATTAATATTGAACAGTCACCTCTGTCTCTTGCCATCAGAAGATTATTTAACACACACACCAGGGCTGTTTCAGTGTTTCATACCCAGGATTAGAACCCATGACCTGTTACACTGACAGCAGACACTTCACTGACTATTTGCTCCTGTACAGGAAGAATGAGAATTCTAAGTACAGTATATGAAGTTACGTGTAATTGTCAGAGAAGTATCTTCATATAGTTAAAATTCTCATATTTCCTGTACAGAAGCAAACAGCTTCATCAGTAAGGTGTCTGCTTCCAGTAAAATAGGTTGTGGTTTCTAATCCTGGGTGTGATACTTGTAAAATGTGTATATTCAGTACAATAAAGAGGGTGTGATTTGTAAGGTGCAGGGACCAGTAAGGAAGTCGGCCACTGAAAAGACAGCGACAGCTATCAATTAACTTAATTCAATGGTGTCACAGAATGGGAGGAGAGGTGCCCCCCTTCAGAGCAGGAGCCCGGCGGCAGATGACTCCGTTGCCTCCCAGAGTTCTGCCTCTGCATGTGAGCAGTATTATTAACAGCAGAATCTTCCATCATATTCAGGCTGGTTCCATCTCTCAGGCTGAGAACTACAGATCTGCAGTCAATGCTACAACAACTGGACAGTCCATTGTAACCAACCGGCCAGTTGTTTTCAAAGCTCTGTTTTTATGTAATATGTATTCCACAATTTCTAACCCACCCAATAGAAATAAGACTACAGGGCAGACATTCCCTCCTACCATCTGTCATTTTATATGAAGGTCAGTATGTCATTGTTGCTTTAAAATAAATAATCTATGATCAGTGAGAACCAATAATAACGGTTTTATAAAGAAAATCTGATCACTTGTACATACAGTAAATAGGACTTACTGAAAAAATGTCTAGAAGCTACAGGCCAGTGCTAAATGCCAAAATCGCTTCCAACTTGACCACTCATGACAGAATCCCAAACAGCCGAGTGACGCACGCTCATCCTACAGGCAGAGGGCAGTCGCTGCCAATGGGTGGTACTGCAACTCCTAATTATACTCTCCGCTATTGCTTCTGACTTCTGCGGGCATCATCCCTTATTTCAGAACAGTTTGGAGAGTCTGCAGATATCACCAGCAATATTACAATGTAATGTATGGAAAAAACAATGAAACATGCTTTAGAGAAACATCCAGAACATAAAACCAATAATAAGTTAAATAAACTCATTTGTTTTTATCTGACATTTAAATCAGCACCTACTGGAACCTAGCGATTACACTGAAAGATATGAACGATCTCATTAGTTAATGAATGAGATATCGTTTATATCTTTCAGTGTGTATGCACCAATGATGAACGATGCACGGCCCTGTGCTCGGTCATCGTTTGTGCTGGCTCATTTAAACATGCAAGCCAATATATACATCTCGTCCATATTAGCATGCAGTGCTATGGAGCCGGGTGACGGGAGGAGTGAAGAAACTTCACTCCCCTGTCACCTCCCCCCCAACCCCCCTCGCCGGCCATATGGTCCGTCAAGGAACCTCGGTGGCGAATCGCTAGGTGTGTTGGGCTCATTAGTCAGTGGCACTTACCAAATATGGGCAAGGAGTCCTGAAGGCAATCCAGTCTTAAGGAATATCTCTCGGACAGACACAAGGTTATCTAGGTCTTTGTCAGGTTTCAGGAAAATCTCGTATTTAGTTTTCTCTACATGCGAGACAACCCACTACAGAAACACAGACAGCGATTGGTTTTATAGGTCATTATCCAACGTAGGACAGCACAGATCTCCCACAGTGGGGGTCATTAAGAGTTGATCGCTCACTAGCTAGTTTTAGCAGCTGTGAAAATATACAAAAGTGCTGCGCTTGAAGTAAGCTAAATTAATTGGTAAAATAAAATATATATAGAAAAATGTGTATAGGTGTCTGCTTTAATCAATTGGCAACTCACACGGAACTTGCTGATATAAACAAATTTAATAACACACACAGAATAAAAATAAAAAATGGACACAGATGATTAAAACAAATGTTTAAAAAACATAGCTCAGGCACACTGGTAGATTTGCTAGATAAATCACTGAAATGAAAGGATTGGAAATAGTGTCACTTCAATGTTGCCACATAGACCTGTTTGCGGTCTCTTTGTATCAATTGAAACTGATGAACAACAGTTAATACAGCCTATTGGAGAAAAGGTGAACAGAGCTCTCGTACCTCTAAGCTACTGGCGTCCCAGTGCAGAGGAAAAGCCGCTGGTTATAATTACCCGTCCTGCGGGAAGATGCAGTATCGCGGCACAAGAGGTACCGGAGCAGCTACCGTGCGTCCGCCGCTGGCACTAGCAAAGTGCAGGTGAAGATATTGGCAAGCCGGTAATGGTGCTGCAATGATACGCTGAGCTGGCGTTCCGGTGAAATGTTCTCCACGGCTGATTGGCAAGTTCAATTAACACCGCTGCGGGTGAAGGTAACTGGCAACACTCAGTGCGTCTGTGAGCTGAACGAAGGAGTGACGTCAACGCGTTTCGTCCCGTGTCCCGGGACTTCCTCAAGACGATGGGGCTCACAATGTGGTGGCCCGTATTTAACTCCTCAAAAGGACTCGCCTCTATACTCATTAGGGGCCCTGGTGTGCGTACTTAATTGATTGATAAGATTAGGTAAAACACTATGTGCAAATAGCCAAAAAACAAGCAAGTTCCGCCTGATTATCATGATCAGTTCAATTAACTTAATATAAATTGATAATCGTAATACTATATGATAAGTTAGAAAAACAGATATCAAATAGAGTTAATAGAAAGATGGTAAAATAATCATTAAATTAACCAAGATAAAACTTTCTTAGGAGCGTAATTATATCGATGGTCAATTTAATAATAAGTGGGTAACATAATATTCCCATTAAACTGAACTGCTCTTACTCTATACTGGTTAAGAGATGCGCTTCAGTAGCAATAACCTAGATTCAATTAGTATTCCCTATAGACGACATGTAATATTTTTCTATGTATATAGAGAGTGAGACAAAGTAAGGAACAGAAAAAAATATATAATTTTATTTTTATTTTAATTTTATTTTATTTTATTTTATTCCATTTTATTTTATTTTATTTTGTTTTATTTATGTTTGTATAGATACTGAAATATAAAAATATATAATATACATATATATACTGATAAACACATGTACACACATGCACATATGTACATATGTATAAACATGAATTCTAAATAAACCCACCCACACATTTCTGATGTTACTAATTCATATTTGTAAGGTATAGAAATTAAACCATCCAATAATTCAGGTAATATTGTTATGTTGATTGTAAACTAGAATAAATGCAATATAATCGAATTAAACCCTCTAGCAAAAACCAACTAGTTAGAATCCAACCAGAGTAATTAATCGATACATGAATAATCGATAGCTTCATTTAACCCTCTAGGGTTAAGAGTATCGAGTTTAAAAATCCATGCGGATTCACCCAAACAAAGCTGTTTAAATCTATTTCCTCCTCTTTTTGTTTGGCTGAACTGTTCGACTCCCATCACAGATAGACCATTGGGGTCTCCATTGTGACATTTGGCAAAATGTCGAGAGACACTATGTTTGAAGGATTTATTGAGAATATTGCACCTATGTTCCCTAAAGCGAGTTTTTATGGATCTAATGGTCCTGCCAACATATTGTAGTTGGCAGGGACATTGGAGGACATACACAGAGTATGTAGACTCGCAATTAAGAAATTGTTTAATTGGGAAACTCACTCCGTTACTCGTGGAGGTGACCTTAGTTAACCTGTTTCTCATGTAACTACAAGTCAAACAGACAGATTTATTGCATTTAAAATTGCCTATGGGCCTATTGGGGAGCCAAGAGTTGAAAATAGCTTCATTACTCTTGGAGGATTTTTCAGATCTTAAATCACTGGGAGCTAGTATGTTGCCAAGGCTGATATTCTTCTTATAGATCATCCTTGGTTTAGAACCAATGGAATTACTTAGTATGGGGTCTTGTTTCAGAATATCGAAATTGGTGTTAACAATTTTCTTAATTCTATTTGATTTGGAATTGAACTTAGAGATGAACTTTAGCTCACCCGAGGTAGAGTGATCTCGGCCCAGGTTTGCAGAGTGAACATCCCCCAAGGTGTCAGCATTAATTGTTAATGTAGAGGTGGGTTCTGAAGGCGTCAATGGTGAAACTGACGTGAGAGCTTCAGCCAAAAGGTTATGTGGATAGCCCCTTCTCTCAAAGTGTCCAATCATAATTTTGGATTGTGCCAAGAAATCCTCATCACGAATGCAATTGCGTCTTAAACGCATTAGTTGATTTCTGGGGATATTCTTAATCCACGGTTTAAAGTGAGCACTATTATAATGTAAATAATTACTAGTGCCCACTGGTTTAACATAGTTGTTAGAGATAATCAAATTATTCTGAATGGAGAAAGTGACATCTAGATAGTTAATTGTGTCAAAATCAAAAATGTGAGTGAAAGTGAGATTATAAGTGTTGAGATTAAGGAAATTAACAAATTCCTGTGCTAAAGAGGGACCCCCGTTCCAAATTATAATCAAATCATCAATGAAGCGGCTATAGAGGACCAGGTTCTCTCTATAGGGGCCGCTCCAAATGTATTCTTCCTCAAAGCGGCCCATATAGAGATTCGCAAAACTTGGTGCAAACCTGGTCCCCATAGCTGTGCCCAGTGCCTGTAGATAATACGTGTCACCAAAAAGAAAATAATTGTGAGTGAGAATAAACATAATGGATCTATTGACAAAATCACGTCTTTCCATACTCAAATTGGGATCCCTCCTTAAATAATAATCAGCTGCTTCAATCCCAGCTGTATGAGGGATATTCGTGTACAGAGCCTGGACGTCAAGGGTGAGGAATCCCCACCCTTCCGTCCAGCTCCGTCCCACTACTTTTTGTAAGATATGCTTTGTGTCTTTTATATGTGACTGTAAGTTGGTCACATGATTTTGCAAGTGCTCATCAACAAAATGTGACAAATTGGACGTGAGGGAACCCACACCAGAAATAATGGGGCGACCAGGTGGTGACAAAAGTGTTTTGTGAATTTTAGGAAGGTGATAAAAAACTGGAGTGATGGGGTGTGTACACTGTAAAAAATAAAACTCATCTTCTGATATCACTTTATCACTTCTTGCACAATCCAACAAGTTGTTAAAATCTTTCTGAAACGGGACAGTAGGGTTAGCCGACAATACGGTATAATATTGAGTGTCATGCAATTGTCTGTACGCTTCTGAAATATAGTCTTCTCTACTTTGAAGAACAATACCCCCTCCCTTGTCTGCTGGTCTAATGACAAGGGAGAGGGTTTCCCTCAATTCCTTTAGAGCTGTTCTCTCTTTTTTAGACAGATTGGAGGAAAAATCAAAATGATGAGAATTGGTTTTTTTCTGAGGTTTATGGCAAAGAGATTTAAGATCACTTAAAGTCTTATTGTAAAAAATAGTAATAGCTGAACTTTTATGCTCAAGGGGAAAAAATTGAGATTTCCTCTTGAATTTGGGAAAATTTGTGGGATCCTTCAGTGTATCTATATCAAACAATTTAACTTCGTCATTAGATTCACTGTATAATTGTTCTAAACAATGTAACCCCAATTTGTCAGAGTCATCCAAGATAATCGGTATTTGTAACTGATCTTGGTGATCAAAATTGTGGTTAAGTTTTTTTGATGCAAAAAAGCGTTTTCTGCATAGATCTCTCGTAAATCTATTGAGATCTAGAAAAAGCTCAAAAATGTTGGGTTCTTTGGTAGGGGCAAAATTTAACCCTTTTTGAAGGAGGGAAATTTGATCATTGGAAAGTTTGTGGGGTGATAAATTGAATATACCACTCTCATCTATCTGAATCTCGCCCTTCTGTTTATTCTTTCTTTTTCTTCCTCCTCTGCTTCCTCTCTTACTCTGCGTTTTTTTGAGGTTGAACCCTCGAGGAGATCGTATGGGTTGGGGTGGTGGTATTTGGACAGTTGGTAAAAATCCTTTGGCTGGTCAGATTGTATTCCCTCACCTATTTGCTTTGTTTTTGGTCTAGTACCAGTGTCTTGATAAGTATTAGCCCTAGATTCATAATTGGCTGCTCGTCTGGGAGGATCGATAAATCTAGGAGACGGAGCGGAGGATCGATTGGTATAATTGTTGCTCCTATCTTGTGATCTGTAGGGAGTTCTTGGTTTGGGACGATAATCAACAATATGATTTGATCTCTTAAGTTTATTATAAGTTCTAACCACACCTGTTTGGTAATCAGATAAATCCCGTGAGAATTTCTGTTTCTTAGAATAAACAATTTCCTTCTCAAATTTCTCTACCCTGAGGTTAATCTGTTCATCTTTATCTTTAAAAGAAGCTGAATCCTTACATTTCATGAGATCTTCTTTTAGTGAGTCAATCTGTTCAGTAATAAATGTTACTTTCTCATTCCTATATTGGACAAGCAGCTTCATCAGTGAGAAGGAACACAGATCTAAAGTCTCCTCCCATTTTTTTCCGTAAATCAGGATTTTCATTTATGGATAAATGTTTAAAAATTCTAAGACCTCTAGGTATAATTTTAGCATCAATATACTTCTGCAGAGATATCCCATCCCACCAATTGCGCATCTCATCTTTAAGGAGATCTTCTAACTGATAAAACTGCTTGTTCAGATCTGGGTTGTCCTTTGACCAGGTGGTTTCAACATCTCTATTACCAAAGGAGGACAAATAAGTCTCCCTTCTAATTTTTCTGTCTGAATAACTCTTAAAGTCTGCCATGTATCTCGCAACTGACCACGGCCAATTGATAATAAGCACACACCTTTAATTTAGAAAGCAATTTGCCAAATAATTAACACTGTGCTGCCTGGGAGAATAGCACATATACAGGAAAAAAAAAGGTTTTTTGAGAGTGTATAAACACCCTCACTCCTGGCGCACCTTGATTGGGTAAATTTGAAAAAAAGCAATACAACAGCTGCAAGCACTGGGGGACTGCTGGTTCCCCCAAAAGGACAAAAATGAAAATATACAAAAGTGCTGCGCTTGAAGTAAGCTAAATTAATTGGTAAAATAAAATATATATAGAAAAATGTGTATAGGTGTCTGCTTTAATCAATTGGCAACTCACACGGAACTTGCTAATATAAACAAATTTAATAACACACACAGAATAAAAATAAAAAATGGACACAGATGATTAAAACAAATGTTTAAAAAACATAGCTCAGGCACACTGGTAGATTTGCTAGATAAATCACTGAAATGAAAGGATTGGAAATAGTGTCACTTCAATGTTGCCACATAGACCTGTTTGCGGTCTCTTTGTATCAATTGAAACTGATGAACAACAGTTAATACAGCCTATTGGAGAAAAGGTGAACAGAGCTCTCGTACCTCTAAGCTACTGGCGTCCCAGTGCAGAGGAAAAGCCGCTGGTTATAATTACCCGTCCTGCGGGAAGATGCAGTATCGCGGCACAAGAGGTACCGGAGCAGCTACCGTGCGTCCGCCGCTGGCACTAGCAAAGCGCAGGTGAAGATATTGGCAAGCCGGTAATGGTGCTGCAATGATACGCTGAGCTGGCGTTCCGGTGAAATGTTCTCCACGGCTGATTGGCAAGTTCAATTAACACCGCTGCGGATGAAGGTAACTGGCAACACTCAGTGCGTCTGTGAGCTGAACGAAGGAGTGACGTCAACGCGTTTCGTCCCGTGTCCCGGGACTTCCTCAAGACGATGGGGCTCACAATGTGGTGGCCCGTATTTAACTCCTCAAAAGGACTCGCCTCTATACTCATTAGGGGCCCTGGTGTGCGTACTTAATTGATTGATAAGATTAGGTAAAACACTATGTGCAAATAGCCAAAAAACAAGCAAGTTCCGCCTGATTATCATGATCAGTTCAATTAACTTAATATAAATTGAAGGCAATCCAGTCTTAAGGAATATCTCTCGGACAGACACAAGGTTATCTAGGTCTTTGTCAGGTTTCAGGAAAATCTCGTATTTAGTTTTCTCTACATGCGAGACAACCCACTACAGAAACACAGACAGCGATTGGTTTTATAGGTCATTATCCAACGTAGGACAGCACAGATCTCCCACAGTGGGGGTCATTAAGAGTTGATCGCTCACTAGCTAGTTTTAGCAGCTGTGCAAACGCTATGCCGCCGCCCACTGGGGAGTGTATGTTAGCTTAGCAGAAGTGTGAACGCTTGTGCAGCCGAGCTCTACAAAAACAGTTTGTGCAGTTTCAGAGTAGCTCTGAACCTACTCAGCGCTTGCGATCACTTATGCCTATTCGTGTCCGGATTTCACGTCATACACCCGCCCAGCGAACGCCCAGCTATGCCTGTGTTTTTTCAGACACGCCTGCATTTTTGCAAACACTCCCTGAAAACGGTCAGTTGACACCCAGAAACGCCCCTTCCTGTCAATCTTCTTGCGGCCGTCAGTGCGAAGAAAAACTTTGCTAGAACCTGTGCACAACCACAACAGGCTTTGTACCCGTACGACGCGTGTGCGCATTGCGGTCCATACGCATGTGTATAAATGCTGCTTTTTCACCTGATCGCTGCGCTGCGAAAATCGTCAGCGAGCGATCAACTCGGAGTGACCCCCAGAGTGCGGAACATATAAACTTGTTCTTATCAGTTTAGTAATTTTGTTATATAATGATAAGGAAAGAACGTATTTATTGGCTATCAATCACTTTAATGGGTCTATTATTTTATATTCTAGGTATGTATGAATGCATTATACACACGTTATGATTTATCTTATTTCCTCTATATCTAAATGCTCAATTATTTTAAGGGCCTGGACACTGGAATCTACGCAAGGAAGGAACAAAGGACAGCATACATCCAAGTTCTTCTGCCTGCAGGAACCGTGTGAACAGATACATTGGGGGTTATTTACTAATATTCGTGTTTTAGCCGTTTTTAAGGGTGTTTGAACTCGAATGGTATAGGGTGCATTTTACTGCAACTTTTTGAATCCTGATACGGTCATTTACTAAGCTGACGAGTTTTCCTCATTCGTCTTTTCTAATGTCAATGTGATTCGTAATGTCAGGTAGTGTTTTACGGGAGTGATTAGTAAAACACGGGGGTGGTTAGTAAAACACTGCCTGGACAAAACACAATGAATCCCGGGCCGGATCTGTGAGATCCGTGCAGGACTTCATTGTGTGCATTATGAGCAGTGCAGAATGGGTTAAAAACTGTAAAAAAAAATTGCGTGGGGTCCCCCCTCCTAAGCATAACCAGCCTCGGGCTCTTTGAGCCGGTCCTGGTTGTCAAAATACGGGGAAAAAATTGACAGGGGTTCCCCCATTTTTTAACAACCAGCACCGGACTCGGCGCCTGGTCCTGGTGCCAAAAATACGGGGGACAAAAAGCATAGAGGTCCCCCGTATTTTTAACACCAGCACCGGACTCCACTAGTCAGAGAGATAATGCCACAGCCGGGGGACACTTTTATATAGGTCCCTGCTGCCCTGGCATTAAATCACTAACTAGTCATCCCTGGCCGGGGTACCCTGGAGGAGTGGGGACCCCTTAAATCAAGGGGTCCCCCCCTCCAGCCACCCAAGGG
This sequence comes from Pseudophryne corroboree, assembly GCF_028390025.1. Classification (NCBI taxonomy): domain Eukaryota; kingdom Metazoa; phylum Chordata; class Amphibia; order Anura; family Myobatrachidae; genus Pseudophryne; species Pseudophryne corroboree. Next base: position 91,417,845 of record NC_086452.1, read on the forward strand.
CCAGGGGTGAAGCCCGAGGCTGTCCCCCCCATCCAAGGGCGGCGGATGGGGGGCTGATAGCCAAGTGTAAAAAAAAGTATGTGTGAATGTAGGTGTACATGTATGTAATAAAGTTTTACTTTCAAGGTGTGTGAGTTCTGTTTTTATTTGTTTTTGATTTTTTGTAGTAGTAGTACCGGGCCCGTTTTTCCACCACATGCTGGTACTTGTGGTTCTCCAAGTACCAGCTTGCGGGGGAGGCTTGCTGGGACTTGTAGTACTGCTACAAAAAAATATTTTCACAAGGCTATCAGCCCCCCATCCGCCGCCCTTGGATTGGGGGAACAGCCTCGGGCTTCACCCCTGGCCTTTGGGTGGCTGGAGGGGGGACCCCTTGATTTAAGGGGTTCCCACTCCTCCAGGGTACCCCGGCCAGGGGTGACTAGTTAGTGATTTAATGCCAGGGCCGCAGGGACCAAGATAAAAGTGTACCGCGGCTGTGGCATTATCTCTCTGACTAGTGAAGCCCGGTGCTGGTTCCAAAAATACTGGGGACCCCTATGCTTTTTGTCCCCCATATTTTTGGCACCAGGACCAGGCGCAGAGCCTGGTGCTGGTTGATCAAATATGGGGGAACCCTTGTCATTTTTTCCCCCATATTTTTTCAACCAGGACCGGCTCAAAGAGCCAGAGGCTGGTTATGCTTAGGAGGGGGGACCCCACGCAATTTTTTCCCCCAGTTTTTACAGTAAACAGACCCTTTCCCATAGATAACCATGCACAGATCTCACTCATCCGTGCATGGTTATCCAAACTCGACTGGAAAAAGCAGGTCTATTTTTTTGCTGCTTTTTTTAACGATTCGCAAAAATATACACCCGCACTTGAGCACCCAGAGACTAACACCCAAATACGAATGAATAGTGAATGCCCGTATTCTATGAAATAACAGCCGCGTTTGACCGATAGTCTATTCATTCATATTTCTGAACTTTGACAATCAAACCATTACGAATAGCCCAAACACTGCCGAGATTTGTGCTTAGTGAATTCCCGTGTTGAGACTTAGAAAAAAAAACACAAATCGGACAAACTCGGATTTTTTGTAAATATTGGCCATTGTGTTTATTAATAAATTAGCACAAAATACCCTTATAAATAACAGACATGAGATCATCACTCTCAGCTTCAGCAAGTATTTTATTTACGTCAAAATATAATGTCATTTATTTAGCCTGTAATTGATTGTTCATGAACCACACATTATAAAAACTTAATGACAATCACTGTAATTTGTGTTTCATTATAGTCTAATAACAATACAATGTGCTTTACTTAATGATATCTGGGCATTTGGAGATATTTCTTTAACAGTGGTTCCCAAACTTTTTTGAATCCCGGCGACCTAGAGCATCAGGATTATTTTCACAGCACTCCGAGGCCAAAAGTTTCTTAGCGAGAAATTCAGTAAAATATATATTAAGTCAATTGTGTTTATATGTCACCCTTAGGCAGGGGCGTGACTAGAAATTTGTGGGCCCCGCAGCAAAATATTGAAAGCCACCCCCCACCCCCACCCCCCCTCAGCTTCTAGAGAGTCACTTCTCTCCACAGCACTCCGCTGAAGAGGGCATGCCTAGTGCTGCTGGGTCACCTGTTATTAGCCCCTAATGCTGTTGGTAATGTAATATATACTGGGAGAGAGCCCACTATAATATTCGTGTCAGGACTCCTGTGTTATCAGTTATAGCGTGTGGGATGCCAGTGGTCAGAGTACAGATGCTGGCATCCCAATAGTTAAAATCCCACAAGGGACAGGTAAGACAGTAGCCCCCTGTCCCCTACCCCCTAACCCTCCCTCCCCCGAGGAACACTAGGCATCTCCCGGGAGCCCCGCCTCGCCAGTCTGGGCCTGCACATACCTGCCCCCTGTTAATCTGGCTCTGCTGCCGTGCTGCCTATCATGCTGAACATCCAAGCCTTCTCTCAATGGGAGGAGTAGTGTTGCTATATTTAAAAAATTAAAAAACAGGACATAATACACAATAACGGGGATCCCACTGGCATCGTCACACCGCACAGCACCCTATTACATACACCTGCCTATCCCCTGGCTGTCTCTGACTGCCTCTGTTCAATCCCCAGATGTAGTCACTGTGTGCTGTGGCTCCCGCTGCTCTCTCATTGTCTCTCTGTCCAATTCCCAGTAGCAGTCTCTGTGTCCTGTGACTACCCCAGCCCTCTCTCACTGTCTCTCTTTCCCATCCCTCTCCCAGCTCTCTCTGACTGTCTCTCTATCCCATCACTCTCCCAGCTCTCTCTGACTGTCTCTCTATCCCATCACTCCGCCAGCTCTGACTACCTGTCCCATCACTCCCCCAGCTCTCTCTGACTGTCTCTCTGTCCCATCACTCCCAAGCTCTGTCTCTCTGTCCCATCACTCCCACAGCTCTAACTGACTGTCTCTCTGTCTAATCCTGCCCTCAGCTCTCTCTGACTGTCTCTCTGTCCCATCACTCGCCTAGCTCTCCCTGACTGTCTCTCTGTCCCATCACTCACCCAGCTCTCCCTGACTGTCTCTCTGTACCATCACTTGCCTAGCTCTCCCTGACTGTCTCTGTCCCATCACTCGCAGATCTCTCCCTGACTGTCTCTCTGTCCTATCACTCGCCTAGCTCCCCCTGACTGTCTCTCTGTCCCATCACTCGCAGAGCTCTTTCTGACTGTCTCTGTCAGCAACAGTCTCTGTCCTGACTCCCCCAACTCTCTCTGTCACATTACTTCCCCCAGCTCTCCCTGACTGTCTGTGCCCCATCCCATCCCCAGTGTCTCTATACTATGACTGCTCTGACTCTCTCTATTTTCTTGCCCCATCCCCAGTAGCAGTCTGTGTGCCTCACCTGGCTCCCTCTGTGGTAGATGCTCGAATCAAGTGGGCTAAAGGACCTCTGACATCCGGGGCAGGAGCTGTATCTCACCTCCATTGGCAGCCGGCACTCCCTGGTTCCTGTTCTCTGAGAGAGTGTGCTGCTGTCTGAGGGCTCTTCCTGCCCCACCCAATCCCTGCACAGGCTCTTCTGTCTGAGGTTATCTCTCTGTTACACCACTGGGTCCTAGAGCCCAGCAGATGTCTTCCTGCGTTATGTAGTCAGCGTCCGAGGCAGTTCAGAGTGCAGTGCAGCGTGACTGGCTGTAGGGGGATCGGAGAGCCTTGAAGACAACCCGGGCCCCATAGCATGCACATCCCCTGCACCCATGGTAGTTACGCCACTGTCCTTAGGGTCAGTTATGTGGAGAGGGACAGGTTTCTCTTATGTTTGTACACATATTTTATGATATGAAGCCACAAGTGCTTGTCTTATTTATTACATTGACCGTAAATAATTTCGATTGGTTCTGGACCATGGGCTAACTGAAGCAGTGGGGCAATAAATCAGTCCCGCAGGCAGCCCGCATTATATAGCCTGTTTTCAGGCATCACAACCAGTTGTATATGCTACAGATCTACCGGGGCACATGCCCAATAATGAAGGAATTACACACTATCATAGTGAGCCACTTGCCCATTATCACTATCGATGTGTACGTGACCATCTTTACCCTTCCTGTCAGTAACAGACGGTCATATTCAGTAGATAAAACAAGTACTGAAGGTTGATTATAACATTCAGTTGTGATTGGGTGTAGGAACATATCTATCTATCTATCTATCTATCTATCTATCTATCTATCTATCTATCTATCTTTGATCCTAGATAACATATTCCCATAAGTAGTCCCCTATCACAATATAAGGACCAGGCCAATATACTGTAACTCAACTGACAGCCCACGGCATGTCCACAGAGGCTGGAGCAGCTACAGTACCAAGGAGGGACTCGCAGTGTCATACTGGATAAGGAAACAGACATCATGGTTTAGTCATTAAAATGTGAACACAACAGAAAGTATACAATACCGTAAGAAAAAATAGGATTTTAATACCTACCGGTAAATCCTTTTCTCTTAGTCAGTAGAGGATGCTGGGACACTTCAAGAATCATGGGATATAGACGGGATCCGCAGGAGACATGGGCACTTTAAGACTTTGAAAGGGGTGTGAACTGGCTCTTCCCTCTATGCCCCTCCTCCAGACTCCAGTTATAGGAACTGTGCCCAGGGAGACAGACATTTCGAGGAAAGGATTTATTGTTAACTAATGTGGGACATATACCAGCTCACACCTCAAACACGCTGTACACAACATGGCATTTAACAGAAAACTTCAGTCAACGGCATGAACAACGTCAGTAACAGGCTGACCATAACGTAACACAACCCGTGTGAAAACATAACTAACAACTGCAGATAGAGTCCGCACTGGGACGGGCACCCAGCATCCTCTACAGACTAAGAGAAAAGGATTTACCGGTAGGTATTAAAATCCTATTTTCTCCTACGTCCTAGAGGATGCTGGGGACATTTCAAGAACCACATGGTTTATACCAAAGCTCCAAAACGGGCGGGAGAGTGCGGGTGACTCTGCAGCACCGATTGAGCAAACATGAGGTCAGGGTATCAAACTTGTAGAACTTTGCAAAGGTGTTTGAACCCGACCAAGTCGCCACTCGGCAAAGCTGTAATGCCGAGCCACCTCGGGCAGCCGCCCAAGAAGAGCCCACCTTCCTAGTGGAATGGGCCTTTACTGAATTTGGTAACGGCAATACAGCCATAGAATGAGCCTGCTGAATCGTGTTACAGATCCAGCGAGCAATAGTCTGCTTAGAAGCAGGAGCACCAACCTTGTTGGCTGCATACAGGACAAACAGTGCCTCTGTTTTCCTAACCGTTCTGGCTACATACATTTTCAATGCCCTGACCACATCAAGGGACTCGGAATCCTCCAAGTCCCGCGTAGCCACAGGCACCACAATAGGTTGGTTCATATGAAAAGAGTCCGCAACTACACTCTCTATCCACATGGAAAATCAGATAGGGGCTTTTGTGAGATAAAGCCGCCAACTCAGACACTCGCCTTGCCGATGCCAAGGCCAACAACATGACCACTTTCCAAGTGAGATACTTTAATTCCACCGTTTGAAGAGGCTCAAACCATTGAGACGTAAGGAACCGTAACACCACGTTACGGTCCCATGGTGCCACTGGAGGCTCAAAAGGAGGCTGGATATGCAGCACATCCTTCTCAAAAGTCTGGACTTCTGGGAGAGAAGCCAATTCCTTCTGAAAGAAAATGACCTCATCCGGAATACCCCAACCGCCATGCCGTCAAACGCAGCAGCGGTAAGTCTTGGAACAGACAGGGCCCCTGTTGCAACAGGTCCTCTCTGAGAAGAAGAGGCCACGGATCTTCTGTGAGCATTTCCTGCAGATCCGGATACCAGGCCCTTCGAGGCCAATCTGGAACAATGAGAATTGTCTGTACTCCTCTTCGTTTTATGATTCTCAATATCTTGGAAATGAGAGGAAGAGGAGGGAACACATAGACCGACTGGAACACCCACGGTGTCACCAGGGCATCCACTGCTACCGCCTGAGGGTCCCTTGACCTGGCGCAATACCTCGGAAGTTTCTTGTTGAGGCGTGACGCCATCATGTCTATTTGAGGCAGTCCCCACTGACTTGCAATCTCTGCAAAGACTTCCTGATGAAGTCCCCACTCTCCTGTATGTAGATCGTGTCTGCTGAGGAAGTCCGCATCCCAGTTGTCCACTCCCGGAATGAAGACTGCTGTCAGAGCGCTTACATGATTTTCCGCCCAGCGAAGAATCCTGGTGGCTTCTGCCATTGCCACTCTGCTCTTTGTTCCGCCTTGACGGTTTACATGAGCCACTGCGGTGATGTTGTCTGACTGAATCAGAACCGGTAGGTCGCGAAGCAAATTCTCTGCTTGACAAAGGGCGTTGTATATGGCCCTTAATTCCAGTACGTTGATGTGTAGACAAGCCTCCTGGCTTGACCATAGACCTTGGAAGTTTCTTACCTGTGTGACTGCTCCCCATCCTCGGAGGCTCGCGTCTGTGGTTACCAGAACCCAGTCCTGAATGCCGAACCTGTGATCCTCTAGTAGGTGAGCACTCTGCAGCCACCACAGTAGAGATACACTGGCCCTGGGGGACAGGCTGATCATCTGATGAATCTGTAGATGCGACCCGGACCACTTGTCCAGAAGGTCCCACTGAAAAGTCCTCGCATGGAACCTGCCGAATGGAATGGCCTCGTAAGACTCCACCATCTTTCCCAGAACTCGAGTGCAGTGATGCACCGACACCCTTTGTGGCTTCAAGAGGTCCCTGACCAAGTTCAGGAGTTCTTGGGCCTTTTCCATCGGGAGAAAAACCCTTTTCTGGTCTGTATCCAGAATCATGCCTAAGAAAGGTAAACGGGTCATTGGAACCAACTGTGACTTCGGGAGATTGAGAATCCAGCCATGCTGCTGCAACACCCTCAGGGAGAGTGATACGCTGTTCAGCAACTGCTTTCTTGATCTCGCTTTTATTAGGAGATCGTCCAAGTACGGGATAATTGTGACACCCTGCTCACGCAGGAGCACCATAATTTCCGCCATTACCTTGGTGAAAATCCTCGGGGCTGTGGAAAGCCCAAACGGCAACGTCTGAAATTGGTAATGACAATCCTGTACAGCAAATCTCAGAAACGCCTGATGAGGCGGATATATGGGGACATGAAGGTATGCATCCTTTATGTCCAGGGACACCATATAATCCCCCCTTCCAGGCTGGCGATGACCGCTCTGAGCGATTCCATCTTGAACTTGAACCTTTTAAGTATAGGTTTAAGGATTTTAAATTCAGAATGGGTCTGACCGAACCGTCCGGTTTCGGGACCACAAACAGGGTTGAGTAAAACCCCATCCCCTGCTGTAGCAGGGGAACCTTGACCACCACTTGTTGAAGACACAATTTTTGAATTGCTGCTAAAACTACCTCCATCTCTGGGGAAGAAGCCGGTAGGGCCGATTTGAAAAACCGGCGAGGAGAAGCCCAGGGATCCACCTGTGATTGAACTCAGACGTGGCTGAAAAGTCGAAGATGTGCCCCCACTGGGGCGGACTCCCTCAGCGGAACCCCAGCGTCATGCAGTGGATTTTGTAGAATCCGGGGAGGACTTCTGCTCCTGGGAACTAGCTGTAGTTGGCAGCTTTTTCCCCTTGCCCTTACCTCTGGCAAGAAAGGAAGATCCCCGTACTCTCTTGGATTTATGCGACCAAAAGGACTGCATCTGATAATGTGGCGTTTTCTTAGGCTGTGAGGAAACATAAGGCAAAAAAGTTGATTTACCTGCAGTAGCGGTGGAAACCAGGTCCGTGAGAGCTTCCCCAAATAAGTCCTCACCCTTGTAAGGCAAAACCTCCATATGCCTCTTTGAGTCGGTATCACCCGTCCATTGTCGGGTCCATAGGGCTCGCCTAGCAGAAATCGCGATAGCGTTGGCCCTGGAACCCAGTAGGCCAACGTCTCTCTGAGCATCTCTCATATATAGGACAGCATCCTTAATATGACACAAGGTCAATAAAATGGTTTCCTTATCCAGCGCATCAATATCAGCAGATAAGGTATCTGTCCACACTGCTAAAGCGCTACAAACCCAAGCCGACGCTATCGCCGGTCTGAGTAATGTACCAGTATGTGTGTAAATTGACTTCAAAGTAGTCTCCTGCCTGCGATCAGCAGGATCCTTGAGGGCTGCGGTATCTTGAGATGGCAGCGCTACCTTTTTGGATAAGCGTATCAAGCTTTGTCCACCCTTGGGGAGGATTCTCACCATATCCTGTCCTTAGCCGGGAAAGGATACGCCATAAGAATCCTTTTGGGAATCTGCAGTTTCTTGTCTGGAGTTTCCCAAGCCCTTTCAACAACTCATTTATCTAATGTGAAGGGGGAAAAGTAACCTCAGGCTTCTTTTCTTTAAACATGTGGACCCTCGTGTCAGGTACCGAGGGGTCATCTGTTACATGCAACACATCCTTTATTGAAATAATCATATAATGAATACTTTTAGCCAATTTAGGCTGCAATTTTGCATCATCATAGTCGACACTGGAGTCAGAATCCGTGTCGGTATCAGTGTCAACTACTTGGGATAGTGGTTGCTTCTGAGACCCAGAAGGTCCCTGCGTCATAGTGAAAGGCAGGGCTTGACTCCCTGTACATTACCTGGACTCCGCTTGGTCCAACCTCTTGTGTAATAAAATAAGAATTTACTTACCGATAATTCTATTTCTCGTAGTCCGTAGTGGATGCTGGGACTCCGTAAGGACCATGGGGAATAGCGGCTCCGCAGGAGACAGGGCACAAAAGTAAAGCTTTAGGATCAGGTGGTGTGCACTGGCTCCTCCCCCTATGACCCTCCTCCAAGCCTCAGTTAGGATACTGTGCCCGGACGAGCGTACATAATAAGGAAGGATTTTGAATCCCGGGTAAGACTCATACCAGCCACACCAATCACACCATACAACTTGTGATCTGAACCCAGTTAACAGTATGATAAAACGTAGGAGCCTCTGAAAGATGGCTCACAACAATAAACAACCCGATGTTATTGTAACAATAACTATATACAAGTATTGCAGACAATCCGCACTTGGGATGGGCGCCCAGCATCCACTACGGACTACGAGAAATAGAATTATCGGTAAGTAAATTCTTATTTTCTCTGACGTCCTAAGTGGATGCTGGGACTCCGTAAGGACCATGGGGATTATACCAAAGCTCCCAAACGGGCGGGAGAGTGCGGATGACTCTGCAGCACCGAATGAGAGAACTCCAGGTCCTCCTCAGCCAGGGTATCAAATTTGTAGAATTTAGCAAACGTGTTTACCCCTGACCAAGTAGCTGCTCTGCAAAGTTGTAAAGCCGAGACCCCTCGGGCAGCCGCCCAAGATGAGCCCACTTTCCTTGTGGAATGGGCTTTAACAGATTTTGGCTGTGGCAGGCCTGCCACAGAGTGTGCAAGCTGAATTGTACTACAAATCCAACGAGCAATCGTCTGCTTAGAAGCAGGAGCACCCAGCTTGTTGGGTGCATACAGGATAAACAGCGAGTCAGATTTTCTGACTCCAGCCGTCCTGGAAACATATATTTTCCGGCCTTGACAACGTCTAGCAACTTGGAGTCCTCCAAGTCCCTAGTAGCCGCAGGCACCACAATAGGTTGGTTCAGGTGGACGCTGAAACCACCTTAGGGAGAAACTGAGGACGAGTCCTCAATTCCGCCCTGTCCGAATGGAAAATCAGATAAGGGCTTTTACAGGATAAAGCCGCCAATTCTGACACGCGCCTGGCCCAGGCCAGAGCCAACAGCATGACCACTTTTCCTGTGAGATATTTTAACTCCATAGATTTAAGTGGGTCAAACCAATGTGACTTTTGGGACCCAAAAACTACATTGAGATCCCAAGGTGCCACTGAAGGCACCAAAGGAGACTGTATATGCAGTACCCCTTTTACAAACGTCTGAACTTCAGGGACTGAAGCTAGTTCTTTTTGGAAGAAAATTGACAGAGCCGAAATTTGAACCTTAATGGACCCCAATTTCAGGCCCATAGACACTCCTGTTTGCAGGAAATGTAGGAATCGTCGAATTTCCTCCGTCGGGCCTTACTGGCCTCGCACCACGCAACATATTTTCGCCAAATGCGGTGATAATGTTTTGCGGTTACATCCTTCCTGGCTTTGATCAGGATAGGGATGACTTCATCCGGAATGCCTTTTTCCTTCAGGATCCGGCGTTCAACCGCCATGCCGTCAAACGCAGCCGCGGTAAGTCTTGGAACAGACAGGGTCCTTGCTGGAGCAGGTCCCTTCTTAGAGGTAGAGGCTACGGATCCTCCGTGAGCATCTCTTGAAGTTCCGGTTACCAAGTCCTTATTGGCCAATCCGGAGCCACGAATATAGTGCTTACTCCTCTCCATCTTATCAATCTCAGTACCTTGGGTATGAGAGGCAGAGGAGGGAACCCATACACTGATTGGTACACCCACGGTGTTACCAGAGCCTTTACAGCTATTGACTGAGGGTCCCTTGACCTGGCGCAATACCTGTCGAGTTTTTCCCAACGGTTTATAATCATGTGGAGGACTTCTGGGTGAAGTTCCCACTCTCCCGGGTGGAGGTCGTGCTGAGGAAATCTGCTTCCCAGTTGTCCACTCCCGGAATGAATACTGCTGACAGTGCTATCACATGGTTTTCCGCCCAGCGAAGAATCCTTGCAGCTTCTGCCATTGCCCTCCTGCTTCTTGTGGCACCCTGTCTGTTTACGTGGGTGACTGCCGTAATGTTGTCCGACTGGATCAACACCGGCTGACCTTGAAGCAGAGGTCTTGCTAAGCTTAGAGCATTGTAAATGGCCCTTAGCTTCAGATATTTATGTGAAGTGATGTCTCCAGGCTTGACCATAAGCCCTGGATATTCCTTCCCTGTGTGACTGCTCCCCAGCCTCGCAGGCTGGCATCCGTGGTCACCAGGACCCAGTCCTGAATGCCGAATCTGCCGCCCTCTAGAAGATGAGCACTCTGCAACCACCACAGGAGGGATACCCCTGTCCTTGGTGACAGGGTTATCCGCTGATGCATCTGAAGATGCGACCCGGACCATTTTTCCAGTAGGTCCCACTGGAAAGTTCTTGCGTGGAATCTGCCAAATGGGATTGCTTCGTAGGAAGCCACCATTTTTACACAGAACCCTTGTGCATTGATGCACTGAGACTTGGCTCGGTTTTAGGAGGTTCCTGACTAGCTCGGATAACTCCCTGGCTTTCTCCTCCGGGAGAAACACCTTCTTTCTGGACTGTGTCCAGGATCATCCCTAGGAACAGAAGACAAGTCGTCGGAACCAGCTGCGATTTTGGAATATTGAGAATCCAATCGTGCTGCCGCAACACTACCTGAGATAGTGCTACACTGACCTCCAACTGTTCCCTGGATCTTACCCTTATCAGGGAATCGTCCAAGTAAAGAATAACTAAAATTCCCTTCCTTTGAAGGAATATCATCATTTCGGTCCTTACTTTAGTAAAGACCCGGGGTGCCGTGGACCATCCCTACGGCAGCGTCTGAACTGATAGTGACAGTTCTGTACCATAACCTGAGGTACCCTTGGTGAGAAGGGTAAATTTTTTGACATGAAGGTAAGCATCCTTGATGTCCCGAGACATCATGTAGTCCCCTTCTTCCAGGTTCGCAATCACTGCTCTGAGTGACTCAATCTTGAATTTGAACCTCTGTATTCAAAGATTTTAGATTTAGAATCGGTCTCACCGAGCCGTCTGGCTTCGGTACCACAATAGTGTGGAATAATACCCCGTTCCCTTTTGCAGGAGGGGTACCTTGATTATCACCTGCTGGGAATACAGCTTGTGAATGGCTTCCAAAACTGCCTCCCTGTCAGAGGGAGACGTCGGTAAAACCGACTTTTGGAAACGGCGAGAAGGAGACGTCTCGAATTCCAATTTGTACCCCTGAAATATTACCTGAAGGATCCAGGGGTCTACTTCCGAGTGAGCCCACTGCGCACTGAAATTCATTGAGAACGGGCCCCCACCGTGCCTGAGCTTGTAAAGCCCTAGCATCATACTGAGGGCTTGGCAGAGGCGGGAAAGGGTTTCTGTTCCTGGGAACTGGCTCATCTCTGCAGCCTTTTTCCTCTCCCTCTGTCACGAGCAGAAAAGAGGAACCTTTTGTCCGCTTGCCAACAAAGGACTGCGCCTGATATCTTATTGTGAGAGGCGACCTGGGGTACAAACGTGGATATCCCAGCTGTTGCCGTGGCCACCAGGTCTGAAAGACCGACCCCAAATGTCCCCTTTTTTAAGGCAATACTTCCAAATGCCGTTTGGAATCCGCCTCACCTGACCACTTTACTGGTAGAATTGGACAACGCACTTATACTTGATGCCAGTCGGCAAATATTCCGCTGTGCATCACGCATATATAGAAATGCATCTTTTAAATGCTCTATAGGCAATAATATACTGTCCTTATCTAGGATATCAATATTTCCAGTCAGGGAATCCGACCACGCCAACCCAGCACTGCACATCCAGGCTGAGGCGATTGCTGGTCGCAGTATAACACCAGTATGTGTGTAAATACATTTTAGGATACCCTCCTGCTTTCTATCAGCAGGATCCTTAAGGGCGGCCATCTCAGGAGAGGGTAGAGCCCTTGTTCTTACAAGCGTGTGAGCGCCTTATCCCCCCTAGGGGGTGTTTCCCAACGCACCCTAACCTCTGGCAAGAAAAGGTATACTGCCAATAACTTTTTAGAAATTATCAATTGTTATCGGGGGGAAACCCACGCATCATCACACACCTCATTTTATTTCTCAGATTCAGGAAAACTACAGGTAGTTTTTCCTCACCAAACATAATACCCCTTTTTGGTGGTACTCATATTATCAGAAATGTGTAAACATTTTCCCTTGCCTCAATCATGTAACGTGTGGCCCTATTGGAAATCACGGTTGTCTCTTCACCGTCGACACAGGAGTCAGTATCCGTGTCGGCGTCTGTATCTGCCATCTGAGGTAACGGGCGCTTTAGAGCCCCTGACGGCCTATGAGACGTTTGGACAGGCACAAGCTGAGTAGCCGGCTGTCTCATGTCAACCACTGTCTTTTATACAGAGCTGACACTGTCACGTAATTTTCAACAGTACATCCACTCAGGTGTCGACCCCCTAGGGGGTGACATCACTATTACAGACAATCTGCTCCGTCTCCACATCATTTTTCTCCTCATACATGTCGACACAAACGTACCGACACACAGCACACACACAGGGAATGCTCTGATAGAGGACAGGACCCCACTAGCCCTTTGGGGAGACAGAGGGAGAGTTTGCCAGCACACACCAAAGCGCTATAAACTGTATAGGGACAACCTTATAATAAGTGTCTATCCCTTATAGCTGCTTATATATATTTTTAGCCAAATAAGTGCCCCCCCTCTCTGTTGTACCCTGTTTCTGTAGTGCAGTGCAGGGGAGAGTCTGGGAGCCTTCCTACCAGCGGAGCTGTGTGGGAAAATGGCGCCGTGTGCTGAGGAGATAGGCCCCGCCTCCTTCTCGGCGGGCTCTTCTCCCGCTTTTATCTGGAAAACTGGCAGGGGTTAAATACATCCATATAGCCCAGGGGCTATATGTGATGTATTTTTTGCCATAGGAGGTATTTACATTGCTGCCCAGGGCGCCCCCCCCCCAGCGCCCTGCACCCTCAGTGACCGCAGTGTGAAGTGTGCTGGGAGCAATGGCGCACAGCTGCAGTGCTGTGCGCTACCTTAATGAAGACAGGAACGTCTTCTGCCGCCGATTTCTGGACCTCTTCACTCTTCAGCATCTGTAAGGGGGCCGGCGGCGCGGCTCCGGGACCCATCCAGGCTGTACCTGTGATCGTCCCTCTGGAGCTAATGTCCAGTAGCCAAGAAGCCCAATCCACTCTGCACGCAGGTGAGTTCGCTTCTTCTCCCCTTAGTCCCTCGATGCAGTGAGCCTGTTGCCAGCAGGTCTCACTGAAAATAAAAAACCTATTTAAACTTTTACTTCTAAGCAGCTCAGGAGAGCCACCTAGCCTACACCCTTCTCGTTCGGGCACAAAAATCTAACTGAGGCTTGGAGGAGGGTCATAGGGGGAGGAGCCAGTGCACACCACCTGATCCTAAAGCTTTACTTTTGTGCCCTGTCTCCTGCGGAGCCGCTATTCCCTATGGTCCTTACGGAGTCCCAGCATCCACTTAGGACGTCAGAGAAATTCACATTTGCATTTAAAACATTCCACATATCCAACCAGTCAGGTGTCGGCGTTGCCGACGGAGACACCACACTCATTTGCTCCACCTCCTCCTTAGAAGAGCCTTCCACTTCAAACATGCCGACACGCGTACCGACACCCCACACACTCAAGGAAATCTCTAATCTGGAGACAGTTTCCAACAAGGCCCTTTGGAGAGACAGAGAGAGAGTATGCCAGCACACACCCAGCGCCAATGACCTTGGAAATATCCCAGATATATATAGCCCTTTTCTTTATATAATAACTGCGCCAAATGATGTGCCCCCCCCCCTTCTTTAAAACCCTCTGTCACCGTGTTCAGCAGAGGAGAGTCCGGGGAGACAGCTTCTCAGCGGTGTGCTGTGGAGAAAATGGCGCTGGTTAGTGCTGAGGGATCAAGCTCCGCCCCCTCAGCGGCGGGCTTCGGTCCCGCTCGATTTCTTCAAAACTGGCGGGGGTTTTAAATATACAGCCCGCAGATCTATGGCCAGTCCTAGATGTTTATTATTGCTGCCCAGGGCGCCCCCCCTGCGCCCTGCACCCATCAGTGCCTGCCGTGTGTGTTGTGTGTGTGGGAGCAATGGCGCTACGCGTTACCTCTGAGAAGATCTGAAGTCTTCTGCCGCCTCTGAAGTCTTCTATCTTCTTATACTCACCCGGCTTCTATCTTCTGGCTCTGTGAGGAGGACGGCGGCGCAGCTCCGGGACTTACAGCGAGGGGAGACCTGCGTTCCGACTCCCTCTGGAGCTAATGGTTTCCAGTACCCTAAGAAGCAGAGCCTAGCATTTAAGTAGGTCTGCTTCTCTCTCCTCAGTCCCGCAATGCAGGGAGCCTGTTGCCAGCAGGGCTCCCTGAAAATAAAAAACCTAACAAAATTCTTTCAGAGAAACTCAGGAGAGCTCCCTGTAGTGCACCCAGTCTCCTCTGGGCACAGGATCTAACTGAGGTCTGGAGGAGGGGCATAGAGGGAGGAGCCAGTGCACATCCATATCTAAAGTTCTTTTTAGTGCCCTTGTCTCCTGCGGAGCCCGTCTATTCCTCATGGTCCTTACGGAGTCCCCAGCATCCTCTAGGACGTAAGAGAAATAGGGGTGTGGATCATTAGATCGACAATGTTTAGGTAGACCACTATAGGCCGACAGTCACTAGGTAGACAGGGTTGGAAGGTCGACATGATTTATTGGTCGACATGTGCTAGGTCAACAGGTCGACATGAGTTTTGTTTTTTTGTTGTTGTTTTCTTCGTAGAGTGACCGGGAACCCCAATTAGTGTACCGTATCCCCTTGCATGGCTCGCCATGCTTCGGGCAAGGTGCCTCGCTCCGCTGCCACTTCGCTTGGCACAGATTACCATTCCAATTGTAGTCCACGTTGATCGTTAAGTATTAAAAAGTTCAAAAAAAGAAAAAAATTTAAAAGCTCATGTCGACCTTTTGACCTGTCGACCTTCCAACCCTGTCGACCTTCCAACCCTGTCAACCTATAGTGGTTGACCTAAACATTGTCGACCTAGACAGTGTCGATCTTCAGACCGGATCCCGAAAAATAGTCACAGCCCAGTCCAACTTTGGAAACCTTAGATGTTGGTTAAATGAATTGATATTATGGAGGTCATTCTGAGTTGATCGTAGCGGTGCCGGCGCATGCGCAATTCCGACCCGATCGCTGCGATAAACTGCAGCGAGCGATCGGGTCGGAATGACCCCCAATATTCGAGACTTTGTGTGTCAAATATATCAGACATCAAACTGTCAGAAAAAAGGAGAGCTGTCAATATCTGGAATAAAATGCTTCTTACAAATTTGGGTGGCGGCACCACATTCTTGAGGCTGTCGAGTGAAATCTCCATCATATTCTATGCACAGACCACTAGCTGCAAAGCTGCAAAAAGCTCCTGAAGAAATACAACTCTAGTATTAATACTAGAGATGAGCGGGTTCGGTTTCTCTGAATCCGAACCCGCCCGAACTTCATGTTTTTTTTCACGGGTCCGAGCGACTCGGATCTTCCCGCCTTGCTCGGTTAACCCGAGCGCGCCCGAACGTCATCATGACGCTGTCGGATTCTCGCGAGGCTCGGATTCTATCGCGAGACTCGGATTCTATATAAGGAGCCGCGCGTCGCCGCCATTTTCACACGTGCATTGAGATTGATAGGGAGAGGACGTGGCTGGCGTCCTCTCCATTTAGATTATAAAAGAGAGAGATTTACTGGAGCTTAGGACTAGGAGGAGTACTGTAGAAGTGTAGAGAGTGCAGAGAGTTTACTAGTGAGTGACCACCAGACAGTGCAGTTTATTTAATATATCCGTTCTCTGCCTGAAAAAAGCGATACACACAGTGACTCAGTCACATACCATATCTGTGTGCACTGCTCAGGCTCAGCCCAGTGTGCTGCATCATCTATATATATTATATATCTGTCTGACTGCTCAGCTCACACAGCTTATAATTGTGGGGGAGACTGGGGAGCACTGCAGTGCCAGTTATAGGTTATAGCAGGAGCCAGGAGTACATAATATTATATAGTGAGTGACCACCAGACAGTGCAGTTTATTTAATATATCCGTTCTCTGCCTGAAAAAAGCGATACACACAGTGACTCAGTCACATACCATATCTGTGTGCACTGCTCAGGCTCAGCCCAGTGTGCTGCATCATCTATATATATTATATATCTGTCTGACTGCTCAGCTCACACAGCTTATAATTGTGGGGGAGACTGGGGAGCACTGCAGTGCCAGTTATAGGTTATAGCAGGAGCCAGGAGTACATAATATTATATAGTGAGTGACCACCAGACAGTGCAGTTTATTTAATATATCCGTTCTCTGCCTGAAAAAAGCGATACACACAGTGACTCAGTCACATACCATATCTGTGTGCACTGCTCAGGCTCAGCCCAGTGTGCTGCATCATCTATATATATTATATATCTGTCTGACTGCTCAGCTCACACAGCTTATAATTGTGGGGGAGACTGGGGAGCACTGCAGTGCCAGTTATAGGTTATAGCAGGAGCCAGGAGTACATAATATTATATAGTGAGTGACCACCAGACAGTGCAGTTTATTTAATATATCCGTTCTCTGCCTGAAAAAAGCGATACACACAGTGACTCAGTCACATACCATATCTGTGTGCACTGCTCAGGCTCAGCCCAGTGTGCTGCATCATCTATATATATTATATATCTGTCTGACTGCTCAGCTCACACAGCTTATAATTGTGGGGGAGACTGGGGAGCACTGCAGTGCCAGTTATAGGTTATAGCAGGAGCCAGGAGTACATAATATTATATTAAAATTAAACAGTGCACACTTTTGCTGCAGGAGTGCCACTGCCAGTGTGACTGACCAGTGACCTGACCACACTGACCACCAGTATAGTTAGTAGTATACTTATATTGTGATTGCCTGAAAAAGTTAAACACTCGTCGTGTGACTTCACTTGTGCGTTGTTGTTTTTTTTATTCTATAAAAATAAAACTCATTCTGCTGACAGACAGTGTCCAGCAGGTCCGTCATTATATAATATATAATATATACCTGTCCGGCTGCAGTAGTGATATATATATATTTTTTATATCATTTATCATCCAGTCGCAGCAGACACAGTACGGTAGTTCACGGCTGTGGCTACCTCTGTGTCTGCACTCGGCAGGCAGTCCGTCCATAATTGTATACCACCTAACCGTGGTTTTTTTTTCTTTCTTCTTTATACATACATAGTTACATAGACATCTCTTTATCAACCAGTCTATATTAGCAGCAGACACAGTACAGTACGGTAGTTCACGGCTGTGGCTACCTCTGTGTCTGCACTCGGCAGGCAGTCCGTCCATAATTGTATACCACCTAACCGTGGTTTTTTTTTCTTTCTTCTTTATACATACATAGTTACATAGACATCTCTTTATCAACCAGTCTATATTAGCAGCAGACACAGTACAGTACGGTAGTTCACGGCTGTGGCTACCTCTGTGTCTGCACTCGGCAGGCAGTCCGTCCATAATTGTATACCACCTAACCGTGGTTTTTTTTTCTTTCTTCTTTATACATACATAGTTACATAGACATCTCTTTATCAACCAGTCTATATTAGCAGCAGACACAGTACAGTACGGTAGTTCACGGCTGTGGCTACCTCTGTGTCTGCACTCGGCAGGCAGTCCGTCCATAATTGTATACCACCTAACCGTGGTTTTTTTTTTCTTTCTTCTTTATACATACATAGTTACATAGACATCTCTTTATCAACCAGTCTATATTAGCAGCAGACACAGTACAGTACGGTAGTTCACGGCTGTGGCTACCTCTGTGTCTGCACTCGGCAGGCAGTCCGTCCATAATTGTATACCACCTAACCGTGGTTTTTTTTTCTTTCTTCTTTATACATACATAGTTACATAGACATCTCTTTATCAACCAGTCTATATTAGCAGCAGACACAGTACAGTACGGTAGTTCACGGCTGTGGCTACCTCTGTGTCTGCACTCGGCAGGCAGTCCGTCCATAATTGTATACCACCTAACCGTGGTTTTTTTTTCTTTCTTCTTTATACATACATAGTTACATAGACATCTCTTTATCAACCAGTCTATATTAGCAGCAGACACAGTACAGTACGGTAGTTCACGGCTGTGGCTACCTCTGTGTCTGCACTCGGCAGGCAGTCCGTCCATAATTGTATACCACCTAACCGTGGTTTTTTTTTCTTTCTTCTTTATACATACATAGTTACATAGACATCTCTTTATCAACCAGTCTATATTAGCAGCAGACACAGTACAGTACGGTAGTTCACGGCTGTGGCTACCTCTGTGTCTGCACTCGGCAGGCAGTCCGTCCATAATTGTATACCACCTAACCGTGGTTTTTTTTTCTTTCTTCTTTATACATACATAGTTACATAGACATCTCTTTATCAACCAGTCTATATTAGCAGCAGACACAGTACAGTACGGTAGTTCACGGCTGTGGCTACCTCTGTGTCTGCACTCGGCAGGCAGTCCGTCCATAATTGTATACCACCTAACCGTGGTTTTTTTTTCTTTCTTCTTTATACATACATAGTTACATAGACATCTCTTTATCAACCAGTCTATATTAGCAGCAGACACAGTACAGTACGGTAGTTCACGGCTGTGGCTACCTCTGTGTCTGCACTCGGCAGGCAGTCCATAATTGTATACTAGTATCCATCTCCATTGTTTACCTGAGGTGCCTTTTAGTTGTGCCTATTAAAATATGGAGAACAAAAATGTTGAGGTTCCAAAATTAGGGAAAGATCAAGATCCACTTCCACCTCATGCTGAAGCTGCTGCCACTAGTCATGGCCGAGACGATGAAATGCCAGCAACGTCGTCTGCCAAGGCCGATGCCCAATGTCATAGTGCAGAGCATGTCAAAACCAAAACACCAAATATCAGAAAAAAAAGGACTCCAAAACCTAAAATAAAATTGTCGGAGGAGAAGCGTAAACTTGCCAATATGCCATTTACGACACGGAGTGGCAAGGAACGGCTGAGGCCCTGGCCTATGTTCATGGCTAGTGGTTCAGCTTCACATGAGGATGGAAGCACTCAGCCTCTCGCTAGAAAAATGAAAAGACTCAAGCTGGCAAAAGCAGCACAGCAAAGAACTGTGCATTCTTCGAAATCCCAAATCCACAAGGAGAGTCCAATTGTGTCGGTTGCGATGCCTGACCTTCCCAACACTGGACGTGAAGAGCATGCGCCTTCCACCATTTGCACGCCCCCTGCAAGTGCTGGAAGGAGCACCCGCAGTCCAGTTCCTGATAGTCAGATTGAAGATGTCAGTGTTGAAGTACACCAGGATGAGGAGGATATGGGTGTTGCTGGCGCTGGGGAGGAAATTGACCAGGAGGATTCTGATGGTGAGGTGGTTTGTTTAAGTCAGGCACCCGGGGAGACACCTGTTGTCCGTGGGAGGAAT
Source organism: Pseudophryne corroboree (assembly GCF_028390025.1). Taxonomy (NCBI): domain Eukaryota; kingdom Metazoa; phylum Chordata; class Amphibia; order Anura; family Myobatrachidae; genus Pseudophryne; species Pseudophryne corroboree. The sequence goes on from NC_086452.1 coordinate 91,437,565, forward strand.
ATGGCCGTTGACATGCCAGGTGAAAATACCAATAAAATCAGCTCTTCGGTGTGGAGGTATTTCACCAGAAATGCGGACAACAGGTGTCAAGCCGTGTGTTCCCTTTGTCAAGCTGTAATAAGTAGGGGTAAGGACGTTAACCACCTCGGAACATCCTCCCTTATACGTCACCTGCAGCGCATTCATAATAAGTCAGTGACAAGTTCAAAAACTTTGGGTGACAGCGGAAGCAGTCCACTGACCAGTAAATCCCTTCCTCTTGTAACCAAGCTCACGCAAACCACCCCACCAACTCCCTCAGTGTCAATTTCCTCCTTCCCCAGGAATGCCAATAGTCCTGCAGGCCATGTCACTGGCAATTCTGACGAGTCCTCTCCTGCCTGGGATTCCTCCGATGCATCCTTGCGTGTAACGCCTACTGCTGCTGGCGCTGCTGTTGTTGCTGCTGGGAGTCGATGGTCATCCCAGAGGGGAAGTCGTAAGCCCACTTGTACTACTTCCAGTAAGCAATTGACTGTTCAACAGTCCTTTGCGAGGAAGATGAAATATCACAGCAGTCATCCTGCTGCAAAGCGGATAACTGTGGCCTTGACAACTATGTTGGTGTTAGACGTGCGTCCGGTATCCGCCGTTAGTTCACAGGGAACTAGACAATTTATTGAGGCAGTGTGCCCCCGTTACCAAATACCATCTAGGTTCCACTTCTCTAGGCAGGCGATACCGAGAATGTACACGGACGTCAGAAAAAGACTCACCAGTGTCCTAAAAAATGCAGTTGTACCCAATGTCCACTTAACCACGGACATGTGGACAAGTGGAGCAGGGCAGGGTCAGGACTATATGACTGTGACAGCCCACTGGGTAGATGTATGGACTCCCGCCGCAAGAACAGCAGCGGCGGCACCAGTAGCAGCATCTCGCAAACGCCAACTCTTTCCTAGGCAGGCTACGCTTTGTATCACCGCTTTCCAGAATACGCACACAGCTGAAAACCTCTTACGGCAACTGAGGAAGATCATCGCGGAATGGCTTACCCCAATTGGACTCTCCTGTGGATTTGTGGCATCGGACAACGCCAGCAATATTGTGTGTGCATTAAATATGGGCAAATTCCAGCACGTCCCATGTTTTGCACATACCTTGAATTTGGTGGTGCAGAATTTTTTAAAAAACGACAGGGGCGTGCAAGAGATGCTGTCGGTGGCCAGAAGAATTGCGGGACACTTTCGGCGTACAGGCACCACGTACAGAAGACTGGAGCACCACCAAAAACTACTGAACCTGCCCTGCCATCATCTGAAGCAAGAAGTGGTAACGAGGTGGAATTCAACCCTCTATATGCTTCAGAGGTTGGAGGAGCAGCAAAAGGCCATTCAAGCCTATACAATTGAGCACGATATAGTAGGTGGAATGCACCTGTCTCAAGCGCAGTGGAGAATGATTTCAATGTTGTGCAAGGTTCTGCTGCCCTTTGAACTTGCCACACGTGAAGTCAGTTCAGACACTGCCAGCCTGAGTCAGGTCATTCCCCTCATCAGGCTTTTGCAGAAGAAGCTGGAGACATTGAAGGAGGAGCTAACACGGAGCGATTCCGCTAGGCATGTGGGACTTGTGGATGGAGCCCTTCATTCGCTTAACAAGGATTCACGGGTGGTCAATCTGTTGAAATCAGAGCACTACATTTTGGCCACCGTGCTCGATCCTAGATTTAAAGCCTACCTTGGATCTCTCTTTCCGGCAGACACAAGTCTGCTGGGGTTGAAAGACCTGCTGGTGACAAAATTGTCAAGTCAAGCGGTACGCGACCTGTCAACATCTCCTCCTTCACATTCTCCCGCAACTGGGGGTGCGAGGAAAAGGCTCAGAATTCCGAGCCCACCCGCTGGCGGTGATGCAGGGCAGTCTGGAGCGACTGCTGATGCTGACATCTGGTCCGGACTGAAGGACCTGACAACGATTACGGACATGTCGTCTACTGTCACTGCATATGATTCTCTCAACATTGATAGAATGGTGGAGGATTATATGAGTGACAGCATCCAAGTAGGCACGTCACACAGTCCGTACTTATACTGGCAGGAAAAAGAGGCAATTTGGAGGCCCTTGCACAAACTGGCTTTATTCTACCTAAGTTGCCCTCCCACAAGTGTGTACTCCGAAAGAGTGTTTAGTGCCGCCGCTCACCTTGTCAGCAATCGGCGTACGAGGTTACATCCAGAAAATGTGGAGAAGATGATGTTCATTAAAATGAATTATAATCAATTCCTCCGCGGAGACATTGACCAGCAGCAATTGCCTCCACAAAGTACACAGGGAGCTGAGATGGTGGATTCCAGTGGGGACGAATTGATAATCTGTGAGGAGGGGGATGTACACGGTGATATATCGGAGGGTGATGATGAGGTGGACATCTTGCCTCTGTAGAGCCAGTTTGTGCAAGGAGAGATTAATTGCTTCTTTTTTGGGGGGGGTCCAAACCAACCCGTCATATCAGTCACAGTCGTGTGGCAGACCCTGTCACTGAAATGATGGGTTGGTTAAAGTGTGCATGTCCTGTTTTGTTTATACAACATAAGGGTGGGTGGGAGGGCCCAAGGACAATTCCATCTTGCACCTCTTTTTTCTTTTCTTTTTCTTTGCATCATGTGCTGATTGGGGAGGGTTTTTTGGAAGGGACATCCTGCGTGACACTGCAGTGCCACTCCTAAATGGGCCCGGTGTTTGTGTCGGCCACTAGGGTCGCTAATCTTACTCACACAGTCAGCTACCTCATTGCGCCTCTTTTTTTCTTTGCGTCATGTGCTGTTTGGGGAGGGTTTTTTGGAAGGGACATCCTGCATGACACTGCAGTGCCACTCCTAGATGGGCCCGGTGTTTGTGTCGGCCACTAGGGTCGCTAATCTTACTCACACAGCTACCTCATTGCGCCTCTTTTTTTCTTTGCGTCATGTGCTGTTTGGGGAGGGTTTTTTGGAAGGGACATCCTGCGTGACACTGCAGTGCCACTCCTAGATGGGCCCGGTGTTTGTGTCGGCCACTAGGGTCGCTAATCTTACTCACACAGCTACCTCATTGCGCCTCTTTTTTTCTTTGCGTCATGTGCTGTTTGGGGAGGGTTTTTTGGAAGGGCCATCCTGCGTGACACTGCAGTGCCACTCCTAGATGGGCCCGGTGTTTGTATCGGCCACTAGGGTCGCTGATCTTACTCACACAGCTACCTCATTGCGCCTCTTTTTTTCTTTGCGTCATGTGCTGTTTGGGGAGGGTTTTTTGGAAGGGACATCCTGCGTGACACTGCAGTGCCACTCCTAGATGGGCCCGGTGTTTGTGTCGGCCACTAGGGTCGCTTATCTTACTCACACAGCGACCTCGGTGCAAATTTTAGGACTAAAAATAATATTGTGAGGTGTGAGGTATTCAGAATAGACTGAAAATGAGTGTAAATTATGGTTTTTGAGGTTAATAATACTTTGGGATCAAAATGACCCCCAAATTCTATGATTTAAGCTGTTTTTTAGTGTTTTTTGAAAAAAACACCCGAATCCAAAACACACCCGAATCCGACAAAAAAAATTCGGTGAGGTTTTGCCAAAACGCGTTCGAACCCAAAACACGGCCGCGGAACCGAACCCAAAACCAAAACACAAAACCCGAAAAATTTCAGGCGCTCATCTCTAATTAATACAAGACTTTTTGGGGGTAAGAACAATATTTAACATGCAGAGACGCAGTATGTAACAGTGGCAAAAGCAGGATTTGCATGGGGGTTTCCAGAACTGGGTGGAGCCAATCACGGAGCGCCACGTTGTAGCACCCTCCTGATCGGCTGTGTGCTCCTGTACTGACTGACAGGCGGCACACAGCAGTGTTACAATGTAGCGCCTATGCGCTCCATTGTAACCAATGGTGGGAACTTTCTGCTCAGCGGTTGACCGAAAGTGACCTCACCGCTGAGCAGAAAGTTCCCACCGCATAGGCGCTACATTGTAACACTGCCGTGTGCCGCCTGTCAGTCAGTACAGGAGCACACAGCCGATCAGGAGGGTGCCACAACGTGGCGCTCCCTATTTGGCTGAAGAAACCCACTTAGACAGAAGTCAAAGTGGGTTTCTGGCATTAGGGGAAAGGGGTCCCATGTGAAAACATGGGGCCCCTTTCAGTGCGAGGTCGGGTCTGCGTTTTTTTATTTTTTCCAAGTACGTGGATTACAACTGGATTATCCGAGGAGCCTTCTACACAGGATTTGGTGAGTATAATTTTTTCAACAGGTACCCCATGGATTCTACTGGAGAAGAGGACCGACCTGCGTGTGAACATAAGGTAAGTATGTGTATATGTTTGTGTGGATGGATGTATTAAAACTTTACTTTCAAGGTGTGTGTGTGTTGTCATTTTTGGGGTATTTTTTTAGTAGTAGTTCTACAGGTACCAGCGGCCCAGTTTTTCCGCCGCATGCTGGTACTTGTGGTTCTCCAAGTACCAGCTTGCGGGGGAGGCTTGCTGGGACTTGTAGTACTGCTACTAAAAACAATATTCATAACTATCCAAAAAGGCTATCAGCCCCCCATCCGCAGCCCATTGGATGGGGGGGACAGCCTCGGGCTTCACCCCTGGCCCTTGGGTGGCTGGGGGGGGACCCCTTGATTGAAGGGGTCCCCTTCCCCCAGGGTACCCCGGCCAGGGGTGACTAGTTGGATATTTGATGCCACGGCCGCAGGGCACTGTATAAAAGTGACCCCCGGCTGTGGCATTATCTGTCCAGCTAGTGGAGCCCGGTGCTGGTTTCAAAAATACGGGGGACCCCTACGCTTTTTGGCCCCCGTATTTTTGGAACCAGGACCAGGCGCAGAGCCCGATGCAGGTTGCTTAAATATGGGGGAACCCCTGTCCATTTTTTTCCCATATTTCTGCAACCAGGATCGGCTCAAAGAGCCCGACGCTGGTTATGCTTAGGATGGGGGGACCCCACGCATTTTTTTTTGGTAAAAATAACACTTTCCCACCCCTTCCCACTGATATACATGCACGGATCTCATGGATCCGTGCATGCCTATCCAATCACGGCTCAAAAAAGCAGGTCTGGGTTTTTTTAGCACTTTTTTACGATTTGTAATTTTTCACGGCAGTGTTTGGCTCTTTTGAAATTTGCACTTTTTAGTAAATGACCGAGTTCTGCTAATTTGCTGGCGTTTTTGACCGATGGTGTATTCATTCGTATTTTTTTTCTTGGACTTCCAAAAAAATACGAATGCCCTCATCACTGCCGTGATTTGAGTTTAGTAAATGACAGAGATGACACTTTGAAGAAAAAACGGCATCTCGGTCAAAATCGGGATCTTAGTAAATATACCCCAGGGTGTAGAAAACTAAAACACAGGAATTCTTGTCTTCCAGGGCATGTAGGTAAAGTGGCAGGACTGGGGGAGAGGAATGGTGGCTGTCAGCACAATCAGGCCCGATCTATCATCTACTATTTTTTTAAATAGGGGTGGTCTAGGTGGGTTGCGGGAGGCCCCAGAGATATAGGGTCTCAAGATTTCTGTTGCCGGCCCTGACCCTAACCCAGACCTCTAAACTAACCCTAATGCCTTAACCTAAAAGGCCAGACTGGATGGGCCATGTCATTCTTATCTGCCGTAAAATGCTGTGTTTCTGTGTATATGGTGCACTGCAAGAAAATATCTGCAAATTCAATGGTATGGTAACTGCGGTATAAACTGTACTTGCAATTGAACTAACTGAATTCAGCCCTATGAATAGAGAGATCCCCGTGCAGCAGTCACAGAAAGGGTTAATCTCTGCAGCTTGTCACTCAGCTTACATTGTTGCTCTTTTATTTTTGCAGCGCTGGGAGTTGTAACCCACAGACCAGGTGTGTACACACACTGAGATTTATCCTTTCGATTTTGTCTATATAGTCAAAATCACAAGGAAAGTTAGTGCAAATCGCACTGTGTTAGGCAGCTTGCAATACCAATGCGATACCGATGAGTGGTCCCGCGGGGTCGATAACGCTAGGAAAGACAGACTGTACAGGCAATCTTGACTATATAGTGTGTACTATCTGGTACAAAGTATAATCAAAATGAGCACTTAGTCAAAATCAAAGAAACAGTCAAAGTCGGTGCTTCTTTGCTCTGGGGGAGTTCAAAGGAAATCACATAGTCGAAATCGGAGATAGTCAATATCTCACCATGTGTATGCACCTTACACATAACACAGCCCAACATGTCTATATTCCTGTATAGTGAATGTAATTCTCAGTATATGTCACTAATTCTCAGTATATGTCACTGACAGCTGTGCCGCTTATGTATTACTGTATAGTGGATGTAATTCTCAGTATATGTCTCTGACAGCTGCACAGTACCACTTGTGTAATCCTTTGTAAAGCATGTAGGTCTAAGTATATTTCCCTGACAGCTGCACAGTAACACTTCTGTTGTACTTTGTAAAGCATGTAAATCTCAGTATATGTTCCTGACAGCTGCACAGTACCACTTGTGTAATCCTTTGTAAAGCATGTAAGTCTAAGTATATTTCCCTGACAGCTGCACAGTACCACTTCTGTTATACTTTGTAAAGCATGTAAGTCTAAGTATATTTCCCTGACAGCTGCACAGTAACACTTCTGTTATACTTTGTAAAGCATGTAAATCTCAGTATATGTTCCTGACAGCTGCACAGTACCACTTCTGTTATACTTTGTAAAGCATGTAAATCTCAGTATATGTTCCTGACAGCTGCACAGTACCACTTGTGTAATCCTTTGTAAATCATGTAAATCTCAGTATATACCACTGACAGCTGCACAGTACCACTTGTGTAATCCTTTGTAGAGCATGTAAGTCTCAGTATATGTCACTGACAGCTGCATAGTACCACTTGTGTAATCCTTTGTAAAGCATGTAAATCTCAGTATATACCACTGACAGCTGCACAGTACCACTTGTGTAATCCTTTGTAGAGCATGTAAGTCTCAGTATATGTCACTGACAGCTGCATAGTACCACTTGTATAATCTTTCGTAAAGCATGTAAATCTCAGTATATACCACTGACAGCTGCACAGTACCACTTGTGCAATCTTTCGTAAAGCATGTAAGTCTCAGTATATGTCACTGACAGCTGCACAGTACCACTTGTGTAATCTTTTGTAAAGCATGTAATTCTCAGTATATGTCACTGACAGCTGCACAGTACCACTTGTGTAATCTTTCGTAAAGCATGTAAGTCTCAGTATATACCACTGACAGCTGCACAGTACCACTTGTGTAATCTTTCGTAAAGCATGTAAGTCTCAGTATATGTCACTGACAGCTGCACAGTACCACTTGTGTAATCTTTTGTAAAGCATGTAATTCTCAGTATATGTCACTGACAGCTGCACAGTACCACTTGTGTAATCTTTCGTAAAGCATGTAAATCTCAGTATATACTAGAGATGAGCGCCTGAAATTTTTCGGGTTTTGTGTTTTGGTTTTGGGTTCGGTTCCGCGGCCGTGTTTTGGGTTCGAACGCGTTTTGGCAAAACCTCACCGAATTTTTTTTGTCGGATTCGGGTGTGTTTTGGATTCGGGTGTTTTTTTCAAAAAACACTAAAAAACAGCTTAAATCATAGAATTTGGGGGTCATTTTGATCCCAAAGTATTATTAACCTCAAAAACCATAATTTACACTCATTTTCAGTCTATTCTGAATACCTCACACCTCACAATATTATTTTTAGTCCTAAAATTTGCACCGAGGTCGCTGTGTGAGTAAGATAAGCGACCCTAGTGGCCGACACAAACACCGGGCCCATCTAGGAGTGGCACTGCAGTGTCACGCAGGATGTCCCTTCCAAAAAACCCTCCCCAAACAGCACATGACGCAAAGAAAAAAAGAGGCGCAATGAGGTAGCTGTGTGAGTAAGATTAGTGACCCTAGTGGCCGACACAAACACCGGGCCCATCTAGGAGTGGCACTGCAGTGTCACGCAGGATGTCCCTTCCAAAAAACCCTCCCCAAACAGCACATGACGCAAAGAAAAAAAGAGGCGCAATGAGGTAGCTGACTGTGTGAGTAAGATTAGCGACCCTAGTGGCCGACACAAACACCGGGCCCATTTAGGAGTGGCACTGCAGTGTCACGCAGGATGTCCCTTCCAAAAAACCCTCCCCAATCAGCACATGATGCAAAGAAAAAGGTTAGGTGGTATACAATTATGGACGGACTGCCTGCCGAGTGCAGACACAGAGGTAGCCACAGCCGTGAACTACCGTACTGTACTGTGTCTGCTGCTAATATAGACTGGTTGATAAAGAGATGTCGTAGTAGTATGTATGTATAAAGAAGAAAAAAAAACCACGGTTAGGTGGTATACAATTATGGACGGACTGCCTGCCGAGTGCAGACACAGAGGTAGCCACAGCCGTGAACTACCGTACTGTGTCTGCTGCGACTGGATGATAAATGATATAAAAAATATATATATATCACTACTGCAGCCGGACAGGTATATATTATATATTATATAATGACGGACCTGCTGGACACTGTCTGTCAGCAGAATGAGTTTTATTTTTATAGAATAAAAAAAACAACAACACACAAGTGAAGTCACATGACGAGTGTTTAACTTTTTCAGGCAATCACAATATAAGTATACTACTATACTGGTGGTCAGTGTGGTCAGGTCACTGGTCAGTCACACTGGCAGTGGCACTCCTGCAGCAAAAGTGTGCACTGTTTAATTTTAATATAATATTATGTACTCCTGGCTCCTGCTATAACCTATAACTGGCACTGCAGTGCTCCCCAGTCTCCCCCACAATTATAAGCTGTGTGAGCTGAGCAGTCAGACAGATATATAATATATATAGATGATGCAGCACACTGGGCTGAGCCTGAGCAGTGCACACAGATATGGTATGTGACTGAGTCACTGTGTGTATCGCTTTTTTCAGGCAGAGAACGGATATATTAAATAAACTGCACTGTCTGGTGGTCACTCACTATATAATATTATGTACTCCTGGCTCCTGCTATAACCTATAACTGGCACTGCAGTGCTCCCCAGTCTCCCCCACAATTATAAGCTGTGTGAGCTGAGCAGTCAGACAGATATATAATATATATAGATGATGCAGCACACTGGGCTGAGCCTGAGCAGTGCACACAGATATGGTATGTGACTGAGTCACTGTGTGTATCGCTTTTTTCAGGCAGAGAACGGATATATTAAATAAACTGCACTGTCTGGTGGTCACTCACTAGTAAACTCTCTGCACTCTCTACACTTCTACAGTACTCCTCCTAGTCCTAAACTCCAGTAAATCTCTCTCTCTTATAATCTAAATGGAGAGGACGCCAGCCACGTCCTCTCACTATCAATCTCAATGCACGTGTGAAAATGGCGGCGACGCGCGGCTCCTTATATAGAATCCGAGTCTCGCGAGAATCCGACAGCGTCATAATGACGTTCGGGCGCGCTCGGGTTAACCGAGCAAGGCGGGAGGATCCGAGTCTGCTCGGACCCGTGAAAAAAACCATGAAGTTCGGGCGGGTTCGGATTCAGAGAAACCGAACCCGCTCATCTCTAGTATATACCACTGACAGCTGCACAGTACCACTTGTGTAATCTTTCGTAAAGCATGTAAGTCTCAGTATATGTCACTGACAGCTGCACAGTACCACTTGTGTAATCTTTTGTAAAGCATGTAAATCTCAGTATATACCACTGACAGCTGCACAGTACCACTTGTGTAATCTTTCGTAAAGCATGTAAGTCTCAGTATATGTCACTGACAGCAGCACAGTACTACTTGTGTAATCCTTTGTAAAGCATGTCATTCTCTGTATACTGTATGTCACTGACAGCTGCACAGTACCACTTGTGTAATCCTTTGTAAAGCATGTAATCCTCAGTATATGTCACTGACAGCTGCTTCGCTAACCCTATACTGTAACACGCACACAGTACAGTAATAGATGGCCATGTCAGTGAAGCAGCATGTAGTTAGTTGGTAGGGGGATGTTTTTTCTATATGAATTAAATTGCAGAATGCTGAATGTAAAGGTTTAATTAAAGATAATTCAGTAAGAGGCAGATTCAATTATTAATATAATAGTCATTTACAGTTATTATATAGCATTTACAGAATAGCACAAACATTTACTCTTTTCCTATAAGTAAACAAGACACAAATACATATATTATCTGATCAGGCTTAGCACAAGACCAGAACTTGGTGTTTCTTTTATTTACAAACATTACAAGTTATTTTACCATTGTAATATTTAAGTGCCCTACACACTTATAGATTTCACTAAACGATATAACGTTCTCGTTCATTATTGAATGAGAACTCGTTCATATCGTTCAGTGTGTAGGCACGTGGCCCCGCGCTCGTTCATTGTTGGTGCCGGGTCGCTTATACATGCAGGCCAATATGGACAATCTCATCCATATTAGCATGAATTGCTATGGAGCCGGGTGATGGGGGGAGTGAAGTGAAGTCACTCCCCCCGTCACCTCCCCCCTGCTGCCGTGTCACCCATATCAGCTGTGGGCAGCTCGGCGGCGGATCACTGAGTGTGTAGGGCCCTTTAGTATTACATATTATGAGTTAGGGTGTGCTCTATATAGGAAGTTATTTTAGATATATAACAAGCTTTCATTTCTGCAGAGGCAGGAGCGGACCTAGGCACGGGCAAGCCAGGCGGGAGCCCGGAGCGCTGCAGCCTGTGGGCGCGGCGGCAGTCACCCCGCAGGCACCCACTGCCCGACCACACCCAGGCTGGGGGCAAATCTACAGGGGGACACATCTACTGGGAGCAAATCTACAGGGGGCACAGCTACTGGGGCAAATCTGCAGGGGGCACATCTACAGGGGGCAATCTACAGGGGGCATAACTACTGGGAGCATATCTACAGGGGGCATCTCTACAGGGGGCATAACTACTGGGGGCATAACTACTGGGAGCATATCTATAGGGGGCATAACTACAGGGGGCATAACTACTGGGAGCATATCTACTGGGGCACAACTACAGGGGCATACCTACAGGGGGCATTACTACTGGGGGCACTATTATTGAGGGCATTGCATAGGGGTCACTTAATAAATGCAATGTGTGTAAGGGTCTACCTGTCACAGTGTGTATAAGGGTCAACATCGTGCAATGTGTGTACGGGGCTACCTGGCGTAACGTGTATAAGGGGCTCTGCTCTACTGTGGTATAATGTGTGTAAGGGGCTCTAACATAGTATAATGGGTACTACTGTGTGGTGTAATGTGACTGACGGACACTACTGTGTGGTGTAATGTAACTGTCGGACACTACTGTGTGGTGTAATGTGAATAATGGACACTACTGTGTGATGTAATGTGACTGACGGACACTACTGTGTGGTGTAATGTGAATAATGGACACTACTGTGTGGTGTAATGTGAATAATGGACACTACTGTGTGATGTAATGTGACTGATGGACACTACTGTGGGGTGTAATGTGAATAATGGACACTACTATGTGATGTAATGTGACTGACGGACTCTACTGTGCGGTGTAAAGTGAATCGGTACTATGAAGCCACACCCCTATTTTTGCACCAACCCTATTTTGCCTGTCAGGAGGGGAGGGGGGGGGGGCACCAAAGGAAACTTTTGCCCAGGGCACCACAAGGTCTAGAACCGGCCCTGTGCAGAGGATGTATTCCACTACAAGAGTCACTGAAGCATCACAACAGGGCAGTGCATAACAATAAAAAAATCACAAATATATTATATATGAAACAAATCCCCTCCACTGATAAAAGGGAAGCTGTCCACACACAGATCTCGTCAGTCAATTTGAAAGTCTGTGCTGCAATCCCCAGAGGGTCATAACCCACCCAGCGATGGCGCCACGTGGCCATATTAGTATTTAATGGGAGGTACACTAATACTGCAGCATTAGACAGGATTGGCTACAGTTCCTGTCCAATCAGGTGCCGCATTTATTACACACCTCAAGTCTGACCTGGTTTAAATAAAAACCCAAGACTTGGATGCAGCTTTCCTCTTACCCCGAGTACACACCTGAACGATTCAGCGATCTTGCTATGGGCCAATATGATGTAATGATTTATGGTGCCCGAGTGCGCACTGCCAGATCCGGAATACGACGGCACACTATATCATTACAGCCAGGGGTGTAGTGAGGGTGGCTCCAGTGGAGCTCAAGCTCTGGGCGCCGGAAAAGTTAGAGGGCGCGCCACCACCTGCCCCCCCCTCACTCTGCCCAATATACTGCAGGCCGCTGTAGAGGCAGCCGCATAGCAGGAGAAGGAAAAGCAGAGAGGCACACACTGACTTGGTCTCTGAGACTAGGTAGGGAACAGGACAGGCCAGAGGCGACAGCAGGAAACACTGACAGCCGGCACATGCTGGAACTCTGCCCACCCTCTTTATATGTCTCACTGTCTGCTTGTAGCTGTGCAGCTGGGTTACTTCTGTCCTGCTACATCACTCTTTGTTCCCTTGGCTGCAGCACCTCTTTCTGCCCCAGCTGCTGCAGCACCTCTCTGTCCCAGATGCTGCAGCAGCACATCTCTCTGTCCCAGCTGCTGCAGCAGCACCTCTCTCTGCATTAACAGCTGCAGAGTAACATGTATAAGCGGCTCTACTGCAGCATAACATGTGTAAGCGGCTCTACTGTGTTGTGTAATGTGTATACGGGGCTCTACTGTATATAAGGGGTACTACTGATTGGTGTAATTATAATAACGGACACTACTGTGGTGTAATGTGAATACACAACAGATTGGTCAGTATATCTTGTAGTATGTTCCCAGCTTCACTACTTGTGACATTAGCTGCAATCAAGAATGACAGGTGTCTGGGGGTGGGGGCGGGGGTGGCTAGTGGGATTGGCATCACCAATATACTAATTAGGGGGGATTGAGACAACGCTATTGGATAACCCTTCTAAAAAGATAACCCCTCTAAGTTACAAAAATATTTTAGACTGCTCAGAAATATCATGTGGCTAATACTCTGTCACATTGCTCCTTGTGGTCAGAGTGTAAAACATCTAATAGTAAATACCTGAACTATGAGCAATTTCATTACGCTTCCTTTCTTACTGTATGCAGATCATGTGACTGGCTGTATCTCTTATGGACAAACAGACCAATTTACATGGGCCTGGAGTACACATGACTCACCTGTACTGAAATAACAAATACATCTTATGCTGGGTACTTATACGTCTGAGCGAACAGCCAATATATCGCTATCGGGTAGGCAGGTGTAGGCCAAAGATATGTCTGAACTACGTCATTCACAGACATATTGAGTCTGCAGTGCAGAACGTTACCCGATATACCACAATTTGCTTGCAACACCGCAACGATGTTTAAGGATGCATCTGTAGATGATGCTGGAGGAGGCTGGGACACTAATAGTTAAAGGTCAGAAGCACAGGCTCCTCCTCCCCTATACCCCGCCCTCTGACCTGCCCTAAGGAGCTGGACACTGCTTTAGCTGCTCCTGCTGCTTAGTTTTATTAGTTTATTATTTTATTTTTGACAACTCTGCGCGGCCGGCGGGGACAGGTCCATGGCTGAGCACCATTTTCAGTGTATCCTGTAAGACACATCTGTGTTCACCTCTCAGTGCAAATAATGTGATTTATTTTACATCCGTTTGTCCTGTGTTTTATCCTTTCAATAACTATTTGGTATTGATATAACTGTCCATATGATAGGGCGCAGGTTCTCACACTCGGCCCTCAGGACCCCACACAGTTCCTGTTTCCAGGTCACCTGTAGATATGTCACATGTGACAGTTGGTGATACACAGGGCACCTGCCGGGGGACTGGGACATGTGACCTGTGTGGTGTCCTGGTACCAGTATGATAGGGAATACAGATTGTAAGCTCCACTGGGACAGGGACTGATGTCAGTAACTGAAATGTTACCGGTGGAGCACTGTCCAATATGTGTGTGATACATAAATAACGTAGTAATGTATAAATAAATAATCCATTGATGTTTTTAATAACATTTTTTTATGAAGTGACAAACCCAATTCAATATGTACCTTATTATAGATACATTTTATTCTAATCAGTATGCATTGATAAAATTACTTCCACCCCATAATTTAGGAAACCCCTATTTAATCTAGTGCTAATTTCACACATGCCCCCCCATTGATGTTACATGCACACAGACACCCCCAGCATACAGCATGTATGTAGTACAGGTATATGGGCAGCTGTCGTCATGGCAACCCAGCCGTTTACTGTCAAGGCACTGGTGACAGTTGGACCAGAGATAAAGCCGGCGGCCATGTTGAAGAAGTCAGAGATGCCGAAGCCAGAGATGCCGAAGCCAGAGATGCCAAAGCCAGAGATGCCAAAACCAGAGATGAAGAAGACAGAGAGACCAAAGTCAGAGATGCCGAAACCAACAATTAAAAAGAGAGCGATGAAGAAGACAATTTATTCCAACACCTTTGAGGCGGCAGATTTAAACATCAAGCCCAGATGTGGCTGGAAGAGGAGAATACTATCTGACTCCTCTGATGATGAGAAGGTCTCCATCAAGAGAAAGGTTGCTAGAAAGTTGTCATCAAGCTCAGATGAGACCAGTGATGAGAGGACGCAAAGTAGAGGCCCTCAGGGAGATGCAGAAGGAGGGAGTAAGTGAAACCCATACATACAAACTGTTTTTATACAGACACTAAATGTATTTTGGTAGGATGTACTATAGTAGACAAGTGCTGAGGCCTCTATTTCTACTACTAATATGTGAAAATACATTTCTATGAATTTATGTACAACATGCTAACCTACTTGCATCATCATCTAATTTCCTGGTATTTGTCTTATTTGTAAATAATGCTTATAAATTATATTATTTGTATTTATTAATAATAAGGTGTGAATTATATCCAGGGTAAAATACTGTGCCTCATGGAACAACCCAACTTTTATGTATTGTATCTTCTCCACAAGTGTCAGTAAAGCCCCATTTACACCACATGTATTACTGTGCAATCAGTTTCTGCCATAGTTCTGCTCTTTGGAATCAGAGACAAATAAGAGCTCTGGTTTGGAGTAATGATACTCAGGGTAAGGATGCGGGTGATGTAAGTGTATGTGTAGAGGGTAATGTGGAGCTGCCAGTGACAAGGAAGCGTCAGTCACTTGCAGTGTGGGTAGTAATTCGCTATACTGATTATTGTGAATTAGTAGTAAAGATTATGGGCTAAATGTAAAGTCTGTGGGTTGCAGGCAGCCGGGAGATTTTGGCGACATAACCTTTCGATGTAAAGCAGCAATAATACAAAAAGCAAAACCAAGTTTGCCAGTATAAGTCTTATATCTAGAAGCTAAATGGCTGAAATCTTGCAGCTGCCGGCAACTTGCAGGGTATTACATTTACAGCTAGATGTGTTTCATTTCTTATTGAAAGTAAAGGAGGTATTTCTGCTATTTTCAACTTATGTTTATTTGTATTGATTTAATAGACCAATTATTCTATCAATTAATCAAAACTTTTATAGATGATTTCTGTGAATCACATTTAATATTAAGTTTAGTGTCAGTTATATAGTAGTCATTATAGTTACTGTATCTGTGTGAGGCGCAGCGATGATACTGTGTCTGTGAGAGAAACCCACACACTAACTTACATTCATATTTGTCAGCATAATATTGCATTATACAATACAGGATACAGAATCGCCACTTTAATCGTTAATGTTTTTAACCTTTAATTAGACATATTTATTGATGATCAGTTTCTTATATAGCGCAGCAAATTCTATTGCGCTTTACAATTGGAAACAAACAGTAATAAAACAAAACTGGGTAATAACAGACAGACACAGGGGTGGAAGGCCCTGCTCACAAGCGTATAATCTATAGGGAAATGGGCATTGATACACAAGGATAGGTGTTATATATTGTGTAATGGTCCATGAGATTGCAAAGGTTCTTGGTGGGCTGTATGATGGGGTCACACAGCAATATTGGCCTGCGGTCAGGAGGATGGAAGCATGATTATCTCTTTCCTTCATCAGGGGGTCACTTCTTATCATGAGGGATAGAAGTGTCAGCAATTAATGAGATAACTTTTTCTAGCTGTAAATAAGCTCCTCCCCTCCAGCCCCTAAACTGAAAAGGCGTTAATAAACAGCTTCTAGCATCCTTCTCATATACTCATCCAATAAGGGAGGGACCAAAGTGTCCCCCAGATGAAGTCTCCACTCAACCATATAATAAATCCTCTGAGCATGTAACGCACTAAGCCAGTAATTATTTGTTACACGCTCCCTATATGAAGATGGCATTACCCAAGAGGCCAAGATACATTTTGTGGAGTTTGATAACGACTTCTCCCCAGAGGCGGAACTAGCGAATGGTGGGCCCAGGTGTAAAAATATGCATTGGGCCCTCCCAACCACCACCACCACTATGCAAAAGAGTGCTCTCAATGCATATACTATGCACGCTGACCCCAATTAACATATTGCACAATGTGCCATTAATTTGCATTATACTCCACACTGTGCCCCAAATCACATCAAATACACCAATGTCACCAAATCACATATAATACCTCATTGTGTGCCCATTTATACCACAATATGCCCCATATCACATTATGTGCCCCAGTGTGCCCTGAAATCACATAATATGCCCCAATGTGCCCCATATCATATAATGTGCCTCAGTTTGCCCCCAAATTACATACTGCAATGTGCCCCAGTATGCCCCCAAATCACATATGCCCCAATGGATTCCAAAATCACACTTGTGTACACACTTGTGTGCGGCTGTGCCACGAGCAACCCAAAAAAGGGGTGTGAATGTGGCCTCGGCCGAGTGGGCATGGCCGCGCATCATGAATGAACCCATTTTCCATCATTTTAGGGGCATACCCAGTGCTCTCCGAGCGGCTGGGCAGGCCCCGCTCCCCTCCCAGTGCTGACTGCATGCTGTGTACGTATGCACGGCACCTATTCAAAGATCACTTGCTGCTTTGTAGAGCAGAGAAATGGGTGATCAAAGCCTTCCCCAACTGCCAACCCCTCTGGCTCACAGGACACTGCTGCCGGTGGGTGGGACAGCAGGACAGTGTCTGAATAGCGGGACTGTCCTGCTGTAACCAGGACAGTCAGGACGTATGTGATTAGTATTAAATAATTACTATGTATGACTGCACTTTGCACTCAGCAGGAATTAGGATAATTGAATGGAAAATAAATAACCATGGTTTTCTTCTATAATAAAGATGTGAGCTTAATTAATGTTCTACAGTATAATATATGGGGGTTGTTGTAATGTTCTCATATCACTTTTCACTCCATTAGAAACCAGCAGTGCTTCAACCCCCTGCCTCAGAGATGCAGTCTCTAGCACCATTCAGAGACTGGAGTTTTACCATCAGTTAGGCCAAGGTGCCTTTGGGAAGGTAAGCAATGAGGTTTCAGTTGTCACAGGGGATTTACTATATGTCTCAATATGGATGTTATTAGAGATGAACAAGGCTGTGGTGCAACTTTATTTAATGGTAAAAAGAAAGAACAGACATTTGTAGTTAGGTAGTGCAGCCCCCCCTCCCCATTAGACTCCATTTTATGTATATTTGAAGGTGGATACTCCTTTAGCTAGAATTAGCACCTCTCCACCTACCCAAAGGTGTTTCTATTAGCATGTATCTTTAGCACACACAGACTACAGATTGGGAAAGGCACAATTATAGTAAGGCCTGATTACATTTATACAGTTTGTCAGTTTTGGATGTGGGTTAGGGGAACGGTGCCCCCTGAATTGGTGTGACCTGGCTGCTTGGGGAATCGCATTGTAACACTCAATTTAGCACTTTAATATTTTTTTTACCAATGTAAAGGGGGGTACTTACGGAGCGATCGCAGCTTAAAATCTAAGCAATCTGAATAGATTGCTTAGATTTTAAGCAGTGATCTCTCCATGTGTTCCCCTTCCGCTGGTGCTAGATTGGCCTGCATTCAGGCCATTCTAGAGGGTCTCTCACTTCACCCGCTGGGTGAAATGAGCGCCCCCCACCCCGCTCTCCCCGGACGCTCAGCACACATCGCACTGTGCTGAGCGGGGGAAGGGGGAAGAGATGTGTGCTGAGCGGTACGCTCAGCCCACATCTCTCCCCACATCTGCCAGTGAGTACTGGTCTTAACACTTTAACTTATGTACAGTAATACTGCTTATCAAATAGCTCATGTTTTTCTTATTACCACTTCCTAACACTATAGCCACGCTCCAGACTTGAATCTTAGTGTTAGGAACCCACCAGAGACAAGGTCACCTGGACGCTGGTTTGTGGGCCGGTATTTTTTGGCCAAAAAGTATGCCAGGCACCTTGATTTTGTTCTGTTAGATTGCAGAGGTCGTTGTAATTATTCTGATTAGCAATGCTTGGGACCATGGATATGGATCTGCATTTCTGTTTCTTTTTCTTTTGTGGTCATAAAAATGTTAATAAAGAAATAATCCTTGTTGGACAGCAATGCATTTGCCTTTATATCTCTGTGTTGTTATGAGGCTGACACTGTAATATTTCTTCTAGGTCCTGCTGGCAGCCGACTCACATACCAACGAGTTGTTAGCTGTGAAGATCATGAGCAAACGAAATCTGCTTCATGTGGGCGAAAAAGTTGCCTTTGTGGAAAGGAAAGTGCTAGAACTTGCATCAGAAAGCGCCTTCCTCATTCACGGCCACTTCGCCCACCAGACCAAGGTACGGCTGTAAATGCCTCTTTATTGCTAAATATCCAGACATACATCCTATATGTTTGTTATCTTCTGCTGTGACTTTTATTTCCTATAAAGTAACTCTCATCTAAATGGAAAGCACAATATACTGGCATTATATAAATGTTAATACTTCTCCAGAACTGCATGTATACTGTATCCATAGCACTTAGGGGTCCATTTATCACACAATACTAGCTGCAAATATTATGTATCCCCCAATGTAAGAAGGAGGTATCTCATACCTGCTGCGATCACTCTATTTCCACCAGCAGCCACATCCATCATAGGTTTCTTTGGGGGATGCAATACTGCACGATGTATCAATATCGGGATATTGGCTTTCGTGCTACCGCAATCTTCTGATTATGGTGACCGATGAGCTACACTTTAGAAGTTCCAGAGGAACCTCTGGCAGAAATGGCTGCTGTGCACGATGGTCATGATGACTGCTCATGTGCAGTGGTCCTGGCAGCTCCTGTCCCTGTCTGTGCTGTGTGATACAGCCACACAATATGATCGCCTTATGCAATGCAATCTGGGGCAATATTAATGCCCCGGATTGCATTGTATATGCCACAGGTTCTCAAACTCGGTCCTCAGGATCCCACACAGTGCATGTTTTGCAGGTCTCCTCACAGAATCGCAAGTTAAATAATTAGCTCCACCTGTGTTCCTTTTAAAATGTGTCCGTGAGTAATTAATACACCTGTGCTCCTGCTGGGTTACCTGCAAAACATGCACTGTGTGGGGTCCTGAGGACCGAGTTTAAGAACCTCTGGTATATGCGATCAATGGTAAATGGGCCCCTTAGTGATAAAGGGATTATTGAACACTTGGTGATAAAGGGAATATCAAGCACTTGATGATAAGTAATTATTGAAGACGGAACTGAATGTTGTATCTGAGTATATGTCCGTAGCTTCTCTCCCAGTGCTGCCTTCTGTTTTACATTCCTGTCCATATGTCTCCTGCCACGTCTACTGCTCCACTGCTGGAACTGGGCTGGATACTTGGTGTAAATATGCCACAGACCTAAGTCAGTGGTGATTGAATAAGTGGGGCTATCTTATTGGTGGCATCTACTGGACTAGTACACAGGGCAGTAGAGAGCCTGGCTGGGTCCAGGTACTTTTCAGGGGGCGTGGCCTAATCACAAGAGGCGTGGTCCTGTACCTTTGAAAAAAATCTGATTTTTTATTTTATTTTAAGTGCAACCATGGCCACACTACAGCCCAGCAGACAGCAGCGTGTGCTGGACTGAGGAGAAGAGCTGCAGCTTAAGGGGGAGAAAGTCTGGGGCCCCCTCTAGAACCCTCCATCAGATCTGGGCCTGGGTAATTTGTACCCTCTCCCCCCTCTCTTGGCACCACTGCTAGTACATAGGAGGGCAGAGCAGATAATGAGAATTCTCACATGGAAATACTGATAAGAGCCAGCAATCCACAGTTTATTTTATCATAATGGATATATTATTATAACACAATCACGGCTGTAAAACTTTCCCCACTAACCTCTGTAGTGACAGATTTCCCCTCTCCCCTGTAGTGATATAATGTACAGTATTTCTTCTCCATCCCTTCCACCTCTACAGTTACATGTTCCCCTATGTATTACTAACCTGCCCCCCCAGGCAATAAAACTCTTGTGAGACCATGCTCCCCTGTAGTCACCGATGGTCTGGTGGCAGATCACAGTGTAAATCAGGCCTGGCCAACCTGTGGCTCTCCAGCTGTTGTGTAACTACAAATCCCAGCATGCCCTGCCACAGTTTTAATATCCTCTAATAACAAAACTGTCATCAGGCATGCTGGGATTTGTGGTTTCACAGCAGCTAGAGAGCCACAGGTTGGCTAGGCCTGGTGTAGCGGATACTGGCTGCTTGGCTGACATTACTTACATGAAGCCTCATTGTGGCTGTGGGGATGAATGGTAACAGCCACACTGAGACCCTGGACCATGTGAGACAGGACAGGTACAGAGAGACAGTGGTATTTCTGTATCAGGTACACATGCTTCCTGCAGGGAGGTGAGAATGGCCTTGTGTCATGTGCTCCATGGTCTGAGGATCAATGCTATTAATAACAGCTGCTACAACTAATACACCTGTAGCTCTTCTGCAATTATTCATAGTTTTATTATTTTAGATGCAGCAATTACTAATAATGTTGGCATGTAGGACAATTTACTACCTGTTATTTTGGTGTAAAAATAATCATTTTATTGGTGTTATGTGTTACTAACTCACTGTAAAACGATTATAGAACATGTTCCATAGACTGTGGTATAGTAAGATTCTGCCTCTTTTCTCCCATGCCCTCTCTCTGTTCTCCTTGTCCTCCCCATGTCTGTCCATTATATTCCCATGAGGAGAAAAGAAGTGAAGGACACTTTTACAAATGAATAATGTATATCATTTATCTTTACTTATTTTGGTCAGATGATATTCCCCACGGCCCAACTCTTTCCCTCCTGACATGTATAGTAACACTATTGCTTCTCCCATAAACAGGAGCACGTGCTCCTTGGTATGGAATATGCGAGTGGTGGTGACTTGGAACATCTTCTGATGAGGAATGGGCCTCTTACCATCTCTAATGCAAGGTGAGAACATAAAATATCTTGTTAGTATTGTGTGAATCCGCTCATCTCTATTAGAAACAGCACTTTATCCTTCTGATTTATCATAATTGTTTCTGTAAGTTGTCTTCCATCCTGACAAACAAAGCAGCTGTTATTATATAAGGATACTTTGTGAGTGTCATCTTGAAGGCATTCCAATACTCCTTTTAGATAAACTCTAATAAGCCATATACAATATATAGCGACTATCACCAATGTACAACACTAGAAATATCTTATTAGGCAGTTGGTAAATTTATTATTATTATTATTATTAACAGTTTGTTATATAGCGCAGCATATTCCATTGCGCTTTACAATTAGAATAACAGTAATAGAACAAAACTGGGTAAAAACAGACAGACATAGAGGTAGGAAGGCCCTGCTCGCAATCTTACAATCTATAGGGAAATAGGCATTGATACACAAGGATAGATGCTACCTATTGCATAATGGTCCACCAGATTGCTAGGTTCTTAGTGGGTTGTATGATATGATCACCCCGCAATGTTGGCCAAGTGTCAGGAGGGTGTGAGACTAAAGAAAGACAAGATATGTGATGTTATGTGTATTGTACAGAGAATATGTAATTGGATAGAGAAGCACTGATGGTTATGTAAATTCAAAACAAAATAAATGGGGACATTGGGCCTAATTCAGACCTGGTCGCTCGCTAGTGGTTTTTGCCCCTCTGTAATCAGGTTAGAACTGTGCATGCGTATGCACCACAATGTGCAGGCGCATCGCACAGGTACAAAGCAGTTCATTGCTCTGCGATGGGTTTGTGCAAAAAATCCATTTGACAGGAAGAGGGCGTTTGTGGGTGGTAACTGACCGTTTTCAGGGAGTGGTTGGAAAAACACAGGCGTGCCTAAGCGTTCGCACGGAGGGTTCCTGATGTCAATTCTGGTCCTGGACAGGCTGAGGTGTTTGCAGCGGCTGAGTAAGTCCTGAGCTGTGCAGAGACTGCACACAATCTGTTTGCACAGCTCTGCTACACATGCGTTCGCACACTTGCACAGCTAAAATACACTCCCTAATGGAGGAGACTATGTGAACGCAGGACTGCAAAAAAAGCCTAGCGAGCGATCAGGTCTGAATTAGGCCCATTGTCAGAAAATGTGGGGAGTATTGTCTGGAAATCCCTCAGCCATTATGTACACATCCTAACATTGTAACATTAACTTATTTTCTATCTAACAGATTCTACAGTGCGGAGATTGTATGTGGGCTCCAATTCCTGCATTACAAGGGCATCGCCCATGGGTAAGTATAGAGTTACACTATAACAATAGTATAATAATGTGATATTATACTATGGATTCTAATACTGTACATGTTATACAGTCATTGTCACATATCTTCTTCTTACATGTTACACCTGCCTCTCTCCCAAAGTACAATCTATATGACCAGCTCTCGGGGGACACAGGGGATCTCTCTGCACAAGTGTTCTATTCTTTTCATGTCATTTCAGAGTTTTGAAAATATTGTACTAACATTCATTCCAGAAGCTTTTCAGTGGCATCACGTGGGGCCCTATTGGTTGTGCACCCTCACATCTGCTCTCTGCTCAGGGAAATCCCTTTCTCCTGTAATATAGTGGCGTCATACTCTTCCTGCACTTGTCTAACACTGTCAGAGAGGACCCCTGAGGAAGAGGAGGGAAACATTAATTTTAGAAACTTTTACATACTTTTTTATTACATCACCACACACCTGCCACCCAGCTCTGTAACTATATACACCTAGCAGGTCATGGGGGGCTGCACTGAGACCCCAGATCATGTACACCCAGAATGTGCCTTCCCTGCCATCCAATCTGGGTCTCACATGCAGGGTGAGAGAGGGAAGGAGAGGTGTAGGGATGATAGAGGGAAGGAGGGAGTGAGAAGTGCAGTGGAAGGAGGTGGAAGGAGGGAGTGAGAGGTGCAGGGTTAAAGAGGGATAGAGGGTATGAGAGGTGCAGGTGGTAAGTAAGGGAAGGAGGAAGTAAGAGGAGCAGGGGTCACATGGGAGACATTAAGGGAATGTGCAATAAAACATATGGAGAAGAGGTGGATGGACACCGGGATGGTGGGGAACACAGGTTTGATAACTTTATATCACATAATATGGGTTACCTAATAATATATAGCAGGGTTGGACTGTCCCACAGGGGAACAGGGGAAACCCCCCGGGGGGCCCCACTGCCTGAGGCACCACTTCTTCCTCTAGGGATCAGATCCCAGACTGAGCACTGGAATTATACATTGTACATACTCTATGTTATGTTATACTGCACAGGACTATGATGTATCTTCTTCTACAGTACATTCTTGTTATTAATCTGGTTCATTATTCTGTATGCACTAGCAGTATTTACTATATATATTTATCAAGGGGCCCAGCCTCTAATTGGCAAACCAATATGGTGGCTGACCACACCCTCTCTTGGGACTGGTCCTGCACCTAATCATGGGCCCCTACCATTGCATTCCCCCAATGGCCCTTCATGCCCCAGTCCAACACTGCTATATAGTTTTAAAAAGGATCAAGGATTGTTTTTATACTAGCAACACCTCTAAGGCTTCTGTGGCTCTAGGTGTACCCCAGACCCCGGCTATTTTATTCCCATACCCCAACTTCTTATTTCCTTCTCCAACCACTATATATATAATCCTGCAGGTATCTGGCACTCACTGCACAAGTAAATAATTCACCCCACTGCCCTCTGAAAGTTACCGAGTCCCAATGATAAATTGCAGCAGCGGCACTTGGGGAATAAAAAGCTCAGTAAGCACAATATACTGTCTGACCCACGTGTCAATGGACTTTTACAATCTCTTTAGGGTTACATACAAGAATAAACTTACCCCATTTATAAGGTTCTCCCCTTCACCAGCTGGGAAGGATCAGCATCAGCCCCCAGGTGTCGCTCCCTGTGACCAATATCACTAATTATTATGCAGTAACCACACATATTAGCACCAGAAGGGTTAATGGGCTGATTGAGCCTATACTACTACATAACAGAATTCTGCTGAGCACACACAACTGTACATGACATAGTGGAATCACATGGGATCTCCTCCAGACTTGGCCGTGAAAGTAGCCGCATCGCAGTTTGCACTGTACACCTGCAGCGTCTGTATTGCACCTGCGTGGTCATTCACATTGCAGGCGCATCCCCAAAGGATGATTAACAGTGGCATGTGTTGGGTGGGTGGCGACATAGCATTTTGTGGGTGTGGTGGGCCAAACGTGGCATGCCGGGAGTGTTTTCAGGGAGGCTGCATGATGTCACACATAGCCAGATTGAGCTGGCAGGAGTCAACCTTAAATCAATGCGTCCACAATTAGATTGGATCATGATTCGGAACCACAGGTTGCCTTGCCCTGTGCTGGGCCGCCCGCAGCATGTGAGGAGATGGATGCAGATCTTGCGTATGCAGTGATCTGCATCTATCTCTGAATAACCCCCATGGACACTGACCTACAAATGATTACAGTAGGTACTGACACTCTAGTCCTTGTTCCTAAACATACATTCAAAACCACTATTATTTACACATATAAAGTGCTGATGTATGTATCAATAAATCATGTTTGTATGAAAGCACACTGTATTTACAAAGATGTTATTTTCTTCACAGCGACCTCAAGCCAGATAACATCTTAGTGGCTGCAACAGGCCACCTCAAGATCGCCGACTTCGGTCTCGCAAGTAACATCACACCTAGAAACTGGAGTGCCACTGGCTGTGCTGGAAGATGTGGCGACATCACTCCTGAGGTGAGGTGCAAAGGGTATTCTACTGTGTACTCATGTAATTATATACACTGGGCCTGATTCTCAGGTACACAGAACACCTTCAGAGGTCTTGTGGAGTTCCTTCCGTGGTGGGTCAGAGCTGTTGTGGTGCCATGAGGGGAACCTGCCCAATATTAGACATGTGGGTTTAATGTTATGGCCGATCAGTCAAATTATATATGTACGTATACATATAATGTAGAACAAAAGATAGCGGCACTCCGAGTCTTAATCCAAAAGTGATATATTCAAAAGGTTCACAGCATGATACCAATGTTTCAGGGACGTCCCGCCCCTTTGTCAAGGTGACAATTCTGATTATTGTTGCATACGTATAAATAAATATATATGTGTGTGTGTGTGTGTGTGTGTGTGTGTGTGTGTGTGTGTGTGTGTGTGTGTATTTTGAATATCGGATTTTTCCATATTTTGGAATAAGTGCATACCATAATGAGATATCATGGCAATGGGACCCAAGTCTAAGCACAGAATGCATTTAAGTTTTACATACATCTTAAACACACAGCCTGAAGGTCATTTAATACAATATTTTTAATAACTTTGTGTATATACACAATAACTTTGTGTATAAATTATAAAACAAAGTCTGTTTACATTGAGCCATCAGAAAACAAAGATTCCACTATCTCACTTTCACTCAAAAAGAATCCGTATTTCGGAATATTTGGATATGGGATGCTCAACCTGTATATATATATATATATATATATATATATATACGAAAAAAGATACAGGCACTCACCACTTCCTTGATGATGAAAACTTTATTGGTGTGTCTCACATAGAGACAGTTAACAGCATGTCAGCAAAAGGTGTCGACGTTTCGGCTCCAGAACCACACATTCTCGCCTTTATACATATATATAGAATAATTCATAATAACTTATACAGCTTAGCTGAGAAATGTGTAATAGAAGTTTAAAACACATAATATGGATATAAATGGAACCCAGGACTTAATGGGGACCGTATTGGGTGTGTGATATTGCCTCTGCCACTAGGTGAACCAGAGTGATCACCAACACAAAAGACAAGAAAATCACAAACAAGACAACACACATAATTGTGAACATACATTATGAATACACATACACGGTGGAAAAAAATTAAAAGTGCATTACTAAGTGTAACAGACCTTTGTATCAAAATGGTTAGGAAAAGCACCAGGAAAAGGAAGCCAGTGTGGTTCACAAAAGTAGTATCAACTAGTGTGAAAGCAAAAAAGATGGCTTTTAGGAAATACAAACAGACTCAAAATAATAACGACAAAGAGGAGTATCTGGACAGACGGAAGGATGCTAAGAAAGTGATCAGACGTGCAAAGGCAGAAGCTGAGGAGAAAATGGCCCAGTCAGTAGATAAAGGGGGCAAAACTTTTTTTAAGTATATAAGTGAAAGGAGAAAATCAAATGGAGGAATAATAAGACTTAAGACAGAGAGTGGGCATTTGGTGGAGGGAGACAAGGCAATAGCAGATCACCTAAATAATTATTTTTGCTCAGTATTTACTACAGAAGAAGGGATGGGGCCACAGTTAAATTGCAAGGACATTCATAAAAATAAGGTAGATGAAAATACATTTACAGAGGAGAAGGTCCTAACAGAACTTTCAAAACTAAAAGTGGATAAATCAATGGGACCAGATGGAATACACCCAAGGATACTCAAAGAGCTAAAAGATGTCCTGGTTACACCTTTAACAGAATTATTTAACCAGTCACTAAATACAGGTGATATTCCAGAGGACTGGAAAAGAGCAAATGTAGTTCCACTGCACAAAAGTGGAAGCAAGGAAGAAGCAAGTAACTACAGACCAGTAAGCCTTACATCAGTAGTAGGGAAAGTAATGGAAAAACTATTAAAAGAAAGAGTAGTGGAATATCTTAAATCAAACAACTTACAGGATCCAAAACAGCATGGATTTACTGGTGGGAGATCATGCCAAACAAATCTTATTGACTTTTTTGACTCTGTGATGAAAATAATAGATCAAGGGGGAGCTGTAGATGTAGCATATCTAGACTTTAGTAAGGCATTTGACACTGTCCCACATCACAGACTGCTAAATAAACTTGAAAGCCTGGGGGTGGATTATAAATTAGTGAAATGGATAAGAACCTGGTTGCAGGATAGGAAACAGACAGTTGTAGTTAATGGAGTGCAATCTATGGAGGGAAATGTTACCAGTGGAGTACCCCAGGGATCTGTACTAGGTCCAGTTCTCTTTAATATCTTTGTTGGTGACATTGCAGATGGTATTGAAGGGAAGATATGCCTTTTTGCAGATGATACAAAGATATGCAACAGGGTAGACACACCGGGAGGGGTCAAACAAATGATTGATGACCTAGGTAGGCTTGAGAAATGGTCAAGAACGTGGCAACTACAGTTTAATGCTAAAAAATGCAAAATCATGCACTTGGGTCTCAAAAACCCAAAGGCTAAGTATAGTATCAAGGGTACTATAATGGAAACTACTGAGGAGGAAAGAGATTTAGGAGTCACTATTTCAAGTGACTTGAAGGCAGGAAAGCAATGCAACAAAGCAATGAGAAAGGCAAGTCAGATGCTTGGTTGCATTGGGAGAGGAATCAGTAGCAGGAAAAAAGAAGTGATAATGCCACTGTATAGGTCATTGGTAAGGCCCCATCTGGAATACTGTGTCCAGTTCTGGAGACCCTATCTCCAGAAGGATATAAATACATTAGAGAGTGTACAAAGAAGGGCAACTAAAATGGTGCATGGCCTACATCACAAAACTTACCCGGAAAGGCTAAAAGATCTTAACATGTATAGTTTGGAGGAGAGAAGGGAAAGGGGAGACATGATAGAAACTTTCAAATATATAAAGGGTCTTAACAAAGTTCAGGAGGGAAACATTCTTCAAAGGAAAAGAAGTATTAGAACTCGAGGGCATACATTGAGACTGGAGGGGGGGAGGTTCAGGGGAAATTTAAGGAAAAATTACTTCACAGAAAGGGTAGTGGATAAGTGGAATAGCCTCCCATCAGAGGTGGTAGAGGCTAAGACTGTAGGGCAATTTAAACATGCTTGGGACAGGCATATGAATATCCTTACAAAGAATCAAGGTTAAAAAAGGGTTGAGATTGCCTAAAGGATAAAATAAAAAAGGGGCAGACTAGATGGGCCAAGTGGTTCTTATCTGCCGTCAAATTCTATGTTTCTATGTTTCAAATTCTATGAAAAGTACGGATATTAAAAAAGTCTAGTCATAGCCCTATCCAAGAAAAATATTGAATGGATTTGCCTCATTTAGGCCCCGTGGTGTCAGAGTGTCCAGCTCATATATCCATTTAGCCTCTCGTTGTCGTAACTGCCTCACGTCTGCTAAATCCACTTCAGCCGGATAGACGTGTGCGTTCCACTGGCAATGGAACGCACAACACTTCCGGTAACGCGACTATCAGCCGCTATCGGTTGTTCTTTTGGTTTTAAATGGTTGTGATTGTGTTCACGTTGTGTAATTAGTTGATGTTATAGGACATTCGATTGGCTGCACATGTATCCTTGATTACACATGTTAAACACTTGAATACCAGTGTTTTTTGTTATTTCCTGTTGGATGATTGATGGGCGGGGTTTGTGATATGCCTCTGCTATAAAAGTGCTCCAGGGTTCATTGTGTGTCATGGGCTGCTGGGTGAGAACCTGCTGTAATCTTGTTAGTGTTGAAAAAGGCTCAGATGGAGCCGAAACGTTGACACCTTTTGCTGACATGCTGTTAACTGTCTCTATGTGAGACATACCAATAAAGTTTTCATCATCAAGGAAGTGGTGAGTGCCTGTATCTTTTTTCGGATATATTTTTGGATTTCTTGTGAATCTCTTATGGAGCACCGCCCAGGTTGCAAATTGGAGCAGTGAGTGTGGACTTTCTGTATATATATATATATATATATATGTATGTATGTATCCTCCACCCAGAAAATAGAAATCTTGTGTTTGTCCCCGTAATTAGAAAAGTAAAAATGGAAAAAGTTATTAGTAAAAGCCTGGTAATGACTGTCTGTCTCTCTTCTTTCCGGTAGGTACGTTTTCGCGAAGAGAGAGCTATCGGTCATGATTGGTTTTGCTTTGGCATCATTCTCAGCAAAATGGTCAATGGAAGATCTTTTGGACCAGGCACTGAAGTCAGGAACATCATTGACGAGGTAAATGAGGACGCAGGGCGCAGCCTCTGGCTTCAGAATACCCAGGAAACAGGGCCGTCATGCCCCCGTTTTCTGGAACACTGTCCGCCAGCAGCATGTCAGTCATGCTGCAGCTTTTGTGGCACTGCGAGCAGATAGAACTCAGTAATACCAGACTGCGGCCATGGAACAATCACTTTATATTCCTCTGTGCCAGGCAGCAGAAATGTTTGTAACATGATTGTATTGAGCATCTGTACTGTACAAATCATTAAATACAAATATCTTTTTCAGCTCTTCAGTATCATGCCAGCCAGACGCCCAGGAGTGAATGATAACATCCGCCTCCATCGCTTCTTCCGGCACATCAACTGGGTCGCCTTGGAAGCCCTTGAGATGGAGCCACCATACATTCCTGCACCAGTAAGTATAAAACAGAACTTCCATGAGCTTCTGAATGCCGGTCAGCATATAGGGCCTAATTCAGGTTGGATCACAGTAAGCGATCCGACCGCACATTCTGAGACAAAGATGCAGCACATGTACAGTGCTCGTACTGCAGGAAGGCCGCAGAAAATGCGATCACCTCTGCCTGTCAATCAGGCAGAGACAGTCGCGGGGTGGGGGTGGGGGTGGGGTGGTCAATGCTCTAGAAAGTCCTTCTCCTCTCTGCACTTGTAGTTACGTAGCCTTCTCCTGAGAGCACTGAGTAGACGGACACCTTTACTTGCACCAGAGCAACCTACATCTACTGCAATACTGTGGTTATATATGGGCTGAGCGACAGTGCGTTATATTTGTGCACCTGTAATGCCTCTTTCTTTAGCTTTATATAGATATGTTGTCAGGGTCTAATATGTAACTACTGTAAATAACCTCTACAATAGGAAGTTTGGTAATTGCCTCTTTTTCTCTCTTACAAGTCATATGAAAGATGTAATAATCACTGATACACTTTTACTTCTTATCTCTGTAGCCGACCTTTCCACCCTCTGCCTCCATAAATAACCAGCTAGCAATAATGGAGGCAGAAGAGGCCAATAATCCACCTGTAACAGCCCCCCAGCAGGACCGGTTTGCAGGGTTCTCATTTACCACCTCCACCTGGAGAACCCCCCCATAGGCACCGGGCCTACGACCGTCTAGCTGAGGCAGCAGCACTGCTGGATGCAGGAGTTGGAGTTTCTGCAGGTATGTACATTATGGATTTAGTTTTCTTCTGATTTTTTAAACATGATTAGTTTAAGTTTTCAATATTAAACGGAGGAAGAATAAAGAAGGAGAAAGGTAGATAGAGCTGGGTATAGCAGTATTGTAAGAAGCATTAATACATTTTCCTAATGGAAAGTTATACAAAAAGCTCCTCACACAAAGCAATGCAGAAACAATAACCGTCTGCAGATTATTACATAAACAGAGATATAGCGTAAGAGATATAACAATGGTAGAGGGGAATGGAGGACAGTGGGTGAGGAAAAGGGGCATGTCAGGGGTGTTACTAGAGGGAGAACAAAGGGAGGAGGAGGAAGAGTAAGGTGCACCTGCTGCATGCTCAGAAGATGCAATGTAACCCTACATGATCCATTGTTTCATGGTCCTCCTGGTGTGTGATCCAACGGGAAGAGACACTGGTAAATGTATTCCAGCGCTCATGAAGTATGATGTAATATACATAGATGGTATATACAGCAATAGTGTGATCAGTGCATTGGAATACATGTATGGTAGTAGTAATGTAGAGAACTCAGTTACATATATAACCTGACTTCTCTGCATTACTACTATCATATAGGAGGGGGGAATTCTGTGTTTGTGTCTGGATCAGCCCCTCCCTTGCAAGCACTTCCAATAGGCCAATACATTGATTTGCCCAACTTGTCACTTGTGTATCACTAATTTATTTTCCTGCCTACTATTAATTGCCGTTATTTTCCCATATTGCACTTTCTGTTTAAAACTAGCATCATCACGTGACATTAATCATGAGTGAGGGGACTGTAGGGGATGTGGACCGTCCTTACTGTATGTTTCCCTTTTACATATCAATGCTTTTATTACAATGAGTATTTGTGCACCTAGTAAGACACTTTTATATCAAAAGTGCCTGGTTGATACAAAAGCCGTCCTACTGAAAGAACATCTCTGACTTTCCAGGATCTTGTGAGAACCTGTAAAAGAAAGATCCTTAAGTAGGGAAGAGACTCTGTGACCTCTTGCTAGCCAGAGAATGCCTCTGTAGATTCTCAGTCTCCGCCCTTTCAGTCTCATTGATATATTGTGTCCAGTAAATGCAGCCACCCAACATTTAGGTGGTCATTTCGAGTTGATCGCAGCAGCAATTTTGTTAGCAGTTGGGTAAAACCATGTGCACTGCAGGAGGGGCAGATATAACGTGCGAAGAGAGTTAGATTTGGGTGTGGGGTGTTCAAACTGGAATCTAGATTGCAGTGTAAGAATAAAGCAGCCAGTATTTACCCTGCACAGAAACAAAATAACCCACCCAAATCTAACTCTCTCTACAAATGTTATATCTGCCCCCCCCCCCCCCCCCGCAGTGCACATGGGCCCTCATTCCGAGTTGTTCGTTCGCAAGCTGCTTTTAGCAGCATTGCACACGCTAAGCCGCCTCCTATTGGGAGTGAATCTTAGCTTCTTAAAATTGCGAACGAAAGATTCTCAAATTTGCGATTACACACCTCTTAGCAGTTTCGGAGTAGCTCCAGACTTACTCGGCATCTGCGATCAGTTCAGTGCTTGTCGTTCCTGGTGTGACGTCACAAACACACCCAGCGTTCGTCCAGACACTCCTCCGTTTCTCCAGCCACTCCCGCGTTTTTCCCAGAAACGGTAGCGTTTTTTCACACACACCCATAAAACGGCCTGTTTCCGCCCAGAAACACCCACTTCCTGTCAATCACACTCTGATCGCCTGAACGAAGAAAAAGCCGTGAGTAAAATACCTAACTGCATAGTAAATTTACTTGACGCAGTCGCAGTGCGAACATTGCGCATGCGCACTAAGCGGAAAATCGATGCGATGCGAAAAAATTTACAGAGCGAACAACTCGGAATGACCACCATGGTTTTACCCAATTGCTAACAAACTTGCTGCTGCGATCAACTTAGAATTACCCCCATAGTTGCAAACACTCTGTTCCATCCAGCTTTTCCCATTACGATGTTGCTCCACACCATTGAAATAGGCCCCCCTTGATGTGCAGGTCCAGGTGCTTACTTTATAAATGAGCGCATTACTGCAAAAAGAAGCATCACAAAGCATCTTATGTTCTGCGGAGCCGTCATGTTGCACTGTACTAAGGATTGTTTAAAAAAAGTCTATATTTTTTCTGCATGGAGTTAAAGATGTATATTATGTTATATTGTATCTTGTATGAAGATGTTACCAATGTACTGATATTTTTTTTTTTGTAATTATATAGAACATCTGTGATAAGAAGATTGATTACAACTTGGAAGATTGTTTATTATTTTCTTATTTTTTATAAGTTTTTAAATTTAACTTTTTTTAAATTTGAATATTAACATTTTTTAAATTTACATTTTCAAATTTAGTGGGAGGGTATTTTATAATGAAACAATTTTAAATTTTACTATTTTTACATTTTTGTATTTACAATTTTACATTTACATTTTAATTATTAGATTTTATAAGTATTTTATTTAAAAGTTTAAATTTTTTTATATTTTTCAATTTTAAATTTTTTTTGAATACAAGCATAACATCAGGTGTGTGATGGGCCGGCTATAGGGGATGGTTGGAGGCCGGTATTTTTTTTTTTTTTTTTTAACATTAACATTTTAATAGTTAGGGGCCCATTTATCAAATAATATTTGTGCTATACCTGCTGCAATCCCTCCATTTCTGCCCGCAGCAACATTCCCCATTGGTTTCTATGGGGGATGCGATGCTGGCCAATGTATCAATATCGGGAACGCAAAGCATTCCCAATATTGGGGGTAATTCAAAGTTGATCGTAGATGTGCTAAATTTAGCACATCTACGACCCTTTACTTTGACATGCGGGGGGGGGACGCCCCGCATGTCAGGCCCTGCTCCCCCCTACATAGGTACAGAATCATCGCACAGTGGTGATGCTTTTGTACCTGACATGTAGCTCCCTGCCAGCACAGCTCCTGCTAGCTGGCAGAGGGCTAACTGCCATGTCCCGGGTCGCAGCGGCTGCGTATGACATCACGCAGCCACTGCGGCCCGCCCACCCAACAGTCCAGACACGCCTCCATTGTTAGGACCGTGCCCCACCAACGGCATTCTAAGGCTGTTGGTACGCCCCCTCCCGTCCTGCGACTGCCTCTGCCTGTCAATCAGGCGATCGCACCAGTGAGATGCTTTCTCATCTCACTGGCTGCACATGCACAGTGCACCACCGCGCGAGCGTACTGCGCATAGTAATACAGACAGCAATCCCTGCCGATGCAGCAATGCAGTCTGAATTACCCCCATTGTCCCTCCAGTATTGCTGTAGCCCATTGTAGCCTATGGGCTATGGATCGCGAAAAGAAGATCCGGCTGGGTTCCCTGGGAACTCTCCGCCGGAAATGCCCTGTGCATTGCGGTCACCCCCACAGCTACCGCAATCTTTTGATTGCGATAGCCTATTGTAGCCTATGGGCTACAGATCGCGAAAAGTAAATCCATCTGGGTTCCCTGGGAACCCTCCATCTGAAATGTCTCTGTGCACGCATGCACAGGGGGCCTAATTCAGATCTGTTCGCTCGCTATTTTTTGCAGCGCTGCGAACAGATAGACACCACCTATAGGGGAGTGTATTTAAGCTTTGCAAGTGTGCGAACGCGTGTGCAGCCGCCCTGTATAAAAACAGCTTGTGCAGTTTCTGAGTAGCTCTGACCTTACTCAGCCGCTGCAATCACTTCAGCCTATTTGAGCCCGGAATTGATGTCTGACACCCGCCCTGCAAACACCTCGACACACCTGTGTTTTTCCAACCGCTCCCAGAAAACGGTCAGTTGCCACCCACAAACACCCTCTTCCTGTCAATCTCCTTGTGAACGGCTGTGCGAATGGTTTCTTTGCTAGAACCAGTGCACAACAACAATCCGCTTTGTAACCATATGGCGCGCCTGCGCATTGCGGTGCATACACATGCGCAGTAGTTACCTGATCGCTGGGCAGCGAAAAACGCTAGCGAGCGAACAGATCTGAATTAGGCCCAGGATCCCTGTCCCTGCGGGTGCCACGTGATACATTCACACATATTGCAATGCGATTCTGGGTGTTAAGATCCAGTCCAGATCGCATTATATGCAACCCTTGATAAATGGGCCCCTAAGTGAGTTAAAATGTATTTTTCCATCGAACCATAACAACACAAAATAAGGTGTGTGATTGGCCCGGCTAGAGGGGGCGGTTTGGAGGCCGGCTTTTTTTTTTTTTTTTTTTACATTTAGATTTTAATTTTTAGTGTCCTACTATATATATCTGTGTGAGATACACAGTTTATTTTTATCCAGTTAGGTTTTTTTAGGGATGGGGTTCTAGGCTTTGCTGTACCAGAGGTGACACTGTCTGTGTAGTCACATTGCTCATTTCTTTTTATTATAAAAGAATAATTTATTATAAATATTTTTATTATTTGAATAAATTTGGTGTTTAAATGTTTTTGCTGTCATTTGTCTTTCTTTCTTTACTTAGTTGCTCCAGGCCTTTATTTCTCCCTCTCTAGCTTTTGTTCTTTATGCTGCTCCCTGTACTCCTTATCCGTTCTTCCTATTCTCCCTGTCCTCCTTCTTTTGGTGGAACCAGCATGCAGCGCTCCCACCGCCAGATTGCAGCCACTGCCCGTCTGACTGACTCATCTGTCACCTGACATGGGACTGCAACATGCTGTGGCTTGCTGGATGCGGCCAGCACTGTTGCTCCCGGGGGGGTCTGGCTATTTTAGCAGGGTTCTTCTAGTCAGCACTCCTTGCTTGATACGCGGAAGGCGTGTGCCCACAGCAGCCACTAACCGGGAGCGAAGCTTAGAGGTGGTTGTGGGACCTGCCACTTGGGTTTCTCCTGTTGTAGGTGGGGCATAAAGTTTAAACAGGTTGCCGGCCACCCACAATGCAGTCAGTAGGGTGTCCCATCATGACTGCCATTATGCTTGCTGCAGGAGGGCTAGGGGGAAAGGGCATTGGAGGCCATTTTCCCCTGAGGTTGATGACAGCCAAGTGCCAGCTACTGCTGTGCCTTCCCTCCTGACTGCAGCTGCTGTATCACTGCCTGTTTTAGACACTATGGCTGCTGGCAACCAGGCTGTATCCTCCCTGGCTACTTCTCAGCAGGCAGGATGCCCCTTACCTACCCCACACAGGCATAGAGACAGGGATTCTAATGTCTGTCGGCTGGTAACCCCTTACTGTCCCAGTCAGTTGTTATGTCACCTGTTGCGGCCGAGAATACATCTTTGTCTCCTTTACCCCTTTCCGCTGATCTTAGAAACATAGAATTTGACGGCAGATAAGATCCATTGATCAATTAACCCCGATAGTTGCCCAGATGTACCAGGCTTTAGCAACAGCTGGTTTGCCTTCTGCTGTGCCTTTGGTTTCTCCTCTCTCTCCTATCTCTACTGCTAATACTGTTGCAGGGCCGTCCTCTTTGTCGGCCTGTGATGGGTCTTTTCCTTTATTTGCAGGGTCTGAGGAAGAGCTGTCAGATGATCTGGATGCTCTGGTGGATGTGGCGTCTGCTAGGATGTCGGTCGGTGATCGCCCTAGGACTTTCTCTGAGTCATTTTCAGATAGCTATGACAGGGCTAGGAAGACAGCTGTAAAGTTTGCGCAGCATGGGCACTCAGGCACCATAGGTGTTCTAGCCAGTGTAGTAGGAAGTAGGGATGTGCACCGGACATTTTTCGGGTTTTGTGTTTTGGTTTTGGATTCGGTTCCGCGGCCGTGTTTTGGGTTCGAACGCGTTTTGGCAAAACCTCACCGAATTTTTTTTGTCGGATTCGGGTGTGTTTTGGATTCCGGTGTTTTTTCAAAAAAACCCTAAAAAACAGCTTAAATCATTGAATTTGGGGGTCATTTTGATCCCATAGTATTATTAACCTCAATAACTATAATTTCCACTCATTTTCAGTCTATTCTGAACACCTCACATCTCAAAATATTATTTTTAGTCCTAAAATTTGCACCGAGGTAGCTGTGTGACTAAGCTAAGCGACCCTAGTGGCCGACACAAACACTTGGCCCATCTAGGAGTGGCACTGCAGTGTCACGCAGGATGGCCCTTCCAAAAAATACTCCCCAAACAGCACATGACGCAAAGAAGAAAAAAAAGAGGCGCAATGAGGTAGCTGTGTGAGTAAGCTAAGCGACCCTAGTGGCCGACACAAACACCTGGCCCATCTAGGAGTGGCACTGCAGTGTCACGCAGGATGGCCCTTCCAAAAAATACTCCCCAAACAGCACATGACGCAAAGAAGAAAAAAAAGAGGCGCAATGAGGTAGCTGTGTGAGTAAGCTAAGCGACCCTAGTGGCCGACACAAACACCTGGCCCATCTAGGAGTGGCACTGCAGTGTCACGCAGGATGGCCCTTCCAAAAAATACTCCCCAAACAGCACATGACGCAAAGAAGAAAAAAAAGAGGCGCAATGAGGTAGCTGTGTGAGTAAGCTAAGCGACCCTAGTGGCCGACACAAACACCTGGCCCATCTAGGAGTGGCACTGCAGTGTCACGCACGATAGCTCTTCCAAAAAATACTCCCCAAACAGCACATGACGCAAAGAAGAAAAAAAGAAAAAAGATGGAATTGTCCTTGGGCCCTCCCACCCACCCTTATTTTGTATAAACAGGACATGCACACTTTAACCAACCCATCATTTCAGCGACAGGGTCTGCCACACGACTGTGACTGAAATGACTGGTTGGTTTGGGCCCCCACCAAAAAAGAAGCAATCAATCTCTCCTTGCACAAACTGGCTCTACAGAGGCAAGATGTCCACCTCATCATCATCGTCCGATTCATCACCCCTTTCACTGTGTACATCCCCCTCCTCACAGATTATTAATTCGTCCCCACTGGAATCCACCATCTCAGATCCCCGTGTACTTTCTGGAGGCAATTGCTGCTGGTAAATGTCTCCATGGAGTAATTGATTATAATTCATTTTAATGAACATCATCTTCTCCACATTTTCTGGAAGTAGCCTCGTACGCCGATTGCTGACAAGGTGAGCGGCGGCACTAAACACTCTTTCGGAGTACACACTGGAGGGAGGGCAACTTAGGTAGAATAAAGCCAGTTTGTGCAAGGGCCTCCAAATTGCCTCTTTTCCCTGCCAGTATACGTATGGACTGTCTGACGTGCCTACTTGGATGCGGTCACTCATATAATCCTCCACCATTCTTTCAATGGTGAGAGAATCATATGCAGTGACAGTAGACGACATGTCAGTAATCGTTGGCAGGTCCTTCAGTCCGGACCAGATGTCAGCATCAGCAGTCGCTCCAGACTGCCCTGCATCACCGCCAGCGAATGGGCTCGGAATTCTGAGCCTTTTCCTCGCACGCCCAGTTGCGGGAGAATGTGAAGGAGGAGATGTTGACAGGTCGCGTTCCGCTTGACTTGACAATTTTCTCACCAGCAGTTCTTTGAACCCCTGCAGACTTATGTCTGCCGGAAAGAGAGATCCAACGTAGGTTTTAAATCTAGGATCGAGCACGGTGGCCAAAATGTAGTGCTCTGATTTCAACAGATTGACCACACGTGAATCCTGGTTAAGCGAATGAAGGGCTCCATCCACAAGTCCCACATGCCTAGCGGAATCGCTCTGTTTTAGCTCCTCCTTCAATGCCTCCAGCTTCTTCTGCAAAAGCCTGATGAGGGGAATGACCTGACTCAGGCTGGCAGTGTCTGAACTGACTTCACGTGTGGCAAGTTCAAAGGGCAGCAGAACCTTGCACAACGTTGAAATCATTCTCCACTGCGCTTGAGACAGGTGCATTCCACCTCCTTTGCCTATATCGTGGGCAGATGTATAGGCTTGAATGGCCTTTTGCTGCTCCTCCATCCTCTGAAGCATATAGAGGGTTGAATTCCACCTCGTTACCACCTCTTGCTTCAGATGATGGCAGGGCAGGTTCAGGTTTTTTTGGTGGTGCTCCAGTCTTCTGTACGCGGTGCCTGCATGCCGAAAGTGGCCCGCAATTCTTCTGGCCACCGACAGCATCTCTTGCACGCCCCTGTTGTTTTTTAAATAATTCTGCACCACCAAATTCAAGGTATGTGCAAAACATGGGACGTGCTGGAATTTGCCCAGATGTAATGCGCGCACAATATTGCTGGCGTTGTCCGATGTCACAAATCCCCAGGAGAGTCCAATTGGGGTAAGCCATTCTGCGATGATCTTCCTCAGTTGCCGTAAGAGGTCTTCAGCTGTTTGCGTATTCTGGAAAGCGGTGATACAAAGCGTAGCCTGCCTAGGAACGAGTTGGCGTTTGCGAGATCCTGCTACTGGTGCCGCCGCTGCTGTTCTTGCAGCGGGAGGCAATACATCTACCCAGTTGGCTGTCACAGTCATGTAGTCCTGAGTCTGCCCTGCTCCACTTGTCCACATGTCCGTGGTTAAGTGGACATTGGGTACAACTGCATTTTTTAGGACACTGGTGAGTCTTTTTCTGACGTCCGTGTACATTCTCGGTATCGCCTGCCTAGAGAAGTGGAACCTAGATGGTATTTGGTAACGGGGGCACACTGCCTCAATAAATTGTCTAGTTCCCTGTGAACTAACGGCGGATACCGGACGCACGTCTAACACCAACATAGTTGTTAAGGCCTCAGTTATCCGCTTTGCAGCAGGATGACTGCTGTGATATTTAATCTTCCTCGCAAAGGACTGTTGGACAGTCAATTGCTTTCTGGAATTAGTACAAGTGGTCTTCCGACTTCCCCTCTGGGATGACGATCGACTCCCAGCAGCAACAACAGCAGCGCCAGCAGCAGTAGGCATTACACTCAAGGATGCATCGGAGGAATCCCAGACAGGAGAGAACTCGTCAGACTTGCCAGTGACATGGCCTGCAGGACTATTGGCTTTCCTGGGTAAGGAGGAAATTGACACCGAGGGAGTTGGTGGGGTGGTTTGCGCGAGCTTGGTTACAAGAGGAAGGGATTTACTGGTCAGTGGACTGCTTCCGCTGTCGCCCAAAGTTTTTGAACTTGTCACTGACTTATTATGAATGCGCTGCAGGTGACGTATAAGGGAGGATGTTCCGAGGTGGTTAACGTCCTTACCCCTACTTATTACAGCTTGACAAAGGCAACACACGGCTTGACACCTGTTGTCCGCATTTCTGTTGAAATACTTCCACACTGAAGAGCTGATTTTTTTGGTATTTTCACCAGGCATGTCAATGGCCATATTCCTCCCACGGACAACAGGTGTCTCCCCGGGTGCCTGACTTAAACAAACCACCTCACCATCAGAATCCTCCTTGTCAATTTCCTCCCCAGCGCCAGCAACACCCATATCCTCATCCTGGTGTACTTCAACACTGACATCTTCAATTTCACTATCAGGAACTGGACTGCGGGTGCTCCTTTCAACACTTGCAGGGGGCGTGCAAATGGTGGAAGGCGCAAGCTCTTCCCGTCCAGTGTTGGGAATGTCAGGCATCGCAACCGACACAATTGGACTCTCCTTTGGGATTTGGGATTTCGAAGAACGCACAGTTCTTTGCTGTGCTTTTGCCGCAAGTCTTTTCTTTTTTCTAGTGAGAGGATGAGTGCTTCCATCCTCATGTGAAGCTGAACCACTAGCCATGAACATAGGCCAGGGCCTCAGCCGTTCCTTGCCACTCTGTGTGGTAAATGGTATATTGGCAAGTTTACGCTTCTCCTCAGACGCTTTTAATTTTGATTTTTGGGTCATTTTTTTACTGATCTTTTGTGTTTTGGATTTTACTTGCTCTGTACTATGACATTGGGCATCGGCCTTGGCAGACGACGTTGATGGCATTTCATCGTCTCGGCCATGACTAGTGGCAGCAGCTTCAGCACGAGGTGGAAGTGGATCTTGATCTTTCCCTATTTTTTTAACTTCCACATTTTTGTTCTCCATATTTTGCGCACAACTAAAAGCCACCACAGGTATACAATGTAGATGGATGGATAGTATAGTATTACTTATACTTATGGACGACGAGTGACGACACAGAGGTAGGTACAGCCGTGGCCTACCGTACTGCTGCTTAGTGCTTATATATAAATATAATATACTGTATAACGGACCTGGTGGACAGTGTCAGCAGACTGCTAAACTAGTATGAAGAAAGAAAAAAAAAACACCACAGGTATACAATGTAGATGGATGGATAGTATTACTTATACTTATGGACGACGAGTGACGAGTCGACACAGATGTAGGTACAGCCGTGGCCTACCGTACTGCTGCTTAGTGCTTATATATAAATATAATATACTGTATAACGGACCTGGTGGACAGTGTCAGCAGACTGCTAAACTAGTATGAAGAAAGAAAAAAAAAACACCACAGGTATACAATGTAGATGGATGGATAGTATTACTTATACTTATGGACGACGAGTGACGAGTCGACACAGAGGTAGGTACAGCCGTGGCCTACAGTACTGCTGCTTAGTGCTTATATATAAATATAATATACTGTATAACGGACCTGGTGGACAGTGTCAGCAGACTGCTAAACTAGCATGAAGAAAGAAAAAAGAAACACCACAGGTATACAATGTAGATGGATGGATAGTATTACTTATACTTATGGACGACGAGTGACGAGTCGACACAGAGGTAGGTACAGCCGTGGCCTACTATACTGCTGCTTAGTGCTTATATATAAATATAATATACTGTATAACGGACCTGGTGGACAGTGTCAGCAGACTGCTAAACTAGTATGAAGAAAGAAAAAAAAACACCACAGGTATACAATGTAGATGGATGGATAGTATTACTTATACTTATGGACGACGAGTGACGAGTCGACACAGAGGTAGGTACAGCCGTGGCCTACCATACTGCTGCTTAGTGCTTATATATAAATATAATATACTGTATAACGGACCTGGTGGACAGTGTCAGCAGACTGCTAAACTAGTATGAAGAAAGAAAAAAAAAACACCACAGGTATACAATGTAGATGGATGGATAGTATTACTTATACTTATGGACGACGAGTGACGAGTCGACACAGAGGTAGGTACAGCCGTGGCCTACCGTACTGCTGCTTAGTGCTTATATATAAATATAATATACTGTATAACGGACCTGGTGGACAGTGTCAGCAGACTGCTAAACTAGTATGAAGAAAGAAAAAAAAAACACCACAGGTATACAATGTAGATGGATGGATAGTATTACTTATACTTATGGACGACGAGTGACGAGTCGACACAGAGGTAGGTACAGCCGTGGCCTACCGTACTGCTGCTTAGTGCTTATATATAAATATAATATACTGTATAACGGACCTGGTGGACAGTGTCAGCAGACTGCTAAACTAGTATGAAGAAAGAAAAAAGAAACACCACAGGTATACAATTTAGATGGATGGATAGTATTACTTATACTTATGGACGACGAGTGACGAGTCGACACAGAGGTAGGTACAGCCGTGGCCTACCGTACTGCTGCTTAGTGCTTATATACAAATATAATATACTGTATAACGGACCTGGTGGACAGTGTCTGCAGACTGCTAAACTAGTATGAAGAAAGAAAAAAAAAAAAACACCACAGGTATACAATGTAGATGGATGGATAGTATTACTTATACTTATGGACGACGAGTGACGAGTCGACACAGAGGTAGGTACAGCCGTGGCCTACCGTACTGCTGCTTAGTGCTTATATACAAATATAATATACTGTATAACGGACCTGGTGGACAGTGTCAGCAGACTGCTAAACTAGTATGAAGAAAGAAAAAGAAAACACCACAGGTATACAATGTAGATGGATGGATAGTATTACTTATACTTATGGACGACGAGTGACGAGTCGACACAGAGGTAGGTACAGCCATGGCCTACCGTACTGCTGCTTAGTGCTTATATATAAATATAATATACTGTATAACGGACCTGGTGGACAGTGTCAGCAGACTGCTAAACTAGTATGAAGAAAGAAAAAAAAAACACCACAGGTATACAATGTAGATGGATGGATAGTATTACTTATACTTATGGACGACGAGTGACGAGTCGACACAGAGGTAGGTACAGCCGTGGCCTACCGTACTGCTGCTTAGTGCTTATATATAAATATAATATACTGTATAACGGACCTGGTGGACAGTGTCAGCAGACTGCTAAACTAGTATAAAGAAAGAAAAAAAAACACCACAGGTATACAATGTAGCTGGATGGATAGTATTACTTATACTTATGGACGACGAGTGACGAGTCGACACAGAGGTAGGTACAGCCGTGGCCTACCGTACTGCTGCTTAGTGCTTATATACAACTATAATATACTGTATAACAGACCTGGTGGACAGTGTCAGCAGACTGCTAAACTAGTATGAAAAAAGAAAAAAAAACACTACAGTGTTTTTCAGGCAGACAAACGTATACTGGACTGGTGGTCACTGTCAGCAAAACTGTGCACTGACTGTACTCCTGCTATAACTGCTCCCCAGTCCCCACAATTAGGCAGTGTGAGCAGTGCACTCAGCACAGATATATCATGCAGCAGTGCAGCACACTGAGTGAGCACAGATATGGTGGAGCGTTTATTTTCAGGCAGAGAAACAACGGATTAAACTCAATACCCTGCACTGTACTCCCTAACAGCTGCTCCCCGTCCCGACTCCCCAATCCTCCCCACAATTTATAACTAACTAAGTTCTACTATAACGGAGAGGACGCCAGCCACGTCCTCTCCCTATCAATCTCAATGCACGTGTGAAAATGGCGGCGACGCGCGGCTCCTTATATAGAATCCGAGTCTCGCGAGAATCCGACAGCGGGATGATGACGTTCGGGCGCGCTCGGGTTAACCGAGCAAGGCGGGAGGATCCGAGTCTGCTCGGACCCGTGCAAAAAAGGGTGAAGTTCGGGCGGGTTCGGATTCCGAGGAACCGAACCCGCTCATCACTAGTCCACATACCTCCCAACTTTGGTGGCTGATAAAGAGGTACATTGGCGGAGCCCCGCCGGAAATAGGGGGCATGGCCTCCAGAGAGGGTGTGGCTTCGCGGGAGTGCTGCGATCGCAAGCCACGCCCCAGTTTTCATCACTTTGGGAGCATGCCCAGCACTCTGTGAGCTGCTGTCATGCCTCCTCTTCCTCTGTCTCTAGTGAATAGACGCTGTGCGCACAGCATTTATTCACCTCTGCTCTGCTAACCAGAGCAGCGAGTACAGGAGCCTCCCAACTGCCCCCCCCCCCAACTGCGGGACACTGTGGCCCGCAGGTGGGACAGCGAGACAGTCCCAAAAAGACGGGACTGTCCTGTGAAAATTGGGACAGTTGGGAGGTATGCGTCCAGCATAACTACCGGCGCCCGTTCCCCCACCTGCACACACAAACCTTGCTGCTGAGTTAGTGTGTTGTGTAGGACTGGGGAGTGAAGACAGTCTGTCGCCACTGCTTCACAAGCTCTACCGTGTGAACAGCCTGGGAGGAGCTGATTCCGCTACATACAGCCAGCGGTCATAGTGTATGGACAGAGGATGCAGCTGCACATCGGTGAGCTGCATGATACATCGCTTGCCGGGAAGGGTTTCTAGGTACCCTCCCACCCCCGCGCGCGTGCCCGTACGGTATGTTGCTAATATTTCCCCACCCTTTTGAGTCTCCCCCACTCCCCCTGCCCTTTCCCACTCATCCTTCTGCTGTTTACTTTCCCTGTAACTAAATTTCTACTGGGAGGTGCTGAACTTTGTATACAGTCTCCCCCTGTTCTCACTCCTATCTCCCCCTATTTCTCCTCTCTCCTGTTACCCCGTATACCCCTATTCTTCCGCTCTTTTTCTCTTTGCCATCTCCCCTATTCCTTCTCTCTCCCCTATCTCCCTTTGTTCCTTCTCTCTCTTCCCATCTCCCCTATTCCTTCTCTCTCTTCCATCTCCCTCTGTTCCTTCTCTCTCTCCCATCTCCCTCTGTTCCTTTTCGCTCTCCTATCTCCCTCTGTTGCTTCTCTCTATCCCATCTCCCTCTGTTCCTTCTCTCTCCCCCATCTC
This sequence comes from Pseudophryne corroboree, assembly GCF_028390025.1. Lineage (NCBI taxonomy): Eukaryota > Metazoa > Chordata > Amphibia > Anura > Myobatrachidae > Pseudophryne > Pseudophryne corroboree. The sequence continues at coordinate 91,482,132 of NC_086452.1, forward strand.
CATCTGTTCCTTCTCTCTCTCCCATCTCCCTCTGTTGCTTCTCTCTATCCCATATCCCTCTGTTCCTTCTCTCTCCCCCATCTCCATCTGTTCCTTCTCTCTCTCCCATCTCCCTATGTTGCTTCTCTCTCTCCCATCTCCCTCTGTTCCTTGTCTCTCCCCCATCTCCATCTATTCCTTCTCTCTCTCTCCCATCTCCATCTGTTCCTTCTCTCTCTCTCCCATCTCCCTCTGCTCCTTCTCTCTCTATCCCATCTCCCTCTGTTCCTTCTCTCTCTCTCCCATCTCCTTCTGTTCCTTCTCTCTCTCCCATCTCCCTCTGTTGCTTCTCTCTATCCCATCTCCCTCTGTTCCTTCTCTCTCCCCCATCTCCATCTGTTCCTTCTCTCTCTCCCATCTCCATCTGTTCCTTCTCTCTCTCCCATCTCCCTATGTTGCTTCTCTCTCCCCCATCTCCATCTATTCCTTCTCTCTCTCTCCCATCTCCATCTGTTCCTTCTCTCTCTCTCCCATCTCCCTCTGCTCCTTCTCTCTCTCTCCCATCTCCCTCTGCTCCTTCTCTCTCTCTCCCATCTCCATCTGTTCCTTCTCTCTCTCTCCCATCTCCTTCTGTTCCTTCTCTCTCTCCCATCTCCTTCTGTTCCTTCTCTCTCTCCCCCATCTCCCTCTGTTCCTTTTCTCTCTTCCATCTCCCCCTATTCATCTCTCTCTATCTGCTGTCTCCCCGTTCTTCCTCTCTCCCTCTGCGTTGTCTCTCCCCTTCTTCCTCGCTCTCTCTGGGTGGGATGTACTAACCTCTCCTGCAGCGTTAACTGGCTTTCTCAGCGGCCATCTGTCTCCTCCCCATCTCGGCGTTATTCCTGTACAGTACATAATGGTGGGAAATTCTCCTCCACTCTGTGTAATGCCGGTTATCTTTGGAAACATCAATACCTGAATCGGCAGCAGTCACTCACTAAATTGGTCGGGGAAAGCAAGCAATGTAGTTTTCTCCCAGTTGTTTTAATTATGTGAATAAGACACTTGGCGCAGGCAAGCTGCACGGAACCTGGCGCGGTGAGAAGGGCTATTTTGTGCGACATGAGCACAGTATAAAGGACACATATGTACTAACTAGCAGGGCTGGCTCCAGACCTACTAGCAACCCAAGCAAGAAATTTTAAAGTGCCCCCTACCCCTCTAATGCCTAAGGCGTGCGCGCTCCTGAGAAAGTGGGCATGGTCTTGCAACTTTATATTATGAAACTCTAAATATATATTTATTTCCACACCCCCTGTACACACACAATTAGCAGCTTACATATAACACCCACAGCAGTGTTACACACATATAACGTCCCCAGTATATTGGGGGTAATTCTGAGTTGATCGCAGCGGCAAGTTTGTTAGCAATTGGGAAAAACCAACTGCACTGCAGGGGAGGCAGATATAACATGTGCAGAGAGAGTTAGATTTGGGTGGGTTATTTCGTTTCTGTGCATGGTAAATACTGACTGCTTTATTTTTACACTGCAATTTAGATTGCAGATTGAACACACCACACCCAAATCTAACTCTCTCTGCACATGTTATATCTGTCCCCCCAGCAGTGCACATGGTTTTGCCCAACTGCTAACAAAGTTGCTGCTGCGATCAACTCAATTGTCAGATACACAAAACGTTTCAGTAGTGCCAGATATACATACGCCCCCAATAGTGCCATGCCAGATACACAAATACCCCCACAGTGCTGCCAGATACACAAATACCCCCACAGTGCTGTCAGATACACATTATATGCCCCCAGCAGTGCTGCCAGATACATAAAAGCCCCAGCAGTGCTGCCAGATACATAAATGCCCCAACAGTGCTACCAGATACATAAATGCCCCCACAGTGCTGCCAGATACATAAATGCCCCCACATTGGATGACAGACACACAAATGCCCCCACAGTGCTGCCAGATACATAAATGCCCCCACAGTGCTGCCAGATACACATTATATGCCCCCAGCACTGCTGCCAGATACATAAATGCCCACACAGTGTACGCCAAATACATAAATGCCCCCACAGTGTACGCCAAATACATAAATGCCTCCACAGTGGATGCCAGATACATAAATGTCCCCACAGTGGATGCCAGATACATAAATGCCCCCACAGTGGATGCCAGATACATAAATGCCCCCACAGTGGATGCCAGATACATAAATGCCCCCACAGTGCTACCAGATACATAAATGCCCCCAGAGTGCTGCCAGATACATAAATGCCCCCACAGTGCTGTCAGATACACAAATGCCCCCAGTGCCAGATAACTGTATCCAACTTCACTCCCGGGACCTCAGCTACATGCAGGCAGCAGGGACAAGATCGAGCTACGGCAGCAGGGACAAGAGACACCCATCCCGCCCTCAACCCCCAGACTGGACGACTCACCCGTGACCCACCACGATGTCGTCGGTGCTGCGGCTGCTCTCTCCCCGGTGCCAGTCATCTCAAATATGGCGCCAGTCCTTGAGCCAATCAGAGCTCATGGCCCGGCAGCAGTGGCTCCTGATTGGCTGACGGCCAGCACCATATGTGAAATGGGCAGCCGACCTTAAATAGCCGGCGCCCTGTTAGGCCGCTCCAGTCGAATGTGCCTGGAGCTGGCCCTGCTAACTAGATAGTAAGCTCTTGGTTTGAATGTCTCATCATGATGCCTACTGTGCTTTGAGCCTAATTCAGACCTGATCGCAGCAGCAACATTTTTCTCTAATGGGCAAAACCATGTGCAGTGCAGGTGGGGCATATGTAACATGTGCAGAGAGAGTTAGATTTGGGTGGGGTGTGTTCGGCTTCAAATTGAAATCTAAATTGCAATGTAGTGTGTGTCACCAGTAGCGGATCTTGCCACGGGCAAGCAGGACTTTTGCCCGGTGCGCCGCCTTCCGCAGGGCGCCGGCGCCATCCGGAGGGCGCCGCACCACGGCAAGATCCGCTGCTGATGTGCCGTCCGCCCCCCGCTGCCCGCTGTCCCCCGCCGCTGTCCCCCGCCGTGAAGGGAACTAGACGCGTAGCGTCTAGTTTCCCTTCGTGGAGAGGACGTTTACTGTGCGGTGCGCGATGACGTCATCGCGCACTGAACAGCAAAGGTCCTCTCCACGAAGGGAACTAGACACGAAGCATCAGTTCCCCTTCGTGGAGAGGACCTTTGCTGTGCGGTGCGCGATGACGTCATCGCGCACCGCACATCTTTCATCGGCGCTACTACTGTACAGGGGGCGTAAGTGACAACGCCCCCTGTATGAAGCCACGCCCCCATCGCCTGCCCGGGACGCTCAAAACCCTGGAGCCGGCCCTGTGTGTCACATATTCACACACTCTGTCTGAATCTCCCAGTGTGTCACACGACCATGCTGGCCTATTCTCTCAGTGTGTCACACAGAATGGGCCTAATTCAAACCTGATCGCAGGCGTGCCTGGACCATTGGAGGAGTGGGCCACGGCGGCTGTGTGACCTTCACAGTGACAAGTAGCTCCTGCCAGCTCGCAAGATGCAGGGAGCTACTCCTAAAGTACAAAAGAATCACCGCTGTGCAATGCTTTTATACTTGTGTGGGAGGGGGGGTCGGGTCTGACATGGGGGGAGGACTAGCCCTGTGCTGGGCGTCCCCCCACATGTCTGAAGACTGATCGTAGATGTGCTCAAACGAGTTTTATGGTAAGAACTTACTCTTGTTAAAACTCTTTCTGCGAGGTACACTGGGCTCCACAGGTCTGGACAATGGGGTGTAGAGTAGGCTCTTGATCCGAGGCACCAACAGGATCAAAGCTTTGACCTTCTTCCCAAGATGCATAGCGCCGCCTCCTATATCACCCCACCTCCCAGCACAGGAGCTCAGTTTAGTTAACCAGCCCAATGCAGTAGCAGGAAAAGAGACGACAACGGTTAGTAGCCACATACACCACACTCTCACAACAAGAGAAGTGTCAGCGGCTAATGCCATATCAACCCAAAAAAGCTAAGTGAGTCAGGGTGGGCGCCTTGTGGAGCCCAGTGTACCTCGCAGAAAGAGTTTTAACAAGGGTAAATTCTTACCATAAAACTCATTTTCTGCTGCGGGGTACACTGGACTCCACAAGTCTGGACAATGGGGATGTCCTAAAGCACTTCCTTATGGGAGGGGACGCACTGTAGCGGGTACAAGAACCTGGCATCCAAAGGAAGCATCCTGGGAAGCGGCAGTATCGAAGGCATAGAACCTTATGAACGTGTTCCCGGAGGACCACGTAGCCGCCTTGCACAATTGATCAAGGGTCGCACCATGATGGGCCGCCCAAGAAGGTCCAACAGACCGAGTAGAATGGGCCGTAATGTGAACAGGAGCTGACAGACCATCCTTCACATAAGCATGCGCAATCACCATTCTGATCCGCCTGGCCAGGGTCTGCTTGTGAGCAGGCCAGCCACGTTTGTGATATCCAAACAAAACAAAGAGAGAATCAGACTTTCGAATAAAAGCAGTTCTCTTCACATAGATACGGAGAGCCCGTACCACATCCAAAGACTCTTGGGAGACAAATCAGGAGAGACAAAAGCTGGAACCACAATCTCCTGATTAAGGTGGAACGAAGAAACCACCTTAGGCAAATATCCGAGATGAGTCCTAAGAACCGCCCGGTCACGGCGAAAAATCAGATATGAGGAACTACAAGACAAGGCACCCAAATCCGACACTCTTCTAGCAGAGGCAATAACCAACAGAAACACCACCTTAAGGGAAAGCCACTTAAGGTCAGCTGTACCAAGAGGTTCAAATGGAGACTCTTGTAACGCCTCCAAAACCACCGACAAGTCCCAAGGAGCCACAGGCGGGACATAGGGAGGTTGGATACGCAACACACCCTGAGTGAAAGTATGAACATCAGGTAAAGTCGCAATTTTTCTCTGAAACCACACCGACAAGGCAGAATTATGAACTTTGAGGGAGGCCATACGCAGGCTTAAATCTAGGCCCTGCTGTAGAAAAGCCAAAAGTTTGGCTGTACTAAACTTGGAAGCCTGCTTCAGGATCCCTTGTCCTTGCTCCGAAGACCGGAACCTTGTGATTGTGTCGATACGCCATCGGATCCACATCTGGAAGACCCCACCTTTCCACGAGGAGTTGAAACACTTCTGGATGGAGGCCCCACTCATTGGCATGCACGTCCTGACGACTGAGAAAGTCTGCTTCCCAATTCAGGACTCCCGGAATGAATATTGCCGATATTGCCGGTAGATGGCGTTCTGCCCAACGTAGAATCCATGCGGCTTCCTTCATTGCCAAACGGCTTCGAGTGCCGCCTTGATGATTTATGTAAGCCACTGTAGTGGCGTTGTCCTTGAACAGGACGGTTCTGAATCAAATGCTGGGCTAGGTTCAATGCATTGAAGACCGCCCGCAATTTCAGAATGTTGATCGAGATGAGAGATTCCTCCTTGGTCCACCGACCCTGCAAGGAGTGCTGCTCCAGCACCGCGCCCCAACCTCTTAGACTGGCATCTGTCGTCAACAGGACCCAGTTGGATATCCAGAAGGGACGGCCTCTGCACAATTATCAGTCCTGGAGCCACCAAAGCAGCGACAGACGGACCTCCAGAGTCAAAGAGATCATTTGAGACCTGATCCGGTGAGGCAGGCCATCCCACTGGGCTAGAATCAGCTTCTGGAGGGGGCGAGAATGGAATTGAGCATACTCCACCATGTCGAATGCTGATACCATGAGGCCCAGCACCTGCATTGCCGAATGTATCGACACTTGCTGACGAGAAAGGAAGCAACGAATCCTGTCCTGAAGTTTCAGGACTTTCTCCTGAGACAAGAACAACCTCTGGTTGTGAGTGTCCAACAGCGCTCCCAGATGCACCATGCTCTGAGCAGGGACCAGGGAGGATTTCTTCCAGTTGATGAGCCACCCGTGGGCTTGTAGAAACCGGACCGTCATATCCAGATGACGCAGGAGAAGATCTGGGGAATTTGCCAGGATTAACAAGTCATCCAGATACGGCAGTATCCTGACCCCTTGACGGCGGAGTACCACCGTCATCACCGCCATAACTTTAGTGAAGACTCGCGGAGCCATTGTTAAACCAAAAGGTAACGTCCGAAACTGGTAATGGAGGTTGCCAATAGCTAACCTCAGGTATTGTTGATGTGACACTGCTATAGGAATATGCAGGTAAGCATCCTGTATGTCCAGGGAGACCATGTAGTCCCCAGGTTCCAAGGCTAGAACTATAGAGCGAAGGGTTTCCATACGGAACTTGGAAACCTTCACAAACTTGTTCAGTGCCTTGAGGTTGAAAATGGGCCGGCAGGACCCATTCGGTTTTGGGACTAGAAACAGCGGAGAATAGTACCCCCGGACCCTCTGAGCAAGAGGCACCTGTACTACGACTCCTGAATGCAGGAGGGTCTGTACCACCGAATGCAGAGTGTTTGCCTTTGTCTGGTCTGACGGGACGTCTGTCAGGCAAAATCGATGAGGGGGTCGGTTTTTGAATGGCTATGGCGTAACCTCGAGTGACGACTTCCCATACCCAGGCATCTGAAGTGGTCTTCAACCATTCCTGGGTATACTCTAGTAGCCGGCCCCCCACCCTGAGATCTCCCAGGGGGAGGCCCGCCCCGTCATGCGACAGGCTTATCGATCTTGGCTGCCGGCTGACGGGCAGCCCAGGCTCTTTTGGGCTTCGGCTTACCAGGTTTGAAAGTGCGGGCCTGCTTATGGTACACCTGACCTTTTACTTTACCTGAAGGACGAAAGGGGCGAAAGGACGTGCCTTTGGCCTTCAACACAGAAAGAGCTGTATTAGGCAGACAGGCAGTTTTGGCAGTAGCCAAGTCAGCCACTATCTTATTTAAGTCCTCCCCAAACAGAATATCCCCCTTGAAATGGAGTACCTCCCGGGTTTTCCACAGACCAGGATCTCAGCCACAATATCCTGCGAGCCAGGACTGACGTAGTAGAGGCCTTGGCTGCTAGGATATCGGCATCAGAAGCCGCCTCTTTAATATAGCGAGAAGCTGTGACGATATATGACAAGCATTGTCTAGCATGGTCAGAGGAGATTTCAGCTTCTAACTCCAAGGCCCATGCTTCAATAGCCTCTGCCGCCCCTGTAGTTGCAATAGTGGGCCTTTGTGCAGCACCCGTGAGAGTGTAAATCGCTTTTAGACAACCCTCGACACGTTTATCCGTAGGCTCTTTTAGAGACATGATGGTAGTGACAGGTAGAGCTGAGAAAACCACCATCCTAGCCACATGTGAGTCTACTGGAGGAGGCGTTTCCCAATTCTTAGACAGCTCTGGCGCGAGGGGATAGCGAGCCAGCATCTTCTTTTGAGGCACAAACTTCGTACCCAGGCTTTGACGTATATCCACTAGGTGGTCAAAGTGAGGTAAAACTTGTTTAATCACCATCTGACGCTTGAACCTATCTGGTTTCTTAGGAGGAACGGATGGCTCGGGATCATCCGTAATCTGCAGAATTAACTTAATAGCCTCTAAAAGATCAGGAACATCCACATGTGAACTACCCTCCCCATCAGCGGTATCTGAGTCAGAACCTGTGGGGTCAGTGTATGTACTGTCTTCATTAGACGAGGTGTCAGTGACAGCAGTGGATTATGAGGAGACGAGCGCTCGCTTAGAGGACCTCTTGGACTTAGGTGAGCGTTGGTCAGGCTTTTTAGTAGCCAGGGACTGGTTCAATTTCTTTAATTGAGCAGATAAATCATCCGCCCACGGCGGGTTAGCTGCAGGGACCACATACGGTTGTACCGGCATTGGGGGTCCCATAGGGAGTGTTAGTTTATGAACTAGCATATACAGAAGCGCGGAAAAAGCGGCCCACGGAGGGTCAGTATGTGCCTCCGTTGCCATAGTCCCACTGGGGAGCAAGGAACCCCCAGAACCAGAGCCCACAGCTGCTATATTCTCCCCATATGTGCCTGTGGCTTCAGCAACACCTGCAGTGTGTTCCGCCCCAGAACCGTTACCCTCAGAAGCAGACATGATATAACTTGCAGTATGAGGTAACACAGTACAATTATTAGCAGCACTATATCCCTAAACCCAAGCCCCTGCGCAGTGTAGTCAGCAACAGCAGAGATAAAGGAGAGATATGGTGACAAAATCACAGAGAAAAATACGTAATACAGTATATCTTTGTGAAAATCCTATATTAAATAACACCTGACGCACCAAGCCCCCTCAGGTTATAGAATATAGAGATAGCAAGTTGAGTGAAAGACACGAGATGGACACCACTCAGCTATCAATGCACACACAAATAGTCAGAGTTTGTACAATGCAGAGGTTATTACAGACAATAATACTGTACTGGACTAGCTTACACAGCTATATAGTCAGTAGATATAACACTACACAGTAAGAAACTGGATGTATATCACAAGGTAATTGTACTATAAACCCATGACTAAATGCACTCTTTCTTACTAACACTGACTAAAAAGGCAGGTAGAATACTTAAGTGTCATGTAAAGGCACAGCGCTGACAACCAGGCGGCTTTACAATACATAGGAGGATTTGCCCAAGCAGTCCCAAGAACAGTGAGCTGAGGAGTAATGGCGCCGCAGACACTGACAGGGAGTGAGGAAAAGACAGAGATGCAGCTCCAGGGCGGGAACACTTGCTGGAAATGGCGCGCTGGGGCTGGACGAGGGGCTTCAGGTCTAAGCCTTATCCCCCTTGCTGGCAAAACCACCGGGTACTGTGGGCGATATTAAAATCGGTTTTAAGAGAAAACCTGACCTGCGCCCATGCCCTGGTGATCTAGTAGGATCGCCTATATCCACAGTGTCCACCACCAGCGCGCGCAGCCCGCCTCCCACTGACCGCGTCGGATCGCGATAAAGACCGGGTCCCGCGAGCGGGACCCACTTACCACCTCCCGAAGTGCGGCCACGCGATCCTGAAGAGCCCCAGCCGTGTGTGTCTAACATAGTGATGTGCAAGGGAAATTTTTCGGGTTTTGTGTTTTGGTTTTGGATTCAGTTCCGCGGCCGTGTTTTGGCAAAACCTCCCTGAAATTTTTTTGTCGGATTCGGGTGTGTTTTGGATTCTTTTTTTTTTTTTTTTTTACAAAAAACCCTCAAAAACAGCTTAAATCATAGAATTTGTGGGTCATTTTGATCCCATAGTATTATTAACCTCAATAACCATAATTTCCACTCATTTCCAGTCTATTCTGAACACCTCACACCTCACAATATTATTTTTAGTCCTAAAATGTGCACCGAGGTTGCTGGATGACTAAGCTAAGCGACCCAAGTGGCCAACACAAACACCTGGCCCATCTAGGAGTGGCACTGCAGTGTCAGACAGGATGGCACTTAAAAAAAATAGTCCCCAAACAGCACATGATGCAAAGAAAAAAAGAGGTGCAATGAGGTAGCTGGGTGACTAAGCTAAGCGACCCGTCACAAACACCTGGCCCATCTAGGAGTGGCACTGCAGTGTCAGACAGGATGGCACTTCAAAAAAAATAGTCCCCAAACAACACATGATGCATAGAAAAAAAGAGGTGCACCAAGGTCGCTGGATGGCTAAGCCAAGCGACCCAAGTGGCCGTCACAAACACCTGGCCCATCTAGGAGTGGCACTGCAGTGTCAGACAGGATGGCACTTAAAAAAAATAGTCCCCAAACAGCACATGATGCAAAGAAAAAAAGAGGTGCAATGAGGTAGCTGGGTGACTAAGCTAAGCGACCCAAGTGGCCGACACAAACACCTGGCCCATCTAGGAGTGGCACTGCAGTGTCAGACAGGATGGCACGTCAAAAAATAGTTCCCAAAAAGCACATGATGCAAAGAAAAATTAACGAAAAAAGAGGTGCAAGATGGAATTGTCCTTGGGCCCTCCCACCCACCCTTATGTTGTATAAACAGGACATGCACACTTTAACAAACCCATCATTTCAGGACAGGGTCTGCCACATGACTGTGACTGAAATGACTGGGTGGTTTGGGCCCCCACCAAAAAAGAAGCAATCAATCTCTCCTTGCCAAACTGGCTATACAGAGGCAAGATGTCAACCTCATCGTCCGATTTCTCACCCCTTTCACTGTGTACATCCCCCTCCTCACAGATTATTAATTCGTCCCCACTGGAATCCACCATCTCAGATCCCTGTGTACTTTCTGTAGGCAATTGCTGGTGAATGTCTCCATGGAGGAATCGATTATAATTCATTTTGATGAACATCATCTTCTCCACATTTTCTGGAAGTAACCTCGAACGCCGATTGCTGACAAGGTGAGCGGCTGCACTAAACAATTTTTCGGCGTACACACTGGAGGGGGGGCAACTAAGGTAAAATAAAGCCAGTTTCTGCAAGGGCCTCCAAATTGCCTCTTTTTCCTGCCAGTATACGTACGGACTGTTTGACGTGCCTACTTGGATGCGGTCACTTATATAATCCTCCACCTTCTTTCAATGGTGACAGAATCATATGCAGTGACAGTAGACGACATGTCAGTAATCGTTGGCAGGTCCTTCAGTCGGGACCAGATGTAAGCACTCGCTCCAGACTGCCCTGCATCACCGCCAGCGGGTGGGCTCGGAATTCTTAGCCTTTTCCTCGCAGCCCCAGTTGCGGGAGAATGTGAAGGAGAAGCTGTTGACGGGTCACGTTCCGCTTGACTTGACAATTTTCTCACCAGCAAGTTTTTGAACCTCTGCAGACTTGTGTCTGCCGGAAAGAGAGATACAACGTAGGTTTTAAATCTAGGATCGAGCACGGTGGCCAAAATGTAGTGCTCTGATTTCAACAGATTGACCACCCGTGAATCCTGGTTAAGCGAATTAAGGGCTCCATCCACAAGTCCCACATGCCTAGCGGAATCGCTCTGTTTTAGCTCCTCCTTCAATCTCTCCAGCTTCTTCTGCAAAAGCCTGATGAGGGGAATGACCTGACTCAGGCTGGCAGTGTCTGAACTGACTTCACGTGTGGCAAGTTCAAAGGGTTGCAGAACCTTGCACAACGTTGAAATCATTCTCCACTGCGCTTGAGTCAGGTGCATTCCCCCTCCTTTGCCTATATCGTAGGTAGCTGTATAGGCTTAAATGGCCTTTTGCTGCTCCTCCATCCTCTGAAGCATATAGAGGGTTGAATTCCACCTCGTTACCACAACTTGCTTCAGATGATGGAAGGGCAGGTTCAGGAGTGTTTGCTGGTGCTCCAGTCTTCGGCACGCGGTGGCTGAATGCCGAAAGTGGCCCGCAATTCTTTGGGCCACCGACAGCATCTCTTGCACGCCCCTGTCGTTTTTAAAATAATTCTGCACCACCAAATTCAATGTATGTGCAAAACATGGGACGTGCTGTAATTTGCCCAGATGTAATGCACGCACAATATGGGTGGTGTTGTCCGATGTCACAAATCCCCAGGAGAGTCCAATTGGGGTAAGCCATTCTGCGATGATGTTCCTCAGTTTCCGTAAGAGGTTGTCAGCTGTGTGCCTCTTATGGAAAGCGGTGATGCAAAGCGTAGCCTGCCTAGGAACGAGTTGGCATTTGCGATATGCTGCTACTGGTGCCGCCGCTGCTGTTCTTGCTGCGGGTGGCAATACATCTACCCAGTGGGCTGTCACAGTCATATAGTCCTGAGTCTGCCCTGCTCCACTTGTCCACATGTCCGTGGTTAAGTGAACATTGGGTACAGTTGCATTTTTTAGGACACTGGTGACTCTTTTTCTGACGTCTGTGTACATTTTCTGTATCGCCTGCCTAGAGAAATGGAACCTAGATGGGATTTGGTACCGGGGACACAGTACCTCAATCAATTCTCTAGTTCCCTGTGAATTAACGGTGGATACCGGAAACACGTTTTTCACCACCCAGGCTGCCAAGGCCTGAGTTATCCGCTTTGCAGCAGTATGACTGCTGTGATATTTTATCTTCCTCGCAAAGGACTGTTGGACAGTCAATTGCTTTCTGGAAGTAGTACAAGTGGTCTTCCGACTTCCCCTCTAGGATGACAATCAACTCCCAGCAGCAACAACAGCAGCACCAGCAGCAGTAGGCGTTACACTCAAGGATGCATCGGCGGAATCCCAGGCAGGAGAGGACTCGTCAGACTTGACAGTGACATGGCCTGCAGGACTATTGGCTTTCCTGTCTAAGGAGGAAATTGACACTGAGGGAGTTGTTGGTGTGGTTTGCAGGAGCTTGGTTACAAGAGGAAGGGATTTAGTTGGCAGTGGACTGCTTCCGCTGTCACCCAAAGTTTTTGAACTTATCAATGACTTGTGATGAATGCGCTCCAGGTGACGTATAAGGGAGGATGTTCCGAGGTGGTTAACGTCCTTACCCCTACTTATTACAGCTTGACAAAGGCAACACATAGCTTGACACCAGTTGTCCGCATTTCTGTTGAAATAATTCCACACCGAAGAGGTGATTTTTTTTTTGTAATTTGACCAGGCATGTCAATGGCCATATTCGTCCCACGGACAACAAGTGTCTCCCCGGGTGCCTGACTTAAACAAACCACCTCACCATCAGAATCCTCCTTGTCAATTTCTTCCCCAGCGCCAGCAACACCCATAGCCTCATCCTGGTGTACTTCAACAGTGACATTTTCAATTTGACTATCAGGAACTGGACTGCGGGTGCTCCTTCCAGCACTTGCAGGGGGCGGGCAAATGGTGGAAGGCGCCACCTCTTCCCGTCCAGTGTTGGGAAGGTCAGGCATCGCAACCGACACAATTAGACTCTCCTTGGGGATTTGTGATTTAGAAGAACGCAGTTCTTTGCTGTGCTTTTACAATCTTAACTCCTTTAAGTTTTCTAGCAGGAGGATGAGTGCTTCCATCCTCATGTGAAGCTGAACCACTAGCCATGATCATAGGCCAGGGCCTCAGCTGTTCATTGCCACTCCGTGTCGTAAATGGCATATTGGCAAGTTTACGCTTCTCCTCGGACGCTTTTAATTTAGATTTTACTGAACTTTTTTTTTTGTATTTTACATGCTCTCTACTATGACATTGGGCATCGGCCTTGGCAGACGACGTTGATGGCATTTCATCGTCTCAGCCATGACTAGTGGCAGCAGCTTCAGCAAGAGGTGGAAGTGGATCTTGATCTTTCCCTATTTTACCCTCTACATTTTTGTTCTCAATTTTTTAATGTGTGGAATTATATGCCAGTAATATATCAATAGCAATATCCTACTACTATATATACTGCGCACAAAAACTTAAATGCACCACAGGTATGGATGGTTAGTATACCAGACGACATAGAGGTTAGTATACTTGACGACATAGAGGTAGGTAGAGCAGTGGCCTACTGTACCGTACTGCTATATATTATATACTGGTGGTCAGCAAAATTATGCACTGTCCTACTACTATATATATACTGCGCACAAAAATAAGAATTTACTCACCGGTAATTCTATTTCTCGTAGTCCGTAGTGGATGCTGGGTACTCCGTAAGGACCATGGGGAATAGCGGGCTCCGCAGGAGACTGGGCACTCTAAAGAAAGATTAGGTACTATCTGGTGTGCACTGGTTCCTCCCCCTATGCCCCTCCTCCAGACCTCAGTTAGGGAAACTGTGCCCGGAAGAGCTGACATTACTAGGAAAGGATTTGGAATCCAGGGTAAGACTCATACCAGCTACACCAATCACACCGTACAACTTGTGATAACTATACCCAGTTAACAGTATGAAACAATAATGAGCCTCCTTAACAATTGGCTCATAACAAAACCCTTTAGTTACGCAATAACTATATACATGTATTGCAGAGAGTCCGCACTTGGGACGGGCTCCCAGCATCCACTACGGACTACGAGAAATAGAATTACCGGTGAGTAAATTCTTATTTTCTCTGACGTCCTAGTGGATGCTGGGTACTCCGTAAGGACCATGGGGATTATACCAAAGCTCCCAAACGGGCGGGAGAGTGCGGATGACTCTGGAGCACCGAATGAGCAAACTCAAGGTCCTCCTCAGCCACAGTATCAAACTTGTAGAATTTTGCAAATGTGTTTGAACCCGACCAAGTAGCAGCTCGGCAAAGTTGTAAAGCCGCGACCCCTCGGGCAGCCGCCCAAGAAGAGCCCACCTTCCTCGTGGAATGGGCTTTTACAGATTTAGGATGCGGCAGTCCAGCCGCAGAATGTGCAAGTTGAATCGTGCTACAGATCCAGCGAGCAATAGTCTGCTTTGAAGCAGGAGCATCCAGTTTGTTGGGTGCATACAGGATAAATAGCGAGTCAGTTTTCCTGACTCCAGCCGTCCTGGAAACATAGATTTTCAGGGCCCTGACTACGTCCAGGAACTTGGAATCCTCCAAGTCCCGATTAGGCGCAGGCACCACAATAGGTTGGTTCAAATGAAACGCTGATACCACCTTAGGAAGAAATTGGGGATGAGTCCTCAATTCCGCCCTATCCATATGGAAAATCAGATAAGGGCTTTTACATAACAAAGCCGCCAATTCTGACACACGCCTGGCCGAAGAAAAGGCCAACAGCATGACCACTTTCCATGTGAGATATTTTAGATCCACGGTTTTAAGTGGCTCAAACCAATGTGACTTTAGGAAATCCAACACCACGTTGAGATCCCAAGGTGCCACTGGAGGCACAAAAGGGGGCTGAATATGCAGCACTCCTTTAACAAATGTCTGGACTTCAGGCAGTGAAGCCAGATATTTTTGGAAGAAAATCGACAGAGGCTAAGTCTGGACCTTAATGGAACCCAATTTTAGGCCCATAGTCACCCCTGACTGTAGGAAGTGCAGAAATCGACCCAGCTGAAATTCCTCCGTTGGGGCCTTCCTGGCCTCACACCAAGCAACATATTTCCGCCATATGCAGTGATAATGTTTTGCGGTCCATCCTTCTGTTAGGGTATTTTAACCTCTTCTGGTCTGGTCTATAAACTCTCTGCAGTCATCAGTCAGAATTCTGTTCCTTAAGCAACCGGTTGGAGGTCAATGAATGATAAGATGACACAGATTCATGTGTAACCTTGAGCAAATCATAAATGACCCGCTAGGGGCCGTTCACAGGTTTATTTTTATAGCTTAAAGACAAAGGAACCATGTTTGCCAATACATTTAGCCAACAGAATACACCATGTATGTCTCAGAACCTGAAATACATCAATTGTCATACAATGTTTCAATTGGCAACCAGAACATTCTTGAAATGGTTATTATCTTGTTATTATCAGTCTTTTGGACATAAACTCAAAACATTCTTCTCAAGTAGCCTTGTATTCATCTGGTGTTGCTTTGTCCGCCTTGGATACATTTGATGTTGCCTTGTCCTTGAACAATTTATGCTTTAAACAAGATATTATATTCAAAGTATATAATATTCTGACTAGCTCTGTAATATTTTTAAGGATACATGAACACATTTTGTGATTAACAGTAAATATCTTAATAAATGTGAAAAAGCGTGAATCAATATATTTGCTATACTGCAGAAGCTCCTACACCATCATTTCCCCTCTTTTTGATTCCACTTTTTCTCCCTATTCTACCTACACTAGGCCTGAACTATTCCCTTTCAGTAAACCAGTCCCCTGGACTTATAGCCCAAACCTTGGGGATTACCCCTAACAACGACCAAAGGATAAGCAACTTCATTCTTCTGGTTGGAGAGTCACTGTCAACTTCTTCGAGTGGGAGGCGTGTAATCAGGTATCACGACCTTTCACCTTAATTTGAGGTAGGCATGGTTAGCAGCACTTGATATGGACCATCATATCTTGGTTCAAAGGTCTTTCTCACATGTCTCTTTAAATAGACCCAATCTCCTGGATTTAGCTTATGCGTAGCTGATCCTTCTGGGTCTGGAATGGAAGAAAACACTCGGCAATGGAGGTTAGTCAATGTTTTACAGACCTCCTGTACATAACCTGTTAAATCACCATGATTATGTTGTAACTGTTGTGGATAATAACAACCTGTTCTTGGAGCTGACCCAAACAATATTTCATATGGAGTCAGTTTACTAGGTCTCATGGGTGTGGTCCTAATATTGAACAAGACTATAGGTAGGCATTCCGGCCAAGTTCTTTTGGTTTCTGTCATCATTTTCTGTAGTTTTAGCTTAAGGTCAAAGTTCAGATGTCCGCCCCCCCCCCCCCCCCCACTCGCCTGGGGACGGTAAGGCACGTGGAAGGCCTGCTGTACCCCCAAATCTTTCATTATATGCTGCATGACTTCTCCTGTGAAATGTGTACCTCTATCTGATTCTATAATCTCAGGTACCCCAAATCTACATACTACTTCTGCTATCAGTTTCTTTGCAGTGGTTTTTACTGTGGCTTTGCTTGCTGGCCAGGCTTCGGCCCAGTGACTAAACATGTCCGTTGCTACTAGTACATATTCATATGGACCGCTTCGTGGCAACTGTATATAGTCTATTTGTAGTCTTTGAAATGGGTAAGAGGCTTTGGGTATAGTTCATAGAGGTGTCTTGGTTCTTTGTCCTGGATTGCTGAATCCACAGATCCAGCATCCTGCTACAAAGTTTGTTGCAGCTTTATTGAAGCCTGGAGCTATCCAATGAACTTGTACTCTATTCACCATGGCTTCCTTTGAATGATGTACTTGTCCATGAGCTACTTGTAACATAGGTCGAAATAGAGCTGCTGGTAGACAGTACTGTAATTGTCTTGACTTCCAAAGTCCATGTTCATCTTCTTCTGCCCCCAATCGTGTCCATTTCTCCTTTTCTCCTTGTGATGCTTGTTGTTGAATTTTGATCAACTCCTCTTCACTGGGCATTTGCTTCACATCTTGAGCTACTAAGACTTGCTCAGGTTCTTTTGATTGTAAGGCAATTCTCTTGGCTTCTGCATCTGCAAATGCATTTCCTTTAGCTTCCATGGTTTGGCTCTTAGTATGTGCTTGTACCTTGATTATGCCAATTCTTTTAGGTAGTTCCAATGCTCTGAAGAGTTCCATAATCAAACTGGCATGTTTGATGGGTTTTCCGTTTGCACCTTTGAAATCCCTAATTTTCCAAATAACAGCGTAATCCTGGGACACCCCCCAAGCATAGCGTGAATCCGTGTAGATGTTCGCTGTCATGTTTTCAGCATGTATGCAGGCTTTGATCATTGCTATGAGTTCTGCTTCTTGTGCTGACATGCTTGATAGCAATGGTCCAGAGTCTATGACTTCAGTTTCAGTTGTTACTGCATATCCTGTCCTTGGGGATCCATTATCATAATATCTTGATCCATCGATGAACAGGTTCATGTCTGGATTGTCCAGTGGTGTATCTTGGACATTAGGAAGAGGTAAAGTTTCTAATTTCATGAGGGCTAGGCAATCATGTAGAGATGATTGTGTTGTATTTTCTGCATCTGTAGCAGTATTTTCCTCCTCATCTGACCATTCACCATCATTACCATTTCCCCCTCTCCTCACCTCTTTTGAATCGTTGATGGGAAGGAATGTAGCTGGGTTTAGTACAGTGCATCTTGTGATGGTGACATGGGAGGCGCTTAATAGCGCTACTTCATATTTGGTAAGTCTGGCTGCAGAAAGATGCTTGGTTTTTGCTTGACTTAGTATTTCTGTTACAGCGTGAGGTACTTGTATACATAGTGGATGATCAAGCACAATGTCTGCCACCTTTTCCTTGAGTATCGCTGCTGCTGCTGGAAAATAACTTTTTTGGGATTGCTCCAAGGATTGACTTGACCTTCTGTCCTGGATTGGACATTTCCAGTAGGCCTACATATCTAGTAGGCTTGTACAAACTTGGTTGCGGCTGGATAACATCCTGGAGCTATCCATCTTCCATTAACTGAATTTTCCATTTTTCATTACCAGAATTATTTTTTTTCTCTTCTGGACCTGTATCCATGATGATCTGTTTGTATCTTGCTCTTCTGGACCACCTTCCTAGTCCTTATCATCAACTTCTTGCTTTCCCATTCATCAGTAGATAATCTGTTATTCCCTCCTTTTGAATCTGGAGATTCAACACCTTTATTGATTAATGCTGGAAAAGGGTTGCTGAGTTGAGGGTAATACATCTTCTGATGGTTACTTGTCGCACTTTGGCAGTGCTACTTCATACATGGTCGGTCTTGCCACTGACAGGTGTTTGGTTCTTGCTTGTTGAAGCTTCTCTGTACCTGCATGTGGACCCTGGATGATAAGTTCATGATTCAGCACTATGCCTGTGCTCTTGTCCTCTTCTAGGACTACTGATTCAGCACTGTGTTTGTGTTCTTATACTCTTTTAGGACTGTTGCTGCTATCACTGCTCTGATGCCGGTAGGTGCTCTTTGATTACTGCTGTCAAGATTGCTTGAGTTGTAGGCCACTGGTCTTCACCTCAGTCCATGATTTTGCGTAAGGACTTCTATGTATGGCCTCTTTCTTTAATAGTCAGGTAGTTCTAGGGCTTGAGATGAGGCAACTGCTGTTTCCAATTGTTTAATTGCTTCATTCATCTGTTGCTGTATGTAGGATGCGGACGCTCCTCCCTTTCAGTGTTGTCATACAATGCTTGCATGTACACTGGTGCTAGAGGTATCCATGTTCTGTAGTGTCCTACTAGGCCCAAGGAATGATCATCTGACTTGCTTGACACTAGTTGGCATCTTAGCTTGCAGTATGAATCTTTTCCCTCTCACTTTTGTTAGATGTCGGGTACCTTGAGTGTCCTAGGAAGATTAACTCTTGCTTGACTAGCTGCAATTTCTTCTTCTGAGGCTCTGCAGTCTTGTTCTTCCAGAAACTTCACTAAGGACACTGCCCCTTGTTGGTGCTTCTTTTAGTAGTGGTGGCAATCAGCAGCTCATTCACATCCTGTATTTAGCTGTGTGTTTTGTGGATAAATCACTTGGTGATATAGCCCCTCCTCAGGGCTATCCTGGTCCAGTAGTATTGCTTACTTTCTTCTACAACTGGTACTGCGGGAATGAGTCAATACTGAACTTCTGTTCTAACTTGTTTCTAAATGGCTTTTTGTTCTTTCCTTTGATAAGCTGCTGGAAAATTAAACTTCTGCTGGTGTGTACTGTGGTCTCCTTGGATAAGCTTCAGTACATTGTGCTCCAGCAAAGTCACTGGACATGTACTCCGAGGTCAAGAACTGGGCTGGTATTGGTGACTGTAGTTCTTGCATCTCCTGTCCTTTTAAGAATTTCTGATATCATCAGTTCTTGTGGTATCTCCCTCTGCTGTCTTCTGCGTCTGCTGGCTCCAGTATTCATTAGGCACAAACGTATTTCTCCAGTGGGCAAGGTGACTGTAATCATACCTTCTGCTGTTTCCTCTGGAGACATTATGTTCACTGGGAAGTACCTGAAGAAGCTTGTACTTCATATTAGCAGAAGAAGCATCATTAATTTGTCTTCTGGAACTTTTTCTGTCTTGTTCCTTATTATTTGCTTTAAACCCCGAAGCTTCTGTTGCTTTAAATCATGGCATTATCTCTGTAATCTTGCCATGTAGTACTGACCACTTGTCAGATGTCTTTCTTTGTCCTTCTTAAAGCAGATTTCCTTTAGTCTCCAAACTTTCATGCGACCAAAATATTGTTTCTCAACTTTTCTTTTTCCAATCACCTCTTTTTATGATTCATTCATTATTCTTCATACTTTGTCCTTTCTTTACTTGCATATTCTTTCTCACTGCTGCTGGCATGTCATCTTCTTAGTCCAAGTCCACCCAGGCTGGTGTTCAACATAATGATGTTCATGCTGGGAGTTGTGGTTCCTCTTTGTCTTACTTTTCCTGTGAGAGATAGACTTGTATAGCAGCTTGTATTTCAGGTTACATCTTTGCTTTCTTGCAGGGGTAGGGCTTAACCTCCCAATCCAGTCATTGCAATGGCCTGATCTGTAAGTAAACGTAGAGGAATCTGGTTGTGCATAAAAAAACAGCTCTTGAAACCCTTGTGTCTCCTGTGGGTAAAGTCACTTTTATCGAACTGCCAGTGGTGACTGAGTACACTGTTGCCGACACAGGAGTTGCACACCCTCATATTCTATCATCTTGTGTGTCGTATAGTGACTTTATCATAGTAAGTTCTGATGGACTCAGTCTTCTCCTGTTTCAAGTCTGGGGCTGCTGGTGCCATGAGTGTCTGTGCATGAGCATGGCGGTTCATGTGATGAAATCCAGTTTCCACAATTTGGGCAATGTTCATATCCTTCTGGAACGCAAAACTGACATACCGGACACAATCTTTCTGGAAAATATGTCACTTTATTCTGTACATTATGTACCTGGGCATGAAAAGCTGTAGAGGCTGTGTCTTGATCCCTTGCTTCTCCTCTGCGCCTGATTTGCACCCTTTCGCCTATAGTTCCTGATTGTGGACTATTGTTTACTGGACTCATAGCTTGATTCCAGGTGTCCACCACTCGTTTAAACATGAGGGGAGCTTTAGGTGGCCAGTTTCTTTGGTTCGATCTTGTTGGGGTTTCTTGTGATAAAGTATCAAGACACTGGGGCATACTCTGTACACATAGCTCAGGTAAATCATTCGGGTTTTCAACCACAGATAGATCCTTTCAAGATAGGGCTGATTAGTCGCCACTCTTTTCCTGGTTCATCTCTTTTCAATTTCACTGTTAGTGAGCTTGCAGATGATTCAATTCTGTTCATACTAGAGGTACCTGGGTGTGCATGCCTGTCTGAGTATAGGGGTGGGGTATAGTGTGGAGGTGCTGTTGCTGGAATCACAGGCAGTGAGTTTAACGCTGGTTGTGGTGCTATTGGGTACTCTGGTACAATGGGGAAATAATTTTCCTCATCTCTTCTTCTATTTTCTGCTTCTAATTCTTTTGCTACAGTGATCCAGATGGATACTTGATCTCTACAATTATGCTTAATTATCCAACTCTTGTTACAGGAGGCAAATTTTTCCCATTTCTCTAAGTCTAGTGTCCCTTCTGATGGAAAACCTGCTGTTTTGAAAATTTTTCTTATTCCTTTCAGAGCTTTCCTCCCCTCCCTGTTACTAACAATATCCACGGGTTTGTCGGGCCCTGACATCTTTACAGACCGCGCTCCCATGCCTGAGTGAACGTGCGTGGAACCCCTCCTGATGTGGTATTTTAGTAACCCCTTATGAGGGAATTAAAATCTCCTTGTGAGACGCTGACTCTGAAGAATCTCTTCTATCCTTGTACCTAAAGAGCTCCTTAAATCCGTCTGTGGACAAATGACTGGGGTTGTAGTGTTGCCCCTTCCTCCCTGTATTGGTGGAAAATCTATTAGTACTGCTCCCCAAGTGAGACCTGCATAATAGATTATTTCTTCTGGATCACTTAGATGCGTCCCTAATATTATTGTTAAGTTACTCCAAGGGTCTATCCCCCTGCCTATATAGACTCCTGCTTGTACCAGTACCCCTGTTGTTCCTTGTGTTCTTGGTAAACTCCCCACTATTCTTGGAATTCGTTCACCTTGTGTCTGGAAAATTATGTGTCCTGTGCACCGCAGGCAATTATACCTGAGTCTCCTTTCTATTGGGTTTACCATTTAAGTTTATCCCTTGTTTCCTTTCAGACAGTAGCTGTTCTTTGTTACTGACCCTGGTTTCATTGCTTAGCAGACACCCGACTCCCCCCCCCCCACCTTTTCAAAAGCATATTGGCAGAGTATATACAACAGTGCAAGGATCCAAAAACAAGGATGACAATAAGTGCTATCTTCTAAAAGCCGACCACTTCTTATATCTGATTTCTCTATCTTCTGGATACCCTCTCACTGCTATGTCTGTTATCTGTGTGCACGGCAACTGTTTGAGGCTGTACGGGCAAATGGGTCTTAGACATGGGATTATGTGGTTCCTAGGCCAATAGGTTATGATGTTAGACCAATCATTCTCAATGTAATGTTCCAACAATTCTCTTTTTAAATGACAACCTATTGTACAATAAAATTCATCATCATTTTCCACATAACCAAATGAGACTTCAGTGCTTGTAATTGCCACCAATCTCGGTGCTACAGACCCTTTGTATTTTCTTAACACAACAACACAGGTACAAGATTTGCATACACCTCTTTGGTTATTTATCAATTCAAACTGTTTATCAGCATTAGAATACACCTTGGCCATACGCCACCTTTTAAAAATGTAAAAGTTTTCTGGATATTTGATTAATTCCCCCTGTGCACTTGTGACAAATTAGCTGAAGATATTTACCCACAATTCAACAATATAACATAAATGTATGGTACCTTAAAAAAAATTTCTTCTGACTGACACTGGGTTCTTTAAGATATTCTCTGATCTTCCCGACTGGACTTCCCCAGATTTCAAGAAATGCTGAGTCAAGTGAGCAGGTAGAAATCTACACATTAAATCTCACTTACCGGTTTTTTTTATCAGCGGTTCCTGAAAGATCAGAGGATTTGTTGCCAGTGGAGGAGATGCTGGAATATCCCGGACGATGCTCCCAAAATGTTAGGGTATTTTAACCTCTTCTGGTCTGGTCTATAAACTCTCTTCAGTAATCAGTCAGAATTCTGTTCCTTTAGCAACCGGTTGGAGGTCAATGAATGATAAGATGACACAGATTCATGTGTAACCTTAAGCAAATCATAAATGACCCGCTAGGGGCCGTTCACAGGTTTATTTTTATAGCTTAAAGACAAAGGAACCATGTTTGCCAATACATTTAGCCAACCAGAATACACCATGTATGTCTCAGAACCTGAAATACATCAATTGTCATACAATGTTTCAATTGGCAACCAGAACATTCTTGAAATGGTTATTATCTTGTTATTATCAGTCTTTTGGACATAAACTCAAAACATTCTTCTCAAGTAGCCTTGTATTCATCTGGTGTTGCTTTGTCCACCTTGGATACATTTGATGTTGCCTTGTCCTTGAACAATTTATGCTTTAAACAAGATATTATATTCAAAGTATATAATATTCTGACTAGCTCTGCAATATTTTTAAGGATACATGAACACATTTTGTGATTAACAGTAAATATCTTAATAAATGCGAAAAAAGCGTGAATCAATATATTTGCTATACTGCGGAAGCTCCTACACCATCACTTCCTAGCTTTAATCAGCGTAGGAATGACTTCCTCCGGAATGCCCTTTTCCTTTAGGATCCGGCGTTCAACCGCCATGCCGTCAAACGCAGCCGCGGTAAGTCTTGGAACAGACAGGGCCCCTGCTGCAGCAGGTCCTGTCTGAGCGGCAGAGGCCATGGGTCCTCTGAGATCATGTCTTGAAGTTCTGGGTACCAAACTCTTCTTGGCCAATCCGGAACAATGAGTATAGTTCTTACTCCTCTCCTTCTTATTATCCTCAGTACCTTGGGTATGAGAGGAAGAGGAGGGAATACATAAACCGACTGGTACACCCACGGTGTCACCAGAGCGTCCACAGCTATCGCCTGAGGGTCTCTTGACCTGGCGCAATATCTTTTTAGTTTTTTGTTGAGGCGGGACGCCATCATGTCCACCTTTGGCCGTTCCCAACGGTTTACAATCATTTGGAAGACTTCTGGATGAAGTCCCCACTCTCCCGGGTGGAGGTCGTTCCTGCTGAGGAAGTCTGCTTCCCAGTTGTCCACTCCCGGAATGAACACTGCTGACAGTGCTATCACGTGATTCTCCGCCCATCGAAGAATCCTTGTGGCTTCTGCCATTGCCACCCTGCTTCTTGTGCCGCCCTGGTGGTTTACATGGGCGACCGCTGTGATGTTGTCTGACTGAATCAGAAACGGTTGATTTTGAAGCAGGGGTTCTGCTTGACTCAGGGCGTTGTAAATTGCCCTTAGTTCCAGAATATTTATGTGTAGGGAAGTTTCCTGACTCGACCATTGTCCTTGGAAGTTTCTTCCCTGGGTGACTGCCCCCCAACCTCGAAGGCTTGCATCTGTGGTCACCAGGACCCAGTCCTGTATGCTGAATCTGCGGCCCTCGAGCAGATGAGGACTCTGCAGCCACCACAGCAGAGACACCCTGGCCCTCGGGGACAGGGTGATTAACCGCTGCATCTGGAGATGCGATCCGGACCACTTGTCCAATAGATCCCACTGGAAGATCCGTGCATGGAACCTGCCGAAGGGAATTGCTTCGTAAGAAGCTACCATCTTTCCCAGGACTCGCGTGCAGTGATGCACCGACACCTGCTTTGGTTTCAGGAGGTCCCTGACCAGAGATGATAGTTCCTGGGCATTCTCCTCCGGGAGAAAGATCTTCTTCTGTTCTGTGTCCAGAATCATGCCCAAGAACAGCAGACGCGTCGCAGGAATCAGCTGCGACTTTGGGATATTCAGAATCCAGCCGTGCTGATGCAGCACTTCCTGAGATAGTGCTACGCTGACTAGCAACTGCTCTTTCGATCTCGCCTTTATAAGGAGATCGTCCAAGTACGGAATAATCATGACTCCCTTCTTTTGGAGGAGCATCATCATTTCGGCCATTACCTTGGTAAATACCCGCGGTGCCCTGGATAGACCGAACGGCAACGTCTGGAATTGGTAATGACAGTCCTGTACCACAAACCTGAGGTACTCCTGGTGGGGTGGATAAATGGGGACATGCAGGTAAGCATCCTTGATGTCCAACGACACCATAAAATCCCTCTTTTCCAGGCTTGCAATAACCGCCCTGAGCGATTCCATCTTGAACTTGAACTTTTTTATATAAATGTTCAAGGATTTTAAATTTAGAATGGGTCTCACCGAACCGTCTGGTTTCGGTACCACAAACATTGTGGAATAGTAACCCCGTCCCTGTTGAAGGAGGGGTACCTTGTTTATCACCTGCTGAAGATACAGCTTGTGAATTGCCGCCAGTACTACCTCCCTTTCTCTGAGAGCAGCAGGCACGGCTGATTTGAGGTAACGGCGAGGGGGAGTCGCCTCGAACTCCAGCCTGTATCCCTGTGATACAACTTGCAGAACCCAGGAATCCACCTGTGAGCGAGCCCACTGGTCGCTGAAGTTCCGGAGACACGGGGCGTGTGGAGCCCCAGCGTCATGCGGTGTATTTAGAGGAAGCGGGGGAAGATTTTTGATCTTGGGAACTGGCTGTCTGGTGCAGCTTTTTCCCTCTTCCCCTGCCTCTGGGCAGAAAGGAAGCGCCTCTGACCCGCTTGCTTTTCTGAGGCCGAAAGGACTGTACCTGATAATACGGTGCTTTCTTAGGTTGTGAGGGAATCTGAGGTAAAAATGTC
Source organism: Pseudophryne corroboree (assembly GCF_028390025.1). NCBI lineage: Eukaryota > Metazoa > Chordata > Amphibia > Anura > Myobatrachidae > Pseudophryne > Pseudophryne corroboree. The sequence goes on from NC_086452.1 coordinate 91,507,326, forward strand.
GATTTCCCAGCTGTTGCTGTGGATACGAGGTCCGAAAGAACATCCTCAAACAATTCCTCACCCTTATAAGGCTGAACCTCCATGTGCCTTTTAGAATCAGCATCACCCGTCCACTGCCGGGTCCATAATACCCTCCTGGCAGAAATGGACATTGCATTAATTCTGGATGCCAGCCGGCAAATATCCCTCTGTGCATCCCTCATATACAAGATGACGTCTTTAATATGCTCTATGGTTAGCAAAATAGTATCCCTGTCGAGGGTGTCAATATTATCCGACAGGGTATCAGACCACGCTGCAGCAGCACTACACATCCATGCTGAGGCAATTGCAGGTCTCAGTATAGTACCTGAGTGTGTATATACAGACTTCAGGATCGCCTCCTGCTTTCTATCAGCAGGCTCCTTCAAGGCGGTCGTATCCTGAGACGGCAGTTCCACCTTTTTTGACAAATGTGTGAGCGCCTTATCCACCTTAGGGGATGTTTCCCAACGTGACCTGTCCTCTGGCGGGAAAGGGTACGCCATCAGTAAGTTTTTAGAAATTACCAGTTTCTTATCGGGGGAAGCCCACGCTTCTTCACACACTTCATTCAACTCTTCTGATGGGGGAAAAAACACTGGCTGCTTTTTCTCCCCAAACATAATACCCTTTTTAGTGGTATTTGGGTTAATGTCAGAAATGTGTAACACATTTTTCATTGCTGTAATCATGCAACGGATGCCCCTAGTGGATTGTGTGTATGACTCATCCTCAACGACACTGGAGTAAGACTCCGTGTCGACATATGTGTCTGCCATCTGAGGTAGCAGGCGTTTTTGAGCCCCTGATGGCCTTTGAGACGCCTGGGCAGGCGCGGGCTGAGAAGCCGGCTGTCCCACGGCTGTTACGTCATCCAACCTTTTATGTAAGGAGTTGACACTGTCGGTTAATACCTTCCACATATCCACCCACTCTGGTGTCGGCCCCGCAGGGGGTGACATCACATTTATCGGCACCTGCTCCGCCTCCACATAAGCCTCCTCATCAAACATGTCAACACAGCCGTACCGACACACCGCACACACACAGGGAATGCTCTGACTGAGGACAGGACCCCACTAAGTCCTTTGGGGAGACAGAGAGAGAGTATGCCAGCACACACCACAGCGCTATTTAATCAGGGATTTACACTAACATAAGTGATTTTTCCCTATAGCTGCTTATAATATACAGTTTGCGCCTAAATTTAGCGCCCCCCCCTCTCTTTTTTACCCTTTGAGCCTGGAAACTGCAGGGGAGAGCCTGGGGAGCTGTCTTCCAGCGGAGCTGTGAAGAGGAAATGGCGCCAGTGTGCTGAGGGAGATAGCCCCGCCCCTTTTTCGGCGGACTTCTCCCGCTCTTATAATTATATTATGGCAGGGGATTTTTACACATATATAGCTTATTAGGCTATATTATGTGCTGTTTTGCCAATTTAAAGTACTCTAATTGCTGCCCAGGGCGCCCCCCCCCCCCCAGCGCCCTGCACCCATCAGTGAACGGAGTATGTGGTGTGCATAGGGAGCAATGGCGCACAGCTGCAGTGCTGTGCGCTACCTTAATGAAGACCGAAGTCTTCAGCCGCCGATTTCCAGGATGTCTTCTTGCTTCTGGCTCTGTAAAGGGAACGGCGGCGCGGCTCCGGGACCAGACGACCGAGGCTGGGCCTGTGTTCGATCCCTCTGGAGCTAATGGTGTCCAGTAGCCTAAGAAGCCCAAGCTAGCTGCAAGCAGGTAGGTTCGCTTCTTCTCCCCTTAGTCCCTCGTAGCAGTGAGTCTGTTGCCAGCAGATCTCACTGAAAATAAAAAACCTAACAAATACTTTCTTTATTAGGAGCTCAGGAGAGCCCCTAGTGTGCAACCAGCTCGGGCCGGGCACAGATTCTAACTGAGGTCTGGAGGAGGGGTATAGGGGGAGGAGCCAGTGCACACCAGATAGTACCTAATCTTTCTTTAGAGTGCCCAGTCTCCTGCGGAGCCCGCTATTCCCCATGGTCCTTACGGAGTACCCAGCATCCACTAGGACGTCAGAGAAAACTTAAATGCACCACAGGTATGGATGGATAGTAAACTTGACGACACAGAGGTAGGTAGAGCAGTGGCCTACTGTACCGTACTGCTATATATTATATACTGGTGGTCAGCAAAATGATGCACTGTCCTACTACTATATATACTGCGCACAAAAACTTAAATGCACCACAGGTATGGATGGATAGTATAGTTGACGACACAGAGGTAGGTAGAGCAGTGGCCTACTGTACCGTACTGATATAATTCTGGTGGTCACTGGTTAGCAAAATTCTGCACTGTCCTCCTACTATATACTACAATGCAGCACAGATATGGAGCATTTTTCAGGTAGAGAACGTATAATACTGGTGGTCACAGGTCAGCAAAACTCTGCACTGTCCTCCTACTATATAATACTGGTGGTCCCCAGTCCCCACAATAAAGCACACTGAGCACAGATATTTGCAGCACACTGAGCACAGATATTTGCAGCACACTGAGCACAGATATTTGCAGCACACTGAACACAGAAACTGAGAGAACGCCAGCCACGTCCTCTCACTATCGTCTCCAATGCACGAGTGAAAAATGGCGGCGACGCGCGGCTCCTTATATAGAATACGAATCTTGCGAGAATCCGACAGCAGGATGATGACGTTCGGGCGTGCTCGGGTTAACCAAGCAAGGCGGGAGGATCCGAGTCTGCCTCGGACCTGTGTAAAATGGGTGAAGTTCGGGGGGGTTCGAATTCCGAGGAACCGAACCCGCTCATCACTAGTCTACCATGAAGATAACCGGAGCCTCCGCTGTAGGCACCCGGCAACCAGGGCTCGGGAGTGTACAGCGCTGTTGGGGAGAGCTGGAGCTGCAGCAGTGAATGTCACAAGACATTTACCACCGCTTCTGCCTTTGAAGTCTTCACTTTTTACCTCAGAAAAAGCTTTTCTTAGGGCTGCTTGGAGCAGCCCCTCTGTTAAGTGCCTGCTTACTGCAGCACCAACTGACAAACTGAGCTCCTGTGCTGGGAGGCGGGGTGATATAGGAGGCGGCGCTATGCATCTTGGGAAGAAGGTCAAAGCTTTGAGCCTGTTGGTGCCTCGGGTCAAGATTCTACTCTACACCCCATTGTCAAGACTTGTGGAGCCCAGTGTACCCCGCAGCAGAAATTTACCTTATCTACGATCAGGTCTGAATTAGGTCACACACGCTGGCTGAGTCTCTCTCTGCCACACACGCACGGCTGGACAAGTCTCTGTGTGTCACACATGCACATGCTGGCCGAGTCTCTCAGTATGTCACACACGCTGGCTGAGTCTCTCTCTACCACACACGCATGGGCTGGCCAAGTCTCTGTGTCTGTGTGTCACACATGCACATGCTGGCCGAGTATCTCAGTATGTCACACACGTTGGCTGAGTCTCTCTCTGCCATACACGCATGGGCTGGCCAAGTCTCTGTGTGTCACACATGCACATGCTGGCCGAGTCTCTCAGTATGTCACACACGCTGGCTGAGTCTGTCACACACGCACGGCTGGCCAAGTCTCTGTGTGTCGCACATGCACATGCTGGCCGAGTCTCTCAGTGTGTCACACGTCATACTTACCTACTCTCCTGGAATGGCTGGGAGGCTCCCGAAAATTGGGTGGCGCTCCCAGCCCCCTGGAAGAGAGGGCAAGTCTCCCGGCCGACAGCACCTGCCTGTACCTCCCCCACAGCCGCACACGAGCTCCCGCAGACAGGGGGGGAGGATGTGATTTGCTGTAAATCGCGTCATCATGGCCGCGCCCCTTGCCTCACAATGCCTGTATTGTCAGCATTGTGTACCGGGGGCCACAATTTTACGGACAGCTCCCCCGCTCCGCCCCAATCCAGCATCACCCCTCCTCCATCACGCCCCCAGTTTGCCAAGCCACGCTCCCGCCATGCCGTGCTGGCTGCCTCCTCCTGGAAGAGGAAGCCTGAATATCGGCAATGCATTCTCCCATAAGCCCCGCTATGAAAGTTACCTGTGGCTGGGGCAGAAGATCCACCCATCATACGCAGAGGCCGGCAGAGGGAGAGAGAGTGGGCAGGGAGGGATATGAGTCAGGGCTGGAGGTGGGGAAGGGGCTGGGGGAGAAGGGGGAGAGCAGCTGTCACCGGGCAGAGACAGGGAGGGACAGATTACAGCCACTCCTCTGCTGCTATTGCTGCTCAGCCCTGGCATGCACGGAGCCACGCTGCCTGTCACAGGGGGAAGTGACCATGCAGCAACATTACATACAGCCTCCTAACCCACTGCTGCTGCTGCTAATACTAATCCAGGGGCGGATTGGGATGGAAAACCAGCCTGGGACATTTCTGAAAGCAGCCCTAATGGGGGTGGGGTTTGATAAAGTTGCGGTCCTCCCTGAGCTGTTGGCATGCCCTCTCTCCCACTGTCTGCACTGAATAGATGCTGTGCGCACGCTAAGCAGGGCAGCGAGAGACAGAGCCTCCCAACTGCCCCCCCCCCACCACCACGGGACACTGTGGCCCGTGGGTGGGACAGTCCTAAAAAAACAGGACTGTCCCGCGAAAATCAGGACAGTTGGGGGGTATGCTTTATGCGAATGCTGCTTCATTGCCCTTTCCTGGTATAAATCCGTGCATCAGAATGTGCAGCGGCAGAGTCTACAGACACTGCAATCATGTTTTGTGCTAATTTATACATCACCATCGGTTATTCACTTTGGCATGCATACTGTATATATCAATGCAAGCTCCTAACAATACAACTCTGGTCACACTCAGTAGATGCTTTGCAGGTGTTACCCTCTTATTGTTATGCACCACAATTATTACTGGTTATGTGCCATTATTATTACTATATTATGCAATGAGATGTAATGTGTTATTGCAAACTTCCAGCTGTAATACACAGAATATGCATTATAGCTGGTGTGTAATCCTGGAAGCCAAGCCATGGTGACAAATACAGCTACTGTACATGTATGCTGCTGGCCTGACTACATGGTCACACTGACATATCATACCATCTGCACTATTCTTGTCTTCCTTTCCCTCCCCTATTACCTAGCCTTGCATGAGTGTGCTGCTGTAGCCTGTGCCCTGGCCAGGAATATATTGGCCCTCATTCCGAGTTGATCGCTCGCTAGCTACTTTTAGCAGCTGTGCAAACGCATAGTCGCCGCCCACGGGGGAGTGTATTTTCGCTTTGCAGGAGTGCGAACACCTGTGCAGCAGAGTGGCTGCAAACATATTTTGTGCAGAACAAGACCAGCCCTGTAGTTACTTATTCTGTGCAATGATGGCTGCGACGAATGACACGGTAATGAAGTCAGATACCCGCCCAGCAAACGCACGGCCACGCCTGCGTTTTTCCAAACACTCCCAGAAAACGGTCAGTTGACACCCATAAATGCCCTCTTCCTGTCAATCTCCTTGCGATCAGCTGTGCGACTGAAAGCGGTCACTGTCGTCAAATCTATCCAAATATGTGGATTACTTTCTGAAAGATGTTGTTCAAGAACAAAAGAGTTATTTAAAGGTCACTATACACATGCTACAAATAATAGAAAATGTGGAATGGCAAGATAGTTATATTTTATGTATTTGTGATGTCCGTTCATTATACACTTGTATAGCCCATGACATCGGATGTGACGCCACCAGATTCTTTCTTTCTAATGGAACAAGACTACCTAACGCACAGATCAACTTTCTCATCAGTTGTGTACAATATATCTTGAACAAAAATTATTTTTGGGATCAGGATGTGTTCTATAATCAAATAAAGGGAACCACCATGGGTTCCTCCTTCGCACCTAGCTACGCCAATTTATTCGTGGCTAGGTGGGAGGAGGAAAAGATTTGGAATTAAAATCCATATGGACATCTAGTCATATGGAAATGATACATCGACGACTTACTGATTATCTAGAATGGTCCGGAACAAATTATTCAAGACTTTCTGATGTACATGAACAACAACACATATGGGTTGGAATTTACATTAAGCAAACAGATGGTCACATATCTAGATTTGGAAATTCATATTCAAGAAAACAAAATTATCTAGATTTGGAAATTCATATCAAGGAAGTCAGTGGGAACACAATGCTTGATAGATCCAGTAATCATCACAAGAACTGGCTTCAAAACATTCCCGGAGGCCAATTCCAACGCCTGAAGAGAAACTGTACACAGCAAGAAACATTTCTCCAACAATGCAGTGGTATGAGAGATCAGTTTGTGGAGAAAGGATACGATGGAGGAGAACTAGACAGAGAAATAGAGAAGATTACAACCATGGATAGAAAAAGCATGATACAGTACAATCATAAACCAATAGAAAACAACTATAACACAGCATTTATTACTCAGTTCAACAGTCAATACCATCAGCTAGAGAACATTCTACAGAAACAATTGGCCCATTTTACTTTTGGATAAACAATTGGCACCCCACATAAAAGAGAAACCGAAAATAATATATAAGAAAGCCAAAAACATTAAACAACATCTGGTTACAAGTTATCTACAGAATGAAATCCCTAAACAAACAGAAAATAAAGAAAATAAAGGATCTACTATGCCAGTTACAGAATTTAAATCTAATGTGACAAACAAAACATACAAAGTGAGGGAAAGAATTACTTGTGACTCTGAAGGAGTAATCTATTTACTGGAGTGTCCGTGTGGTTCCCAAGCCAGAAAAGGACCCCAGGAGGGTTGAATCATACCGTCCTATTTCCCTGCTGCCCGCGGATATTAAAATTCTAGCCAAGGTTCTGGCTTCCAGACTTAACCGGGTTATCTCCCAAATTATTCACCCTGACCAAACGGGATTCATGCCTGGCAAGTCCACTGCTGTGAATTTGTTCACTCATTTCCAGGTTTCTCGGGGGGAGGACTGCTCTACCATTATAGGCCCTCATTCCGAGTTGATCGGTCGCTAGCTACTTTAGCAGCATTGCAAACGCTAGGCCATCACCCTCTGGGAGTGTATCTTAGCTTAGCAGAATTGCTAACGAAATGGTAAGCAGTTCTGCTATTAAATATTTCCTCGGTGGAGTGGGCCTTCCTCTGGGAGGCTATGAGTAGGTTTGGCGTGGGCCCCAAATTTATCAGCTATGTTAAATTATTGTATTTTCTGCCCATGGCCAGAGTCTCGGTGAACGAGTTTGTTTCGGACTCCTTCCCCCTGTCCAGGGGAACGAGATAAGGCTGCCCTCTGTCTCCGACTCTGTTTGCCATTGCTATTGAGCCACTGGCATGTTTGATTAGAGCAACTCAAGATATTGTGGGTATTAGGGTTGGCGCAAGAGAGGACAGGATAGTGTTATACGCTAATGACCTCTTGCTCTTTGTGGACGATTACGTTTCCTCCTTACCTAAAGTCCTTGACTTGATAACCGACTACGGACGCTTCTCCGGGCTCAAAATTAACTGGGTTAAATCCACCATTACTCCACTTAGAGGACCGGTCTCGGTGGCCCCAGTGATTCATACCCCCCTTACATGGGTAGATTCTTTCAAGTTCCTGAGTATATGGGTATCGAATGACCCTTGTACCTATGTTTCCCTTAATATCATGCCGCATGATGGTGTATCTTCGCTCGAAGGTCAAAGTTTAGGGGACTCTGCCCCTTACTGTTACTGGCAGGGTAAATTTGGTAAAAATGGTATACTTGCCTAAACTCCTTTATGTCCTCCAGCAATCCCCTATATATATTAACTTGAAGACATTTAGACAGATTGACAGTTTGCTCTCTTCTTTAATATGGGCCAGCAGGAGAGAGCGGTTGAGACTTGACGTTCTGTCCAGGCCGAGAGTGCTGGGAGGCTTAGCTCTCCCTATATTTCGATTTTACTATTATGCTGCGCAGTTGGCACATATATGGGAGTGGGTGAGTGCCCCAGATGCTCTCACTATACACTCCCAAATGCTTTTACAAGTCTACCCTGACGGTTCTCCATTACAGATGCTTATTTATGGGAACCCTAACTTGTCCAAGATCCCTATAATAAACCAGGCCGTCCTCATATGGAAACAGGTACATGTTATCCTATTGGGCCAAGGTATTGACCCAGATACTCCTCTGGACGATGCCTTTGGCTTACCAGAATTGGCTTTGTTGCAGACTGGGTCGGTGTGGGGGAGGTGGGGGGTGAGATCCCTGGGACACTTGTATAATGATGGTATACTGAAATCCTTCCTGCAACTTCAACAGGATTACAGTGTACCCTCTTCTCATTTCTACTTATACCTGCAGCTGAGACATGCACTTAATGCACAATTTCCCGATACTCCTCCAATGATTGCTGACTCCCCGGTCAAGTCTCTCCTGCAGTCCTGGGAAACAGACATCTGGTGTCCAACATTTATACAGGCGTGCTTCGATCTCACTATTCTGACCCGTTATTCCTTCTCAGGAACAAGTGGGAATCTGACTTGGGTGCCATCTCTGATGAGATTTGGGAGGGTGCTCTATGTTCTCCACGATTATCCACTACCACCACTAGATATCAACAAATCCAACTGTTTATAATACACAGAGTATATATGACACCAGTGCATCTGCGACATATAGGGGTACTCACTCCTCCAGATGTCCTAAGTGCGATAGTCTGGATGCAGACTTTTGGCACATTATCTGGCTATGCCCCAAGGTAGCCGTATTCTGGTCAGGTGTTATTGACACCCTGGTGTCAACGGGTATTCCCTCGTCTGTATGCTCCCCGACGACATGTGTGTTATCTGCTGTGGAGGAGGATGCCCTGGAACTCCCTGCCAGAAGATATGTAATTAATCTATGTGGCCTGGCCAAGGTGTGTATCGCCAGTCTATGGCTAGCCAAAGATGCGCCCACACTGCGATTCTGGGTCTCACTTGTAAATGATACGGCCTCTCATGAGAAATATGTATACTTAGATAGTAAAGCGTGGAAAAAATATCAGGACCTGTGGGGTAGATGGCTTGAGTCTCCGCGCTCTATGACCCAGAGTGTCTGAGCACCGGCTACTGAGGGCTCCATGTCTGGACGGATGGGAGATGAGACATGTAACGGGGGGTTAGAGTGATTCTAGATCTGCATCGGGTGAGCTGCCTCTCTTTATTTATGACATCCCCTGGCGCCCGCGGTCAGCCATTCCTTTGCCAGTAATGCTGCTGTGTGATTTGCTCAATAATTATGTTGTGTTGCCATAGACGACTCTGTACAATATACATTGTTTTATAAGCTCCATGCTAACATGTGATATTAGTTCTAATTTATAATCTCTGTCTCGGAATTTAAGACTGCACCTGTTTTACTGTTATAACTATTTACTGTTAGAAATGGGAATCTGCATATTCCCTGGGTTGGGGATTTGTTCTGGTTTGTTTTGTTTTTTCTTTGTATTTTTGTTTCATTGAAAAACAGAAAATCAATAAAAAAGTATTGAATAAAAAAAAAAAAAAGCCACCTTCTGCTTTAAAAGGGGGTGGTCTAGGTGGGTTGCGAGAGGCCCCAGAGATATCGGGTCTCAAGATTTCTGTTGCCGGCCCTGACCCTAACCCAGACCTCTAAACTAACCCTAAATGCCTTGACCCAAAAGACCAGACTGGATGGGCCATGTCATTCTTATCTGCCGTAAAATGCTGTGTTTCTATGTATATGGTCTACTGCAAGAAAATATCTGCAAATCCAATGGTATGGTAACTGCGGTATGTACTGTACTTGCACTTGCAGTAATTGAATTCAGGCCTATGAATTAGAGATGAGCGGGTTCGGTTCCTCGGAATCCGAACCCGCCCGAACTTCAGCCTTTTTTGCACGGGTCCGAGCAGACTCGGATCCTCCCGCCTTGCTCGGTTAACCCGAGCGCACCCGAACGTCATCATCCCGCTGTCGGATTCTCGCGAGACTCGGATTCTATATAAGGAGCCGCGCGTCGCCGCCATTTTCACACGTGCATTGAGATAGATAGGGAGAGGACGTGGCTGGCGTCCTCTCCGTTTAGATTAGATTAGAGAGACACTTGAGTTGATTGATTTACTACTAATTTTGGGGAGCATTAGGAGTACTCAGTACAGTGCAGAGTTTTGCTGATAGTGACCACCAGTTTTATTTATAATCCGTTCTCTGCCTGAAAAAAAACGATACACAGTCACATACCATATCTGTGCTCAGCCTCAGTATGCTGCATGATATATCATCTATGTATATCTGACTGTGCTGAGTGCTCACTGCTCACACAGCTTAATTGTGGGGGAGACTGGGGAGCAGTTATAGCAGGAGTACAGTGCACACTTTTGCTGCCAGTGACCACCAGTATATTGTCTGCCTGAAAAAGTTAAACACTCCTGTGGTGTTTTTTTTTTTTTTTATTCTATAAACGCATTCTCCTGACAGTGTCCAGCAGGTCCGTCATTCATTATATTATATAAATATTTACCTACAGTAGTGTTATATTTTTTTTTTTCATCTCTATCATCTTTATCATCTCTATATTAGCAGACGCAGTACGGTAGTCCACGGCTGTGGCTATCTCTGTGTCGTCAGTGCTCGTCCATAATTGTATACCTACCTACCTGTGGTGGGGTTTTTTTTTCTATCTTCTTCATACTAGTAGTTTAGGAGTCTGCTGACAGTGTCCACCAGGTCCGTCATTATATTATATACCTACAGTAGTAATATATTTAGTATATTATCTATACTAGCAGACGCAGTACGGTAGTCCACGGCTGTGGCTATCTCTGTGTCGTCAGTGCTCGTCCATAATTGTATACCTACCTACCTGTGGTGGGGTTTTTTTTTCTATCTTCTTCGTACTAGTAGTTAAGGAGTCTGCTGACAGTGTCCACCAGGTCCGTCATTATATTATATACCTACAGTAGTAATATATTTAGTATATTATCTATACTAGCAGATGCAGTATGGTAGTCCACGGCTGTGGCTATCTCTGTGTCGTCAGTGCTCGTCCATAATTGTATACCTACCTACCTGTGGTGGGGTTTTTTTTTCTATCTTCTTCATACTAGTAGTTTAGGAGTCTGCTGACAGTGTCCACCAGGTCCGTCATTATATTATATACCTACAGTAGTAATATATTTAGTATATTATCTATACTAGCAGACGCAGTACGGTAGTCCACGGCTGTGGCTATCTCTGTGTCGTCAGTGCTCATCCATAATTGTATACCTACCTACCTGTGGTGGGGTTTTTTTTTCTATCTTCTTCATACTAGTAGTTAAGGAGTCTGCTGACAGTGTCCACCAGGTCCGTCATTATATTATATACCTACAGTAGTAATATATTTAGTATATTATCTATACTAGCAGACGCAGTACGGTAGTCCACGGCTGTGGCTATCTCTGTGTCGTCAGTGCTCGTCCATAATTGTATACCTACCTACCTGTGGTGGGGTTTTTTTTTCTATCTTCTTCATACTAGTAGTTAAGGAGTCTGCTGACAGTGTCCACCAGGTCCGTCATTATATTATATATACCTACAGTAGTTATATATATTTTTTTTTTATATTATTAATTATCATCTCTATACTAGCAGATGCAGTACGGTAGTCCACGGCTGTAGCTACCTCTGTGTCGTCAGTCACTCGTCATCCATAAGTATACTAGTATCCATCCATCTCCATTGTTTACCTGAGGTGCCTTTTAGTTGTGCCTATTAAAATATGGAGAACAAAAATGTTGAGGTTCCAAAAATAGGGAAAGATGAAGATCCACTTCCACCTCGTGCTGAAGCTGCTGCCACTAGTCATGGCCGAGACGATGAAATTCCATCAACGTCGCCTGCCAAGGCCGATGCCCAATGTCATAGTACAGAGCATGTAAAATCCAAAACACAAAATATCAGTAAAAAAAGGACTCAAAAATCTAAAATAAAATTGTCGGAGGAGAAGCGTAAACTTGCCAATATGCCATTTACCACACGGAGTGGCAAGGAACGGCTGAGGCCCTGGCCTATGTTCATGGCTAGTGGTTCAGCTTCACATGAGGATGGAAGCACTCAGCCTCTTGCTAGAAAAATGAAAAGACTTAAGCTGGCAAAAGCACAGCAAAGAACTGTGCGTTCTTCGAAATCACAAATCCACAAGGAGAGTCCAATTGTGTCGGTTGCGATGCCTGACCTTCCCAACACTGGACGTGAAGAGCATGCGCCTTCCACCATTTGCACGCCCCCTGCAAGTGCTGGAAGGAGCACCCGCAGTCCAGTTCCTGATAGTCAGATTGAAGATATCAGTGTTGAAGTACACCAGGATGAGGAGGATATGGGTGTTGCTGGCGCTGGGGAGGAAATTGACAAGGAGGATTCTGATGGTGAGGTGGTTTGTTTAAGTCAGGCACCCGGGGAGACACCTGTTGTCCGTGGGAGGAATATGGCCATTGACATGCCTGGTGAAAATACCAAAAAAATCAGCTCTTTGGTGTGGAAGTATTTCAACAGAAATGCGGACAACAGGTGTCAAGCCGTGTGTTGCCTTTGTCAAGCTGTAATAAGTAGGGGTAAGGACGTTAACCACCTCGGAACATCCTCCCTTATACGTCACCTGCAGCGCATTCATCATAAGTCAGTGACAAGTTCAAAAACTTTGGGCGACAGCGGAAGCAGTCCACTGACCAGTAAATCCCTTCCTCTTGTAACCAAGCTCACGCAAACCACCCCACCAACTCCCTCAGTGTCAATTTCCTCCTTCCCCAGGAATGCCAATAGTCCTGCAGGCCATGTCACTGGCAATTCTGACGAGTCCTCTCCTGCCTGGGATTCCTCCGATGCATCCTTGAGTGTAACGCCTACTGCTGCTGGCGCTGCTGTTGTTGCTGCTGGGAGTCGATGGTCATCCCAGAGGGAAAGTCGTAAGACCACTTTTACTACTTCCACCAAGCAATTGACTGTCCAACAGTCCTTTGCGAGGAAGATGAAATATCACAGCAGTCATCCTGCTGCAAAGCGGATAACTGAGGCCTTGGCATCCTGGGCAGTGAGAAACGTGGTTCCGGTATCCATCATTACTTCAGAGCCAACTATAGACTTGATTGAGGTACTGTGTCCCAGGTACCAAATACCATCTAGGTTCCATTTCTCTAGGCAGGCGATACCGAAAATGTACACAGACCTCAGAAAAATACTCACCAGTGTCCTAAAAAATGCAGTTGTACCCAATGTCCACTTAACCACGGACATGTGGACAAGTGGAGCAGGGCAGACTCAGGACTATATGACTGTGACAGCCCACTGGGTAGATGTATTGACTCCCGCCGCAAGAACAGCAGCGGCGGCACCAGTAGCAGCATCTCGCAAACGCCAACTCTTTCCTAGGCAGGCTACGCTTTGAATCACCGCTTTCCAGAATACGCACACAGCTGAAAACCTCTTACGGAAACTGAGGAAGATCATTGCAGAATGGCTTACCCCAATTGGACTCTCCTGGGGATTTGTGGCATCGGACAACGCCAGCAATATTGTGCGTGCATTATATCTGGGCAAATTCCAGCACGTCCCATGTTTTGCACATACCTTGAATTTGGTGGTGCAGAATTATTTAAAAAACGAGAGGGGCGTGCAAGAGATGCTGTCGGTGGCCAGAAGAATTGCGGGACACTTTCGGCGTACAGGCACCACGTACAGAAGACTGGAGCAACACCAAAAACGCCTGAACCTGCCCTGCCATCATCTGAAGCAAGAAGTGGTAACGAGGTGGAATTCAACCCTCTATATGCTTCAGAGGATGGAGGAGCAGCAAAAGGCCATTCAAGCCTATACATCTGACCACGATATAGGAGGTGGAATGCACCTGTCTCAAGCGCAGTGGAGAATGATTTCAACGTTTTGCAAGGTTCTGCAACCTTTTGAACTTGCCACACGTGAAGTCAGTTCAGACACTGGATGCCTGAGTCAGGTCATTCCCCTCATCAGGCTTTTGCAGAAGAAGCTGGAGACATTGAAGGAGGAGCTAAGACAGAGCGATTCCGCTAGGCATGTGGGACTTGTGGATGGAGCCCTTCATTCGCTTAACCAGGATTCACGGGTAATCAATCTGTTGAAATCAGAGCACTACATTTTGGCCACCGTGCTCGATCCTAGATTTAAAACCTACGTTGGATCTCTCTTTCCGGCAGACACAAGTCTGCAGGGGTTCAAAGACCTGCTGGTGGGAAAATTATCAAGTCAAGTGGAACTTGATCGGTCAACAGCTCCTCCTTCACATTCTCCCGCAATTGGGGGTGCGAGGAAAAGGTTCAGAATTCCGAGCCCACCCGCTGGCGGTGATGCAGGGCAGTCTGGAGCGACTGCTGATGCTGACATCTGGTCCGGACTGAAGGACCTGCCAACGATTACGGACATGTCGTCTACTGGCACTGCATATGATTCTCTCTCCATTGAAAGAATGGTGGAGGATTATATGAGTGACCGCATCCAAGTAGGCACGTCAGACAGTCCGTACGTATACTGGCAGGAAAAAGAGGCAATTTGGAGGCCCTTGCACAAACTGGCTTTATTCTACCTAAGTTGCCCTCCCACAAGTGTGTACTCCGAAAGAGTGTTTAGTGCCGCCGCTCACCTTGTCAGCAATCGGCGTACGAGGTTACTTCCAGAAAATGTGGAGAAGATGATGTTCATTAAAATGAATTATAATCAATTCCTCCGTGGAGACATTGACCAGCAGCAATTGCCTCCACAAAGTACACAGGGAGCTGAGATGGTGGATTCCAGTGGGGACGAATTGATAATCTGTGAGGAGGGGGATGTACACGGTGATGAATCGGAGGATGATGATGAGGTGGACATCTTGCCTCTGTAGAGCCAGTTTGTGCAAGGAGAGATTAATTGCTTCTTTTTTGGTGGGGGTCCAAACCAACCCGTCATTTCAGTCACAATCGTGTGGCAGACCCTGTCACTGAAGTGATGGGTTGGTTAAAGTGTGCATGTCCTGTTTATACAACATAAGGGTGGGTGGGAGGGCCCAAGGACAATTCCATCTTGCATCTCTTTTTTCTTTAATTTTTCTTTGCGTCATGTGCTGTTTGGGGAGTGTTTTTTGGAAGGGCCATCCTGCGTGACACTGCAGTGCCACTCCTAGATGGGCCAGGTGTTTGTGTCGGCCACTTGGGTCGCTGAGCTTAGTCACACAGCTACCTCATTGCGCCTCTTTTTTTTCTTCTTTGCGTCATGTGCTGTTTGGGGAGTGTTTTTTGGAAGGGCCATCCTGCGTGACACTGCAGTGCCACTCCTAGATGGGCCAGGTGTGATGTGTCGGCCACTTGGGTCGCTGAGCTTAGTCACACAGCTACCTCATTGCGCCTCTTTTTTTTCTTCTTTGCGTCATGTGCTGTTTGGGGAGTGTTTTTTGGAAGGGCCATCCTGCGTGACACTGCAGTGCCACTCCTAGATGGGCCAGGTGTTTGTGTCGGCCACTTGGGTCGCTGAGCTTAGTCACACAGCTACCTCATTGCGCCTCTTTTTTTTCTTCTTTGCGTCATGTGCTGTTTGGGGGGTGTTTTTTGGAAGGGCCATCCTGCGTGACACTGCAGTGCCACTCCTAGATGGGCCAGGTGTTTGTGTCGGCCACTTGGGTCGCTGAGCTTAGTCACACAGCTACCTCATTGCGCCTCTTTTTTTTCTTCTTTGCGTCATGTGCTGTTTGGGGAGTGTTTTTTGGAAGGGCCATCCTGCGTGACACTGCAGTGACACTCCTAGATGGGCCAGGTGTTTGTGTCGGCCACTTGGGTCGCTGAGCTTAGTCACACAGCTACCTCATTGCGCCTCTTTTTTTTCTTCTTTGCGTCATGTGCTGTTTGGGGAGTGTTTTTTGGAAGGGCCATCCTGCGTGACACTGCAGTGCCACTCCTAGATGGGCCAGGTGTTTGTGTCGGCCACTTGGGTCGCTGAGCTTAGTCACACAGCTACCTCATTGCGCCTCTTTTTTTTCTTCTTTGCGTCATGTGCTGTTTGGGGAGTATTTGTTGGAAGGGCCATCCTGCATGACACTGCAGTGCCACTCCTAGATGGGCCAGGTGTTTGTGTCGGCCACTAGGGTCGCTTAGCTTACTCACACAGCTACCTCATTGCGCCTCTTTGTTTTCTTCTTTGCGTCATGTGCTATTTGGGGAGTATTTTTTGGAAGGGCCATCCTGCGTGACACTGCAGTGCCACTCCTAGATGGGCCAGGTGTTTGTGTCGGCCACTAGGGTCGCTTAGCTTACTCACACAGCTACCTCATTGCGCCTCTTTTTTTTTCTTCTTTGCGTCATGTGCTGTTTGGGGAGTGTTTTTTGGAAGGGCCATCCTGCCTGACACTGCAGTGCCACTCCTAGATGGGCCAGGTGTTTGTGTCGGCCACTAGGGTCGCTTAGCTTACTCACACAGCTACCTCATTGCGCCTCTTTTTTTTCTTCTTTGCGTCATGTGCTGTTTGGGGAGTATTTTTTGGAAGGGCCATCCTGCATGACACTGCAGTGCCACTCCTAGATGGGCCAGGTGTTTGTGTCGGCCACTTGGGTCGCTTAGCTTAGCCATCCAGCGACCTCGGTGCAAATTTTAGGACTAAAAATAATATTGTGAGGTGTGAGGTGTTCAGAATAGACTGAAAATGAGTGGAAATTATGGTTATTGAGGTTAATAATACTTTGGGATCAAAATGACCCCCAAATTCTATGATTTAAGCTGTTTTTTAGGGTTTTTTTAAAAAAACACCCGAATCCAAAACACACCCGAATCCGACAAAAAAAAATCGGTGAGGTTTTGCCAAAACGCGTTCGAACCCAAAACACGGCCGCGGAACCGAACCCAAAACCAAAACACAAAACCCGAAAAATTTCCGGTGCACATCTCTAGATAGTATACAACCTTGTGGGACACCACATGGCAATGGCACTGGTGGTGATGAGTATAATCCAGACGATACTCTCTGTGACCTGCCTGTGAGAAATGATTTGAACCAGCTTAGGACTGTGCCATCCAGACCACAGTAATGTATCAGTCGCTCAATCAGAAGCCCATGGTCCACGGTATCAAATGCTGCCGAGAGATCCAGAAGGATTAATATTGAACAGTCACCTCTGTCTCTTGCCATCAGAAGATTATTTAACACACACGCCAGGGCTGTTTCAGTGTTTCATACCCAGGATTAGAACCCATGACCTGTTACACTGACAGCAGACACTTCACTGACTATTTGCTCCTGTACAGGAAGAATGAGAATTCTAAGTACAGTATATGAAGTTACGTGTAATTGTCAGAGAAGTATCTTCATATAGTTAAAATTCTCATATTTCCTGTACAGAGGCAAACAGCTTCATCAGTAAGGTGTCTGCCTCCAGTAAAATAGGTTGTGGTTTCTAATCCTGGGTGTGATACTTGTAAAATGTGTATATTCAGTACAATAAAGAGGGTGTGATTTGTAAGGTGCAGGGACCAGTAAGGAAGTCGGCCACTGAAAAGACAGCGACAGCTATCAATTAACTTAATTCAATGGTGTCACAGAATGGGGGGAGAGGTGCCCCCCTTCAGAGCAGGAGCCCGGCGGCAGATGACTCCGTTGCCTCCCAGAGTTCTGCCTCTGCATGTGAGCAGTATTATTAACAGCAGAATCTTCCATCATTTAGGTGCCAAAAATACGGGGGACAAAAAGCGTAGAGGTCCCCCGTATTTTTAACACCAGCACCGGACTCCACTAGTCAGAGAGATAATGCCACAGCCGGGGGACACTTTTATATAGGTCCCTGCGGCCCTGGCATTAAATCACTAACTAGTCACCCCTGGCCGGGGTACCCTGGAGGAGTGGGGACCCCTTAAATCAAGGGGTCCCCCCCTCCAGCCACCCAAGGGCCAGGGGTGAAGCCCGAGGCTGTCCCCCCCATCTAAGGGCGGTGGATGGGGGGCTGGTGGCCAAGTGTAAAAAAAAAAGTATGTGTAAATGTAGGTGTACATGTATGTAATAAAGTTTTACTTTCAAGGTGTGTGAGTTCTGTTTTTATTTGGGTATTTTTTTTGTAGTAGTACCGGGCCCGTTTTTCCACCACATGCTGGTACTTGTGGTTCTCCAAGTACCAGCTTGTGGGGGAGGCCTGCTGGGACTTGTAGTACTGCTACAAAATTTTTTTTTTCACAAGGCTATCAGCCCCCCATCCGCCGCCCTTGGATGGGGGGGACAGCCTCGGGCTTCACCCCTGGCCTTTGGGTGGCTGGAGGGGGGACCCCTTGATTTAAGGGGTTCCCACTCCTCCAGGGTACCCCGGCCAGGGGTGACTAGTTAGTGATTTAATGCCAGGGCCGCAGGGACCAAGATAAAAGTGTCCCGCGGCTGTGGCATTATCTCTCTGACTAGTGAAGCCCGGTGCTGGTTCCAAAAATACTGGGGACCCCTACGCGTTTTGTCCCCCATATTTTTGGCACCAGGACCAGGCGCAGAGCCTGGTGCTGGTTGATCAAATATGGGGGAACCCTTGTCATTTTTTTCCCCATATTTTTTCAACCAGGACCGGCTCAAAGAGCCAGAGGCTGGTTATGCTTAGGAGGGGGGACCCCACGCAATTTTTCCCCCCAGTTTTTACAGTAAACAGACCCTTTCCCATAGATAACCATGCACAGATCTCACTCATCCGTGCATGGTTATCCAAACTCGACTGGAAAAAGCAGGTCTATTTTTTTGTTGCTTTTTTTAACGATTCGCAAAAATATACACCCGCACTTGAGCACCCAGAGACTAACACCCAAATACGAATGAATAGTGAATGCCCGTATTCTATGAAATAACAGCCGCGTTTGACCGATGGTCTATTCATTCATATTTCTGAACTTTGCCAATCAAACCATTACGAATAGCCCAAACACTGCCGAGATTTGTGCTTAGTGAATTCCCGTGTTGAGACTTAGAAAAAAAAACACAAATCGGACAAACTCTGATTTTTTGTAAATATTGGCCATTGTGTTTATTAATAAATTAGCACAAAATACCCTTATAAATAACAGACATGAGATCATCACTCTCAGCTTCAGCAAGTATTTTATTTACGTCAAAATATAATGTCATTTATTTAGCCTGTAATTGATTGTTCATGAACCACACATTATAAAAACTTAATGACAATCACTGTAATTTGTGTTTCATTGTAGTCTAATAACAATACAATGTGCTTTATTTAATGATATCTGGGCATTTGGAGATATTTCTTTAACAGTGGTTCCCAAACTTTTTTGAATCCCGGCGACCTAGAGCATCAGGATTATTTTCACAGCACTCCGAGGCCAAAAGTTTCTTAGCGAGAAATTCAGTAAAATATATATTAAGTCAATTGTGTTTATATGTCACCCTTAGGCAGGGGCGTGACTAGAAATTTGTGGGCCCCGCAGCAAAATATTGAAAGCCACCCCCCCTCAGCTTCTAGAGAGTCACTTCTCTCCACAGCACTCCGCTGAAGTGGGCATGCCTAGTGCTGCTGGGTCACCTGTTATTAGCCCCTAATGATGTTGGTATTGTAATATATACTAGGAGAGAGCCCACTATAATATTCGTGTCAGGACTCCTGTGTTATCAGTTATAGCGTGTGGGATGCCAGTGGTCAGAATACAGATGCTGGCATCCCAATAGTTAAAATCCCACAAGGGACAGGTAAGACAGTAGCCCCCTGTCCCCTACCCCCTAACCCTCCCTCCCCCGAGGAACACTAGGCATCTCCCGGGAGCCCCGCCTCGCCAGTCTGGGCCTGCACATACCTGCCCCCTGTTAATCTGGCTCTGCTGCCGTGCTGCCTATCATGCTGGACATCCAAGCCTTCTCTCAATGGGAGGAGTAGTGTTGCTATATTTCAAAAATTAAAAAACAGGACATAATACAGAATAACGGGGATCCCACTGGCATCGTCACACCGCACAGCACCCTATTACATACACCTGCCTATCCCCTGGCTGTCTCTGACTGCCTCTGTTCAATCCCCAGATGTAGTCACTGTGTGCTGTGGCTCCCGCTGCTCTCTCACTGTCTCTCTGTCCAATTCCCAGTAGCAGTCTCTGTGTCCTGTGACTACCCCAGCCCTCTCTCACTGTCTCTCTTTCCCATCCCTCTCCCAGCTCTCTCTGACTGTCTCTCTATCCCATCACTCTCCCAGCTCTCTCTGACTGTCTCTCTATCCCATCACTCCGCCAGCTCTGACTACCTGTCCCATCACTCCCCCAGCTCTCTCTGACTGTCTCTCTGTCCCATCACTCCCAAGCTCTGTCTCTCTGTCCCATCTCTCCCACAGCTCTAACTGACTGTCTGTGCCCCATCCCATCCCCAGTGTCTCTATACTATGACTGCTCTGACTCTCTCTATTTTCTTGCCCCATCCCCAGTAGCAGTCTGTGTACCTCACCAGGCTCCCTCTGTGGTAGATGCTAGAATCAAGTGGGCTAAAGGACCTCTGACATCCGGGGCAGGAGCTGTATCTCACCTCCATTGGCAGCCGGCACTCCCTGGTTCCTGTTCTCTGAGAGAGTGTGCTGCTGTCTGAGGGCTCTTCCTGCCCCACCCAATCCCTGCACAGGCTCTTCTGTCTGAGGTTATCTCTCTGTTACACCACTGGGTCCTAGAGCCCAGCAGATGTCTTCCTGCGTTATGTAGTCAGCGTCCGAGGCAGTTCAGAGTGCAGTGCAGCGTGACTGGCTGTAGGGGGATCGGAGAGCCTTGAAGACAACCCGGGCCCCATAGCATGCACATCCCCTGCACCCATGGTAGTTACGCCACTGTCCTTAGGGTCAGTTATGTGGAGAGGGACAGGTTTCTCTTATGTTTGTACTAGTGATGAGCGGGTTCGGTTCCTCGGAATCCGAACCCGCCCGAACTTCAGCTTTTTTTACACGGATCCGAGCGACTCGGATCTTCCCGCCTTGCTCGGTTAACCCGAGCGCGCCCGAACGTCATCATGACGCTGTCGGATTCTCGCGAGGCTCGGATTCTATCGCGAGACTCGGATTCTATATAAGGAGCCGCGCGTCGCCGCCATTTTACACGTGCATTGAGATTGATAGTGAGAGGACGTGGCTGGCGTCCTCTCCGTTTAGAGAAGAAATAGATAGGAGAGTGAGAGTGAGACAGTGACACTTCATTTACTGGAGCTTAGGAGGAGTACTCAGACAGAGAGTGCAGAATTTTGCTGATAGTATTAGTTAGTTATACTAGTGACAGAGTGAGACAGTGACACTTCATTTACTGGAGCTTAGGAGGAGTACTCAGACAGAGAGTGCAGAATTTTGCTGATAGTATTAGTTAGTTATACTAGACGTGACTGACCAGTGACCACCAGTGCAGTTTTATATTATTTAATATAATCCGTTCTCTGCCTGAAAAAACGATACACAGTGACTCAGTCACATACCATATCTGTGCTCAGCCCAGTGTGCTGCTGCATCATCTATGTATAATATCTGACTGTGCTCACACAGCTTAATTGTGGGGGAGACTGGGGAGCAGTTAGGTTATAGCAGGAGCCAGGAGTACATATTAAAATTAAACAGTGCACACTTTTTTTCTGCAGGAGTGCCACTGCCAGTGTGACTGACCAGTGACCTGATCACCAGTATATAGTATACTATATTGTATTGTGAATGTCTGCCTGTAAAAGTTAAACACACGTCGTGTGACTTGTGTGGTGTTTTTTTATTCTATAAAATAAAAAACTCATTCTGCTGACAGACAGTGTCCAGCAGGTCCATCATTATATAATATATACCTGTCCGGCTGCAGTAGTGATATATATATATTTTTTATATCATTATTTATCATCCAGTCGCAGCAGACACAGTACGGTAGTTCACGGCTGTAGCTACCTCTGTGTCGGCACTCGGCAGTCCATCCATAATTGTATACCACCTACCCGTGGTTTTTTTTTTCTTTCTTCTTTATACATACTACATCTCATTATCATCCAGTCTATATTAGCAGCAGACACAGTACAGTACGGTAGTCCACGGCTGTAGCTACCTCTGTGTCGGCACTCGGCAGTCCGTCCATAATTGTATACCACCTACCCGTGGTTTTTTTTTTCTTTCTTCTTTATACATACTACATCTCATTATCAACCAGTCTATATTAGCAGCAGACACAGTACGGTAGTCCACGGCTGTAGCTACCTCTGTGTCGGCACTCGGCAGTCCATCCATAATTGTATACCACCTACCCGTGGTTTTTTTTCTTTCTTCTTTATACATACTACATCTCATTATCATCCAGTCTATATTAGCAGCAGACACAGTACAGTACGGTAGTCCATGGCTGTAGCTACCTCTGTGTCGGCACTCGGCAGTCCATCCATAATTGTATACCACCTACCCGCGTGGTTTTTTTTTCTTTCTTCTTTATACATACATACTACATCTCTTTATCAACCAGTCTATATTAGCAGCAGACACAGTACGGTAGTCCACGGCTGTAGCTACCTCTGTGTCGGCACTCGGCAGTCCATCCATAATTGTATACCACCTACCCGTGGTTTTTTTTTCTTTCTTCTTTATACATACATACTACATCTCTTTATCAACCAGTCTATATTAGCAGCAGACACAGTACGGTAGTCCACGGCTGTAGCTACCTCTGTGTCGGCACTCGGCAGTCCGTCCATAATTGTATACCACCTACCCGTGGTTTTTTTTTTCTTTCTTCTTTATACATACATACTACATCTCTTTATCAACCAGTCTATATTAACAGCAGACACAGTACGGTAGTCCATAGCTGTAGCTACCTCTGTGTCGGCACTCGGCAGTCCATCCATAATTGTATACCACCTACCCGTGGTTTTTTTTTCTTTCTTCTTTATACATACATACTACATCTCATTATCATCCAGTCTATATTAGCAGCAGACACAGTACAGTACGGTAGTCCACGGCTGTAGCTACCTCTGTGTCGGCACTCGGCAGTCCATCCATAATTGTATACCACCTACCCGTGGTTTTTTTTCTTTCTTCTTTATACATACATACTACATCTCATTATCATCCAGTCTATATTAGCAGCAGACACAGTACAGTACGGTAGTCCACGGCTGTAGCTACCTCTGTGTCGGCACTCGGCAGTCCGTCCATAATTGTATACCACCTACCCGTGGTTTTTTTTTTTTTTCTTCTTTATACATACATACTACATCTCTTTATCAACCAGTCTATATTAGCAGCAGACACAGTACGGTAGTTCACGGCTGTAGCTACCTCTGTGTCGGCACTCGGCAGTCCATCCATAATTGTATACCACCTACCCGTGGTTTTTTTTTTCTTTCTTCTTTATACATACTACATCTCATTATCATCCAGTCTATATTAGCAGCAGACACAGTACAGTACGGTAGTCCACGGCTGTAGCTACCTCTGTGTCGGCACTCGGCAGTCCATCCATAATTGTATACCACCTACCCGTGGTTTTTTTTTCTTTCTTCTTTATACATACATACTACATCTCATTATCAACCAGTCTATATTAGCAGCAGACACAGTACGGTAGTCCACGGCTGTAGCTACCTCTGTGTCGGCACTCGGCAGTCCGTCCATAATTGTATACCACCTACCCGTGGTTTTTTTTTCTTTCTTCTTTATACATACATACTACATCTCATTATCATCCAGTCTATATTAGCAGCAGACACAGTACAGTACAATAGTCCACGGCTGTAGCTACCTCTGTGTCGGCACTCGGCAGTCCATCCATAATTGTATACTAGTATCCATCCATCTCCATTGTTTACCTGAGGTGCCTTTTAGTTGTGCCTATTAAAATATGGAGAACAAAAATGTTGAGGTTCCAAAATTAGGGAAAGATCAAGATCCACTTCCACCTCGTGCTGAAGCTGCTGCCACTAGTCATGGCCGAGACGATGAAATGCCAGCAACGTCGTCTGCCAAGGCCGATGCCCAATGTCATAGTACAGAGCATGTCAAATCCAAAACACCAAATATCAGTAAAAAAAGGACTCCAAAACCTAAAATAAAATTGTCGGAGGAGAAGCGTAAACTTGCCAATATGCCATTTACCACACGGAGTGGCAAGGAACGGCTGAGGCCCTGGCCTATGTTCATGGCTAGTGGTTCAGCTTCACATGAGGATGGAGGCACTCAGCCTCTCGCTAGAAAAATGAAAAGACTCAAGCTGGCAAAAGCAGTAGCACCGCAAAGAACTGTGCGTTCTTCGAAATCCCAAATCCACAAGGAGAGTCCAATTGTGTCGGTTGCGATGCCTGACCTTCCCAACACTGGACGTGAAGAGCATGCGCCTTCCACCATTTGCACGCCCCCTGCAAGTGCTGGAAGGAGCACCCGCAGTCCAGTTCCTGATAGTCAGATTGAAGATGTCAGTGTTGAAGTACACCAGGATGAGGAGGATATGGGTGTTGCTGGCGCTGGGGAGGAAATTGACCAGGAGGATTCTGATGGTGAGGTGGTTTGTTTAAGTCAGGCACCCGGGGAGACACCTGTTGTCCGTGGGAGGAATATGGCCGTTGACATGCCTGGTGAAAATACCAAAAAAATCAGCTCTTCGGTGTGGAACTATTTCAACAGAAATGCGGACAACAGGTGTCAAGCCGTGTGTTCCCTTTGTCAAGCTGTAATAAGTAGGGGTAAGGACGTTAACCACCTCAGAACATCCTCCCTTATACGTCACCTGCAGCGCATTCATAATAAGTCAGTGACAAGTTCAAAAACTTTGGGTGACAGCGGAAGCAGTCCACTGACCAGTAAATCCCTTCCTCTTGTAACCAAGCTCACGCAAACCACCCCACCAACTCCCTCAGTGTCAATTTCCTCCTTCCCCAGGAATGCCAATAGTCCTGCAGGCCATGTCACTGGCAATTCTGACGAGTCCTCTCCTGCCTGGGATTCCTCCGATGCATCCTTGCGTGTAACGCCTACTGCTGCTGGCGCTGCTGTTGTTGCTGCTGGGAGTCGATGGTCATCCCAGAGGGGAAGTCGTAAGACCACTTTTACTACTTCCACCAAGCAATTGACTGTCCAACAGTCCTTTGCGAGGAAGATGAAATATCACAGCAGTCATCCTGCAGCAAAGCGGATAACTGAGGCCTTGGCATCCTGGGTGGTGAGAAACGTGGTTCCGGTATCCATCATTACTGCAGAGCCAACTAGAGACTTGTTGGAGGTACTGTGTCCCCGGTACCAAATACCATCTAGGTTCCATTTCTCTAGGCAGGCGATACCGAAAATGTACACAGACCTCAGAAAAAGAGTCACCAGTGTCCTAAAAAATGCAGCTGTACCCAATGTCCACTTAACCACGGACATGTGGACAAGTGGAGCAGGGCAGGGTCAGGACTATATGACTGTGACAGCCCACTGGGTAGATGTATGGACTTCCGCCGCAAGAACAGCAGCGGCGGCACCAGTAACAGCATCTCGCAAACGCCAACTCTTTCCTAGGCAGGCTACGCTTTGTATCACCGGTTTCCAGAATACGCACACAGCTGAAAACCTCTTACGGCAACTGAGGAAGATCATCGCGGAATGGCTTACCCCAATTGGACTCTCCTGTGGATTTGTGGCATCGGACAACGCCAGCAATATTGTGTGTGCATTAAATATGGGCAAATTCCAGCACGTCCCATGTTTTGCACATACCTTGAATTTGGTGGTGCAGAATTTTTTAAAAAATGACAGGGGCGTGCAAGAGATGCTGTCGGTGGCCAGAAGAATTGCGGGACACTTTCGGCGTACAGGCACCACGTACAGAAGACTGGAGCACCACCAAAAACTACTGAACCTGCCCTGCCATCATCTGAAGCAAGAAGTGGTAACGAGGTGGAATTCAACCCTCTATATCAGGGGTGTCAAAGACAAGGCCCGCGGGCCAAATCCGGCCCGCCAGACCTCGTCTGATGGCCCGCGGTGCCGCCGCCATGAAACCCCCTTCTCCCGAGTGCCCAGCTCGGGGGCGGCGGGGTTTCGCGGAATGACGCGATTGCGTCGTGACGTCACGGCGCAAACGCGTCATTCAACGAAACCCCGTCGGAGGAGGGAGAAGGGAGCCGCGCAGACGAGGAGGGAGAGGCGGCTGAAGAGCGGCGAGAACCGCTTCAAATGTAAGTCAGCCCCTCTCCCTTCCTCTCTTTCTCTCTCTCTCCCTCCTTCCACCACCTGCCACAATGTGTAAAATGGGGACCTGTACCTGCCGCTATGTGTAAAATGGGGACCTGTACCTGCCGCTATGTGTAAAATGGGGACCTGTGCCTGCCACAATGTGTAAAATGGGGACCTGTGCCTGCCACAATGTGTAAAATGGGGACCTGTGCCTGCCACAATGTGTAAAATGGGGACCTGTACCTGCCGCTATGTGTAAAATGGGGACCTGTGCCTGCCGCAATGTGTAAAATGGGGACCTGTGCCTGCCGCAATGTGTAAAATGGGGACCTGTGCCTGCCACAATGTGTAAAATGGGGACCTGTGCCTGCCACAATGTGTAAAATGGGGACCTGTACCTGCCGCTATGTGTAAAATGGGGACCTGTGCCTGCCACAATGTGTAAAATGGGGACCTGTGCCTGCCACAATGTGTAAAATGGGGACCTGTACCTGCCGCTATGTGTAAAATGGGGACCTGTGCCTGCCACAATGTGTAAAATGGGGACCTGTGCCTGCCACAATGTGTAAAATGGGGACCTGTACCTGCCGCTATGTGTAAAATGGGGACCTGTGCCTGCCACAATGTGTAAAATGGGGACCTGTGCCTGCCACAATGTGTAAAATGGGGACCTGTACCTGCCGCTATGTGTAAAATGGGGACCTGTGCCAGCCGCAATGTGTAAAATGGGGACCTGTGCCTGCCGCAATGTGTAAAATGGGGACCTGTGCACTATAAAAGGGGGCACATGGCTGGGCACTATAAAAGGGGGCACATGGCTGGGCACTTTAAAAGGGGGCAGATGGCTGGGCACATATAAGGCAGGTGGAGCGGTAAATTTTGGATAGACCTACAGATACAACCGGCCCTTTGATGGGGACCAAACTGCTGATGCGGCCCCCGATGAATTTGAGTTTGACACCCCTGCTCTATATGCTTCAGAGGTTGGAGGAGCAGCAAAAGGCCATTCAAGCCTATACAATTGAGCACGATATAGGAGGTGGAATGCACCTGTCTCAAGCGCAGTGGAGAATGATTTCAACGTTGTGAAAGGTTCTGATGCCCTTTGAACTTGCCACACGTGAAGTCAGTTCAGACACTGCCAGCCTGAGTCAGGTCATTCCCCTCATCAGGCTTTTGCAGAAGAAGCTGGAGACATTGAAGGAGGAGCTAATACGGAGCGATTCCGCTAGGCATGTGGGACTTGTGGATGGAGCCCTTAATTCGCTTAACAAGGATTCACGGGTGGTCAATCTGTTGAAATCAGAGCACTACATTTTGGCCACCATGCTCGATCCTAGATTTAAAGCCTACCTTGGATCTCTCTTTCCGGCAGACACAAGTCTGCTGGGGTTGAAAGACCTGCTGGTGAGAAAATTGTCAAGTCAAGCGGAACGCGACCTGTCAACATCTCCTCCTTCACATTCTCCCGCAACTGGGGGTGCGAGGAAAAGGCTCAGAATTCCGAGCCCACCCGCTGGCGGTGATGCAGGGCAGTCTGGAGCGACTGCTGATGCTGACATCTGGTCCGGACTGAAGGACCTGACAACGATTACGGACATGTCGTCTACTGTCACTGCATATGATTCTCTCAACATTGAAAGAATGGTGGAGGATTATATGAGTGACCGCATCCAAGTAGGCACGTCACACAGTCCGTACTTATACTGGCAGGAAAAAGAGGCAATTTGGAGGCCCTTGCACAAACTGGCTTTATTCTACCTAAGTTGCCCTCCCACAAGTGTGTACTCCGAAAGAGTGTTTAGTGCCGCCGCTCACCTTGTCAGCAATCGGCGTACGAGGTTACATCCAGAAAATGTGGAGAAGATGATGTTCATTAAAATGAATTATAATCAATTCCTCCGCGGAGACATTGACCAGCAGCAATTGCCTCCACAAAGTACACAGGGAGCTGAGATGGTGGATTCCAGTGGGGACGAATTCATAATCTGTGAGGAGGGGGATGTACACGGTGATATATCGGAGGATGATGATGAGGTGGACATCTTGCCTCTGTAGAGCCAGTTTGTGCAAGGAGAGATTAATTGCTTCTTTTTTGGGGGGGGTCCAAACCAACCCGTCATATCAGTCACAGTCGTGTGGCAGACCCTGTCACTGAAATGATGGGTTGGTTAAAGTGTGCATGTCCTGTTTATACAACATAAGGGTGGGTGGGAGGGCCCAAGGACAATTCCATCTTGCACCTCTTTTTTCTTTTATTTCTCTTTGCGTCATGTGCTGTTTGGGGAGGGTTTTTTGGAAGGGCCATCCTGCGTGACACTGCAGTGCCACTCCTAGATGGGCCCGGTGTTTGTGTCGGCCACTAGGGTCGCTTATCTTACTCACACAGTCAGCTACCTCATTGCGCCTCTTTTTTTCTTTGCGTCATGTGCTGTTTGGGGAGGGTTTTTTGGAAGGGCCATCCTGCGTGACACTGCAGTGCCACTCCTAGATGGGCCCGGTGTTTGTGTCGGCCACTAGGGTCGCTTATCTTACTCACACAGTCAGCTACCTCATTGCGCCTCTTTTTTTCTTTGCGTCATGTGCTGTTTGGGGAGGGTTTTTTGGAAGGGCCATCCTGCGTGACACTGCAGTGCCACTCCTAGATGGGCCCGGTGTTTGTGTCGGCCACTAGGGTCGCTTATCTTACTCACACAGTCAGCTACCTCATTGCGCCTCTTTTTTTCTTTGCGTCATGTGCTGTTTGGGGAGGGTTTTTTGGAAGGGCCATCCTGCGTGACACTGCAGTGCCACTCCTAGATGGGCCCGGTGTTTGTGTCGGCCACTAGGGTCGCTTATCTTACTCACACAGTCAGCTACCTCATTGCGCCTCTTTTTTTCTTTGCGTCATGTGCTGTTTGGGGAGGGTTTTTTGGAAGGGACATCCTGCGTGACACTGCAGTGCCACTCCTAGATGGGCCCGGTGTTTGTGTCGGCCACTAGGGTCGCTTATCTTACTCACACAGCGACCTTGGTGCAAATTTTAGGACTAAAAATAATATTGTGAGGTGTGAGGTATTCAGAATAGACTGAAAATGAGTGTAAATTATGGCTTTTGAGGTTAATAATACTTTGGGATCAAAATGACCCCCAAATTCTATGATTTAAGCTGTTTTTTAGGGTTTTTTGAAAAAAACACCCGAATCCAAAACACACCCGAATCCAACAAAAAAAATTCGGTGAGGTTTTGCCAAAACGCGGTCGAACCCAAAACACGGCCGCGGAACCGAACCCAAAACCAAAACACAAAACCCGAAAAATTTCCGGCGCTCATCTCTAGTTTGTACACATATTTTATGACATGAAGCCACAAGTGCTTGTCTTATTTATTACATTGACCGTAAATAATTTGAATTGGTTCTGGACCATGGGCTAACTGAAGCAGTGGGGCAATAAATCAGTCCCGTAGGCAGCCCACATTATATAGCCTGTTTTCAGGCATCACAACCAGTTGTATATGCTACAGATCTACCGGGGCACATGCCCAATAATGAAGGAATTACACACTATCATAGTGAGCCACTTGCCCATTATCACTATCGATGTGTACGTGACCATCTTTACCCTTCCTGTCAGTAACAGACGGTCATATTCAGTAGATAAAACAGGTACTGAAGGTTGATTATAACATTCGGTTGTGATTGGGTGTAGGAACATATCTATCTATCTATCTATCTATCTATCTATCTATCTATCTATCTATCTATCTATCTATCTTTGATCCTAGATGACATAGTCCCATAAGAAGTCTCCTATCACAATATAAGGACCAGGCCAATATACTGTAACTCACCTGACAGCCCACGGCATGTCCACAGAGGCTGGAGCAGCTACCAAGGAGGGACTCGCAGTGTCATACTGGATAAGGAAACAGACATCATGGTTTAGTCATTAAAATGTGAAGACAACAGAAAGTATACAATACCGTAAGAAAAAATAGGATTTTAATACCTACCGGTAAATCCTTTTCTCTTAGTCAGTAGAGGATGCTGGGACACTTCAAGAATCATGGGATATAGACGGGATCCGCAGGAGACATGGGCGCTTTAAACACCTCAAACACGCCGTACACAACATGGCATTTAACAGAAAACTTCAGTCAACGGCATGAACAACGTCAGTAACAGGCTGACCATAACGTAACACAACCCGTGTGAAAACATAACTAACAACTGCAGATAGAGTCCGCACTGGGACGGGCACCCAGCATCCTCTACAGACTAAGAGAAAAGGATTTACCGGTAGGTATTAAAATCCTATTTTCTCCTACGTCCTAGAGGATGCTGGGGACATTTCAAGAACCACATGGTTTATACCAAAGCTCCAAAACGGGCGGGAGAGTGCGGGTGACTCTGCAGCACCGATTGAGCAAACATGAGGTCAGGGTATCAAACTTGTAGAACTTTGCAAAGGTGTTTGAACCCGACCAAGTCACCACTCGGCAAAGCTGTAATGCCGAGCCACCTCGGGCAGCCGCCCAAGAAGAGCCCACCTTCCTAGTGGAATGGGCCTTTACTGAATTTGGTAACGGCAATACAGCCATAGAATGAGCCTGCTGAATCGTGTTACAGATCCAGCGAGCAATAGTCTGCTTAGAAGCAGGAGCACCAACCTTGTTGGCTGCATACAGGACAAACAGTGCCTCTGTTTTCCTAACCGTTCTGGCTACATACATTTTCAATGCCCTGACCAAATCAAGGGACTCGGAATCCTCCAAGTCCCGCGTAGCCACAGGCACCACAATAGGTTGGTTCATATGAAAAGAGTCCGCAACTCCGCTCTCTATCCACATGGAAAATCAGATAGGGGCTTTTGTGAGATAAAGCCGCCAACTCAGACACTCGCCTTGCCGATGCCAAGGCCAACAACATGACCACTTTCCAAGTGAGATACTTTAATTCCACCGTTTGAAGAGGCTCAAACCATTGAGACGTAAGGAACCGTAACACCACGTTACGGTCCCATGGTGCCACTGGAGGCTCAAAAGGAGGCTGGATATGCAGCACATCCTTCTCAAAAGTCTGGACTTCTGGGAGAGAAGCCAATTCCTTCTGAAAGAAAATGACCTCATCCGGAATGCCCCAACTGCCATGCCGTCAAACGCAGCCGCGGTAAGTCTTGGAACAGACAGGGCCCCTGTTGCAACAGGTCCTCTCTGAGAAGAAGAGGCCACTGATCTTCTGTGAGCATTTCCTGCAGATCCGGATACCAGGCCCTTCGAGGCCAATCAGGAACAATGAGAATTGTCTGTACTCCTCTTCGTTTTATGATTCTCAATATCTTGGAAATGAGAGGAAGAGGAGGGAACACATAGACCGACTGGAACACCCACGGTGTCACCAGGGCATCCACTGCTACCGCCTGAGGGTCCCTTGACCTGGCGCAATACCTCGGAAGTTTCTTGTTGAGGCGTGACGCCATCATGTCTATTTGAGGCAGTCCCCACTGACTTGCAATATCTGCAAAGACTTCCTGATGAAGTCCCCACTCTCCTGTATGTAGATCGTGTCTGCTGAGGAAGTCCGCTTCCCAGTTGTCCACTCCCGGAATGAAGACTGCTGTCAGAGCGCTTACATGATTTTCCGCCCAGCGAAGAATCCTGGTGGCTTCTGCCATTGCCACTCTGCTCTTTGTTCCGCCTTGACGGTTTACATGAGCCACTGCGGTGATGTTGTCTGACTGAATCAGAACCGGTAGGTCGCGAAGCAAATTCTCTGCTTGACAAAGGGCGTTGTATATGGCCCTTAATTCCAGTACGTTGATGTGTAGACAAGCCTCCTGGCTTGACCATAGACCTTGGAAGTTTCTTACCTGTG
Source organism: Pseudophryne corroboree (assembly GCF_028390025.1). NCBI lineage: Eukaryota > Metazoa > Chordata > Amphibia > Anura > Myobatrachidae > Pseudophryne > Pseudophryne corroboree. Next base: position 91,539,260 of record NC_086452.1, read on the forward strand.
TGACTGCTCCCCATCCTCGGAGGCTCGCGTCTGTGGTTACCAGAACCCAGTCCTGAATGCCGAACCTGTGATCCTCTAGTAGGTGAGCACTCTGCAGCCACCACAGTAGAGATACACTGGCCCTGGGGGACAGGCTGATCATCTGATGAATCTGTAGATGCGACCCGGACCACTTGTCCAGAAGGTCCCACTGAAAAGTCCTCGCATGGAACCTGCCGAATGGAATGGCCTCGTAAGACTCCACCATCTTTCCCAGAACTCGAGTGCAGTGATGCACCGACACCCTTTGTGGCTTCAAGAGGTCCCTGACCAAGTTCAGGAGTTCTTGGGCCTTTTCCATCGGGAGAAAAACCCTTTTCTGGTCTGTATCCAGAATCATGCCTAAGAAAGGTAAACGGGTCATTGGAACCAACTGTGACTTCGGGAGATTGAGAATCCAGCCATGCTGCTGCAACACCCTCAGGGAGAGTGATACGCTGTTCAGCAACTGCTTTCTTGATCTCGCTTTTATTAGGAGATCGTCCAAGTACGGGATAATTGTGACACCCTGCTCGCGCAGGAGCACCATAATTTCCGTTATTACCTTGGTGAAAATCGTCGGGGCTGTGGAAAGCCCAAACGGCAACGTCTGAAATTGGTAATGACAATCCTGTACAGCAAATCTCAGAAACGCCTGATGAGGCGGATATATGGGGACATGAGGGTATGCATCCTTTATGTCCAGGGACACCATATAATCCCCCCTTCCAGGCTGGCGATGACCGCTCTGAGCGATTCCATCTTGAACTTGAACCTTTTAAGTATAGGTTTAAGGATTTTAAATTCAGAATGGGTCTGACCGAACCGTCCGGTTTCGGGACCACAAACAGGGTTGAAAAAACCCCATCCCCTGCTGTAGCAGGGGAACCTTGACCACCACTTGTTGAAGACACAATTTTTGAATTGCTGCTAAAACTACCTCCCTCTCTGGGGAAGAAGCCGGTAGGGCCGATTTGAAAAACCGGCGAGGAGAAGCCCAGGGATCCACCTGTGATTGAACTCAGACGTGGCTGAAAAGTCGAAGACGTGCCCCCACTGGGGCGGACTCCCTCAGCGGAACCCCAGCGTCATGCAGTGGATTTTGTAGAATCCGGGGAGGACTTCTGCTCCTGGGAACTAGCTGCAGTTGGCAGCTTTTTCCCCTTGCCCTTACCTCTGGCAAGAAAGGAAGATCCCCGTACTCTCTTGGATTTATGCGACCAAAAGGACTGCATCTGATAATGTGGCGTTTTCTTAGGCTGTGAGGAAACATAAGGCAAAAACGTTGATTTACCTGCAGTAGCGGTGGAAACCAGGTCCGTGAGAGCTTCCCCAAGTAAGTCCTCACCCTTGTAAGGCAAAACCTCCATATGCCTCTTCGAGTCGGTATCACCCGTCCAATGTCGGGTCCATAGGGCTCGCCTAGCAGAAATCGCGATAGCGTTGGCCCTGGAACCCAGTAGGCCAACGTCTCTCTGAGCATCTCTGATATATAGGACAGCATCCTTAATATGACACAAGGTCAATAAAATGGTTTCCTTATCCAGCGCATCAATATCAGCAGATAAGGTATCTGTCCGCGCTGCTAAAGCGCTACAAACCCAAGCCGACGCTATCGCCGATCTGAGTAATGTACCAGTATGTGTGTAAATTGACTTCAAAGTAGTCTCCTGCCTGCGATCAGCAGGATCCTTGAGGGCTGCGGTATCTTGAGATGGCAGCGCTACCTTTTTGGATAAGCGTATCAAGCTTTGTCCACCCTTGGGGAGGATTCCCACCATATCCTGTCCTTAGCCGGGAAAGGATACGCCATAAGAATCCTTTTGGGAATCTGCAGTTTCTTGTCTGGAGTTTCCCAAGCCCTTTCAACAACTCATTTATCTAATGTGAAGGGGGAAAAGTAACCTCAGGCTTCTTTTCTTTAAACATGTGGACCCTCGTGTCAGGTACCGAGGGGTCATCTGTTACATGCAACACATCCTTTATTGAAATAATCATATAATGAATACTTTTAGCCAATTTAGGCTGCAACTTTGCATCATCATAGTCGACACTGGAGTCAGAATCCGTGTCGGTATCAGTGTCAACTACTTGGGATAGTGGTTGCTTCTGAGACCCAGAAGGTCCCTGCGTCATAGTGAAAGGCAGGGCTTGACTCCCTGTACATTACCTGGACTCCGCTTGGTCCAACCTCTTGTGTAATAAATTCACATTTGCATTTAAAACATTCCACATATCCAACCAGTCAGGTGTCGGCGTTGCCGACGGAGACACCACACTCATTTGCTCCACCTCCTCCTTAGAAGAGCCTTCCACTTCAAACATGCCGACACACGCGTACCGACACCCCACACACTCAGGGAAATCTCTAATCTGGAGACAATTTCCAACAAGGCCCTTTGGAGAGACAGAGAGAGAGTATGCCAGCACACACCCAGCGCCAATGACCTTGGAAATATCCCAGATATATATAGCCCTTTTCTTTATATAATAACTGCGCCAAATTATGTGCCCCCCCCCCCTTCTTTAAAACCCTCTGTCACCGTGTTCAGCAGAGGAGAGTCCGGGGAGACAGCTTCTCAGCGGTGTGCTGTGGAGAAAATGGCGCTGGTTAGTGCTGAGGGATCAAGCTCCACCCCCTCAGCGGCGGGCTTCGGTCCCGCTCGATTTCTTCAATACTGGCGGGGGTTTTAAATATACAGCCCGCAGATCTATGGCCAGTCCTAGATGTTTATTATTGCTGCCCAGGGCGCCCCCCCTGTGCCCTGCACCCATCAGTGCCTGCCGTGTGTGTTGTGTGTGTGGGAGCAATGGCGCTACGCGTTACCTCTGAGAAGATCTGAAGTCTTCTGCCGCCTCTGAAGTCTTCTATCTTCTTATACTCACCCGGCTTCTATCTTCTGGCTCTGTGAGGAGGACGGCGGCGCAGCTCCGGGACTTACAGCGAGGGGAGACCTGCGTTCCGACTCCCTCTGGAGCTAATGGTTTCCAGTACCGTAAGAAGCAGAGCCTAGCATTTAAGTAGGTCTGCTTCTCTCTCCTCAGTCCCGCAATGCAGGGAGCCTGTTGCCAGCAGGGCTCCCTGAAAATAAAAAACCTAACAAAATTCTTTCTTTCAGAGAAACTCAGGAGAGCTCCCTGTAGTGCACCCAGTCTCCTCTGGGCACAGGATCTAACTGAGGTCTGGAGGAGGGGCATAGAGGGAGGAGCCAGTGCACATCCATATCTAAAGTTCTTTTTAGTGCCCTTGTCTCCTGCGGAGCCCGTCTATTCCCCATGGTCCTTACGGAGTCCCCAGCATCCTCTAGGACGTAAGAGAAATAGGGGTGTGGATCATTAGATCGACAATGTTTAGGTAGACCACTATAGGCCGACAGTCACTAGGTAGACAGGGTTAGAAGGTCGACATGATTTATTGGTTGACATGTGCTAGGTCAACAGGTCGACATGAGTTTTGTTTTTTTGTTGTTGTTTTCTTCGTAGAGTGACCGGGAACCCCAATTAGTGTACCGTATCCCCTTGCATGGCTCGCCATGCTTCGGGCAAGGTGCCTCGCTCCGCTGCCACTTCGCTTGGCACAGATTACCATTCCAATCGTAGTCCACGTTGATCGTTAAGTATTAAAAAGTTCAAAAAAAGAAAAAAAATTGAAAAACTCATGTCGACCTTTTGACCTGTCGACCTTCCAACCCTGTCGACCTTCCAACCCTGTCAACCTATAGTGGTTGACCTAAACATTGTCGACCTAGACAGTGTCGATCTTCAGACCGGATCCCGAAAAATAGTCACAGCCCAGTCCAACTTTGGAAACCTTAGATGTTGGTTAAATGAATTGATATTATGGAGGTCATTCTGAGTTGATCGTAGCGGTGCCGGCGCATGCGCAATTCCGACCCGATCGCTGCGATAAACTGCAGCGAGCGATCGGGTCGGAATGACCCCCAATATTCGAGACTTTGTGTGTCAAATATATCAGACATCAAACTGTCAGAAAAAAGGAGAGCTGTCAATATCTGGAATAAAATGCTTCTTACAAATTTGGGTGGCGGCACCACATTCTTGAGGCTGTCGAGTGAAATCTCCATCATATTCTATGCACAGACCACTAGCTGCAAAGCTGCAAAAAGCTCCTGAAGAAATACAACTCTAGTATTAATACAAGACTTTTTGGGGGTAAGAACAATATTTAACCTGCAGAGACGCAATATGTAACAGTGGCAAAAGCAGGATTTGCATTGGGGTTTCCAGAACTGGGTGGAGCCAATCACGGAGCGCCACGTTGTAGCACCCTCCTGATCGGCTGTGTGCTCCTGTACTGACTGACAGGCGGCACACGGCAGTGTTACAATGTAGCGCCTATGCGCTCCATTGTAACCAATGGTGGGGACTTTCTGCTCAGCGGTTGACCGAAAGTGACCTCACCGCTGAGCAGAAAGTTCCCACCATTGGTTACAATGGAGCGCATAGGCGCTACATTGTAACACTGCCGTGTGCCGCCTGTCAGTCAGTACAGGAGCACACAGCTGATCAGGAGGGTGCCACAACGTGGCGCTCCCTGATTGGCTGAAGAAACCCACTTAGACAGAAGTCAAAGTGGGTTTCTGGCATTCGGGGAAAGGGGTCCCATGTGAAAACATGGGGCCCCTTTCAGTGCGAGGTCGGGTCTGCGTTTTTTTTTTTTCCAAGTACGTGGATTACAACTGGATTATCCGAGGAGCCTTCTACACAGGATTTGGTGAGTATAATTTTTTCAACAGGTACCCCATGGATTCTACTGGAGAAGAGGACCGACCTGCGTGTGAACATAAGGTAAGTATGTGTATATGTTTGTGTGGATGGATGTATTAAAACTTTACTTTCAAGGTGTGTGTGTGTTGTCATTTTTGGGGTATTTTTTTAGTAGTAGTTCTACAGGTACCAGCGGCCCAGTTTTTCCGCCGCATGCTGGTACTTGTGGTTCTCCAAGTACCAGCTTGCGGGGGTGGCTTGCTGGGACTTGTAGTACTGCTACTAAAAACAATATTCATAACTATCCAAAAAGGCTATCAGCCCCCCATCCGCAGCCCATTGGATGGGGGGGACAGCCTCGGGCTTCACCCCTGGCCCTTGGGTGGCTGGGGGGGGGGGTTCTCTTGATTGAAGGGGTCCCAACTCCCCCAGGGTACCCCGGCCAGGGGTGACTAGTTGGATATTTGATGCCACGGCCGCAGGGCACTGTATAAAAGTGACCCCCGGCTGTGGCATTATCTGTCCAGCTAGTGGAGCCCGGTGCTGGTTTCAAAAATACGGGGGACCCCTTCGCTTTTTGGCCCCCGTATTTTTGGAACCAGGACCAGGCGCAGAGCCCGATGCTGGTTGCTTAAATATGGGGGAACCCCTGTCCATTTTTTTCCCATATTTCTGCAACCAGGATCGGCTCAAAGAGCCCGAGGCTGGTTATGCTTAGAAGGGGGGACCCCACGCATTTTTTTTTGGTAAAAATAACACTTTCCCACCCCTTCCCACTGATATACATGCACGGATCTCATGGATCCGTGCATGCCTATCCAATCACGGCTCAAAAAAGCAGGTCTGGTTTTTTTTAGCACTTTTTTACGATTTGTAATTTTTCACGGCAGTGTTTGGCTCTTTTGAAATTTGCACTTTTTAGTAAATGACCGAGTTCTGCTAATTTGCTGGCGTTTTTGACCGATGGTGTATTCATTCGTATTTTTTTTCTTGGACTTCCAAAAAAATACGAATGCCCTCATCACTGCCGTGATTTGAGTTTAGTAAATGACCGAGATGACACTTTGAAGAAAAAACGGCATCTCGGTCAAAATCGGGATCTTAGTAAATATACCCCAGGGTGTAGAAAACTAAATCACAGGAATTCTTGTCTTCCAGGGCATGTAGGTAAAGTGGCAGGACTGGGGGAGAGGAATGGTGGCTGTCAGCACAATCAGGCCCGATCTATCATCTACTATTTTTTTAAATAGGGGTGGTCTAGGTGGGTTGCGGGAGGCCCCAGAGATATAGGGTCTCAAGATTTCTGTTGCCGGCCCTGACCCTAACCCAGACCTCTAAACTAACCCTAATGCCTTAACCTAAAAGGCCAGACTGGATGGGCCATGTCATTCTTATCTGTCGTAATAAAATGCTGTGTTTCTGTGTATATGGTGCACTGCAAGAAAATATCTGCAAATCCAATGGTATGGTAACTGCGGTATAAACTGTACTTGCAATTGAACTAATTGAATTCAGCCCTATGAATAGAGAGATCCCCGTACAGCAGTCACAGAAAGGGTTAATCTCTGCAGCTTGTCACTCAGCTTACATTGTTGCTCTTTTATTTTTGCAGCGCTGGGAGTTGTAACCCACAGACCAGGTGTGTACACACACTGAGATTTATCCTTTCGATTTTGTCTATATAGTCAAAATCACAAGGAAAGTTAGTGCAAATCGCACTGTGTTAGGCAGCTTGCAATACCAATGCGATACCGATGAGTGGTCCCGCGGGGTCGGTATCGCTAGGAAAGACAGACTGTACAGGCAATCTTGACTATATAGTGTGTACTATCTGGTACAAAGTATAATCAAAATGAGCACTTAGTCAAAATCAAAGAAACAGTCAAAGTCGGTGCTTCTCTGCTCTGGGGGAATTCAAAGGAAATCACATAGTCGAAATCGGAGATAGTCAATATCTCACCATGTGTACGCACCTTACACATAACACAGCCCAACATGTCTATATTCCTGTATAGTGAATGTAATTCTCAGTATATGTCACTAATTCTCAGTATATGTCACTGACAGCTGTGCCGCTTATGTATTACTGTATAGTGCAGTGGTTCCCAAACTGTGTGCCGTGGCACCCTGGGGTGCCTCGGGACACTTGCAGGGGTGCCTTGGATTGGTGGTCCAGGACAAATTAAAATCATTTATGGTCAATGTAATAGGAAAAACCGGTGCTGGTGGCTGCCAATCATATAATATGTGGCCAAACAGAAGCAAATCTTGTCCCTCACCACACAATTTAACTTATGGATGACATATAAACACAATTTACTTAATTTAATATTTATTTCTAAATTTCACAATAAGAAGCTTTTGTCCTTGAGGTGCCGTGAAAAAAATTCTGATGCTCGAGGGCGCCGTGATTCCAAAAAGTTTGGGAACCACTGGTATAGTGGATGTAATTCTCAGTATATGTCCCTGACAGCTGCACAGTACCACTTGTGTAATCCTTTGTAAAGCATGTAAGTCTAAGTATATTTCCCTGACAGCTGCACAGTAACACTTCTGTTATACTTTGTAAAGCATGTAAATCTCAGTATATGTTCCTGACAGCTGCACAGTACCACTTGTGTAATCCTTTGTAAAGCATGTAAATCTCAGTATATACCACTGACAGCTGCACAGTACCACTTGTGTAATCCTTTGTAGAGCATGTAAGTCTCAGTATATGTCACTGACAGCTGCACAGTACCACTTGTATAATCTTTCGTAAAGCATGTAAATCTCAGTATATACCACTGACAGCTGCACAGTACCACTTGTGTAATCCTTTGTAAAGCATGTAAGTCTCAGTATATGTCACTGACAGCTGCACAGTACCACTTGTGTAATCTTTTGTAAAGCATGTAATCCTCAGTATATGTCACTGACAGCTGCTTCGCTAACCCTATACTGTAACACGCACACAGTACGGTAATAGATGGCCATGTCAGTGAAGCAGCATGTTGTTAGTTGGCAGGGGGGTGTTTTTTCTATATGAATTAAATTGCAGAATGCTGAATGTAAAGGTTTAGTTAAAGATAATTCAGTAAGAGGCAGATTCAATTATTAATATAATAGTAATTTACAGTTATTATATAGCATTTACAGAATAGCACAAACATTTACTCTTTTCCTATAAGTAAACAAGACACAAATACATATTATCTGATCAGGCTTAGCACAAGACCAGAACTTGGTGTTTCTTTTATTTACAAACATTACAAGTTATTTTACCATTGTAATATTTAAGTGCCCTACACACTTATAGATTTCACTAAACGATATAACGTTCTCGTTCATTATTGAATGAGAACTCGTTCATATCGTTCAGTGTGTAGGCACGTGGCCCCGCGCTCGTTCATTGTTGGTGCCGGGTCGCTTATACATGCAGGCCAATATGGACAATCTCATCCATATTAGCATGAATTGCTATGGAGCCGGGTGATGGGGGGAGTGAAGTGAAGTCACTCCCCCCGTCACCTCCCCCCTGCCGCCGTGTCACCCATATCAGCTGTGGGCAGCTCGGCGGCGGATCACTGAGTGTGTAGGGCCCTTTAGTATTACATATTATGGGGGAAATTTACTAAGCTCCCGATTTTGACCGAGATGCCGTTTTTTCATCAAAGTGTCATCTCGGTAATTTACTAAACACTAATCACGGCAGAGATGAGGGCATTCGTAATTTTTTGCAAGTCCAAGTAAAAAATTACGAATGAATACACCATCGGTCAAAACGCGGCTGTTTAAGTATGAATCTCGGTCATTTACTAAGAAGTGCAAAGCAAAAAACAAACAAACACTGCCGTGAAAAATTACAACTCGTAAAAAAGTGCTAAAAAAAACCAGACCTTTTTTTTTTATTCGTGATTGGATAGGCATGCACGGATCCATGAGATCCGTGCATGTATATCAGTGGGAAGGGGTGGGAAAGTGCTTATTTTTTCAAAAAAAATTGCGTGGGGTCCCCCCTCCTAAGCATAACCAGCCTCGGGCTCTTTGAGCCGATCCTGGTTGCAAAAATATGGGGAAAAAAATGACAGGGGTTCCCCCATATTTAAGCAACCAGCATCGGGCTCTGCGCCTGGTCCTGGTCCCAAAAATACGGGGGACAAAAAGAGTAGGGGTCCCCCGTATTTTTAAAACCAGCACCGGGCTCCACTAGCTGGACAGATAATGCCACAGCCGGGGGTCACTTTTATATAGTGCCCTGCGGCCGTGGCATCAAAAATCCAACTAGTCACTCCTGGCCGGGGTACCCTGGGGGAGTGGGGACCCCTTCAATCAAGGGGTCCCCCCCCCCCAGCCACCCAAGGGCCAGGGGTGAAGCCCGAGGCTGTCCCCCCCCATCCAATGGGCTGCGGATGGGGAGGCTGATAGCCTTTGTTGTAAAAGAAAAGATATTGGGGGTAATTCCAAGTTGATCGCAGCAGGAATTTTGATAGCAATTGGGCAAAACCATGTGTACTGCAGGGGAGGCAGATATAACATGTGCGGAAAGAGTTAGATTTGGGTGGGTTATTTTGTTTCTGTGCAGGGTAAATACTGGCTGCTTTATTTTTACACTGCAAATTAGATTGCAGATTGAACTCACCACACCCAAATCTAACTCTCTCTGCACATGTTATATCTGCCCCCCCCCTGCAGTGCACATGGTTTTGCCCAACTGCTAAAAAATTTCCTGCTGCGATCAACTTGGAATTACCCCCATTGTTTTTAGTAGCAGTACTACAAGGCCCAGCAAGCCTCCCCCGCATGCTGGTACTTGGAGAACCACAAGTACCAGCATGCGACGGAAAAACGGGCCCGCTGGTACCTGTAGTACTACTACTAAAAAAATACCCAAAAAAAGACAAGACACACACACCGTGAAAGTATAATTTTATTACATACATACACACATACTTACCTTAAGTTCCCACGCAGGTCGGTCCTCTTCTCCAGTAGAATCCAAGGGGTACCTGTTGAAGAAATTATACTCACGAGATCCAGGGGTCCAGGCTCCTCGGGAAATCCAGGGGTAATCCACGTACTTGAAAAAAATAACAAAACGGTGTCCCGACCACGAACTGAAAGGGGACCCATGTTTGCACATGGGTCACCTTTCTACGAATGCCAGAAACCCACTTTGACTTCTGTCTAAGTGGGTTTCTTCAGCCAATCAGGGAGCGCCACGTTGTAGCACTCTCCTGATCAGCTGTGTGCTCCTGTCCTCACTGACAGGCAGCACACGGCAGTGTTACAATGTAGCGCCTATGCGCTACATTGTAACCAATGATGGGAACTTTCTGCTCAGCGGTGACGTCACTTTAATTTAATGGACACTACTGTGTGATGTAATGTGACTGATGGACACTACTGTGTGATGTAATGTGACTGACGGACACTACTGTGCGGTGTAAAGTGAATCGGTACTATGAAGCCACACCCCTATTTTTGCACCAACCCTATTTTGCCTGTCAGGAGGGCAGGGGGGGGGGGGGGGGCACCAAAGGAAACTTTTGCCCAGGCACCACAAGGTCTAGAACCGGCCCTGTGCAGAGGATATATTCCACTACAAGAGTCACTGAAGCATCACAACAGGGCAGTGCATAACAATAAAAAATCACAAATATATTATATATGAAACAAATCCTCTCCACTGATAAAAGGGAGGCTGTCCACACACAGATCTCGTCAGTCAATTTGAAAGTCTGTGCTGCAATCCCCTGAGGGTCATAACCCAGCGATGGCGCCACGTGGCCATATTAGTATTTAATGGGAGGTACACTAATACTGCAGCATTAGACAGGATTGGCTACAGTTCCTGTCCAATCAGGTGCCGCATTTATTACACACCTCAAGTCTGACCTGGTTTAAATAAAAACCCAAGACTTGGATGCAGCTTTCCTCTTACCCCGAGTACACACCTGAACGATTCAGTGATCTTGCTATGGGCCTATATGATGTAATGATTTATGGTGCCCGAGTGCACACTGCCAGATCCGGAATACGACACTATATCATTACAGCCAGGGGTGTAGCGAGGGTGGCTCCAGTGGAGCTCAAGCTCTGGGCGCCGGAAAAGTTAAAGGGCGCGCCACCACCTGCCCCCCCCTCACTCTGCCCAATATACCGCAGGTTGCTGTAGAGGCAGCCGCATAGCAGGAGAAGGAAAAGTAGAGAGGCACACACTGACTCGGTCTCTGAGACTAGGTAGGGAACAGGACAGGCCAGAGGCGACAGCAGGAAACACTGACAGCCGGCACATGCTGGAACTCTGCCCACCCTCTTTATATGTCTCACTGTCTGCTTGTAGCTGTGCAGCTGGGTTACTTCTGTCCTGCTACATCACTCTTTGTTCCCTTGGCTGCAGCACCTCTATCTGCCCTAGCTGCTGCAGCACCTCTCTGTCCCAGATGCTGCAGCAGCACATCTCTCTATCCCAGCTGCTGCAGCAGCACCTCTCTCTGCATTAACAGCTGCAGAGTAACATGTATAAGCGGCTCTACTGCAGCATAACATGTGTAAGCGGCTCTACTGTGTTGTGTAATGTGTATATACGGGGCTCTACTGTATATAAGGGGTACTACTGATTGGTGTAATTATAATAACGGACACTACTGTGGTGTAATGTGAATACACAACAGATTGGTCAGTATATCTTGTAGTATGTTCCCAGCTTCACTACTTGTGACATTAGCTGCAATCAAGAATGACAGGTGTCTGGGGGTGGGGGCGAGGGTGGCTAGTGGGATTGGCATCACCAATATACTAATTAGGGGGGATTGAGGCAACGCTATTGGATAACCCTTCTAAAAAGATAACCCCTCTAAGTTACAAAAATATTTTAGACTGCTCAGAAATATCATGTGGCTAATACTCTGTCACATTGCTCCTTGTGGTCCGAGTGTAAAACATCTAATAGTAAATCCCTGAACTATGAGCAATTTCATTACGCTTCCTTTCTTAGTGTATGCAGATCATGTGACTGGCTGTATCTCTTATGGACAAACAGACCAATTTACATGGGCCTGGAGTACACATGACTCACCTGTACTGAAATAACAAATACATCTTATGCTGGGTACTTATACGTCTGAGCGAACAGCCAATATATCGCTAGCGGGTAGGCAGGTGTAGGCCAACGATATGTCTGAACTACGTCATTCACAGAAATATTGAGTCTGCAGTGCAGTACGTTACCCGATATACCACAATTTGCTTGCAACACCGCAACGATGTTTAAGGACGCATCTGTAGATGATGCTGGAGGAGGCTGGGTCACTAATAGTTAAAGGTCAGAAGCACAGGCTCCTCCTCCCCTATACCCCGCCCTCTGACCTGCCCTAAGGAGCTGGACACTGCTTTAGCTGCTCCTGCTGCTTAGTTTTATTAGTTTATTATTTTGTTTTTGACAACTCTGTGCGGCCGGCGGGGACAGGTCCATGGCTGAGCACCATTTTCAGTGTAACCTGTAAGACACATCTGTGTTCACCTCTCAGTGCAAATAATGTGATTTATTTTACATCCGTTTGTCCTGTGTTTTATCCTTTCAATAACTATTTGGTATTGCTATAACTGTCCATATGATAGGGCGCAGGTTCTCACACTCGCCCTCAGGACCCCACACAGTTCCTGTTTCCAGGTCACCTGTAGATATGTCACATGTGACAGTTGGTGATACACAGGGCACCTGCCGGGGGACTGGGACATGTGACCTGTGTGGTGTCCTGGTACCAGTATCATAGGGAATACAGATTGTAAGCTCCACTGGGACAGGGACTGATGTCAGTAACTGAAATGTTACCGGTGGAGCACTGTCCAATATGTGTGTGATACATAAATAACGTAGTAACGTAGAAAGAAATAAATAAATAAATAAACAATCCATTAATGTTTTTAATAACATTTTTTTATGAAGTGAGAAACCCAATTCAATATGTACCTTATTATAGATACATTTTATTCTAATCAGTATGCATTGATAAAATTACTTCCACCCCATAATTTAGGAAACCCCCATTTAATCTAGTGCTAATTTCACACATGCCCCCCCATTGATGTTACATGCACACAGACACCGACAGCATACAGCATGTCTGTAGTATAGGTATATGGGCAGCTGTCGTCATGGCAACCCAGCCGTTTACTGTCAAGGCACTGGTGACAGTTGGACCAGAGATAAAGCCGGCGGCCATGTTGAAGAAGTCAGAGATGCCGAAGCCAGAGATGCCGAAGCCAGAGATGCCAAAGCCAGAGATGCCAAAGCCAGAGATGAAGAAGACAGAGAGACCAAAGTCAGAGATGCCGAAGCCAACAATTAAAAAGAGAGCGATGAAGAAGACAATTTATTCCAACACCTTTGAGGCGGCAGATTTAAACATCAAGCCCAGATGTGGCTGGAAGAGGAGAATACTATCTGACTCCTCTGATGATGAGAAGGTCTCCATCAAGAGAAAGGTTGCTAGAAAGTTGTCATCAAGCTCAGATGAGACCAGTGATGAGAGGACGCAAAGTAGAGGCCCTCAGGGAGATGCAGAAGGAGGGAGTAAGTGAAACCCATACATACAAACTGTTTTTATACAGACACTAAATGTATTTTGGTAGGATGTACTATAGTAGACAAGTGCTGAGGCCTCTATTTCTACTACTAATATGTGAAAATACATTTCTATGAATTTATTTACAGCATGCTAACCTACTTGCATCATCATCTAATTTACTGGCATTTGTCTTGTTTGTAAATAATGCTCATAAATTATATTATTTGTATTTATTAATAATAAGGTGTGAATTATATCCAGGGTAAAATACTGTGCCTCATGGAACAACCCAACTTTTATGTATTGTATCTTCTCCACAAGTGTCAGTAAAGCCCCATTTACACCACATGTATTACTGTGCAATCAGTTTCTGCCATAGTTCTGCTCTTTGGAATCAGAGACAAATAAGAGCTCTGGTTTGGAGTAATGATACTCAGGGTAAGGATGTGGGTGATGTAAGTGTATGTGTAGAGGGTAATGTGGAGCTGCCAGTGACAAGGAAGCATCAGTCACTTGCAGTGTGGGTAGTAATTCGCTATACTGATTATTGTGAATTAGTAGTAAAGATTATGGGCTAAATGTAAAGTCTGTGGGTTGCAGGCAGCCGGGAGATTTTGGCGACATAACCTTTCGATGTAAAGCAGCAATAGTACAAAAAGCAAAACCAAGTTTGCCAGTATAAGTCTTATATCTAGAAGCTAAATGGCTGAAATCTTGCAGCTGCCGGCAACTTGCAGGGTATTACATTTACAGCTAGATGTGTTTCATTTCTTATTGAAAGTAAAGGAGGTATTTCTGCTATTTTCAACTTATGTTTATTTGTATTGATTTAATAGACCAATTATTCTATCAATTAATCAAAACTTTTATAGATGATTTCTGTGAATCACATTTAATATTAAGTTTAGTGTCAGTTATATAGTAGTCATTATAGTTACTGTATCTGTGTGAGGCGCAGCGATGATACTGTGTCTGTGAGAGAAACCCGTACACTAACTTACATTCATATTTGTCAGCATAATATTGCATTATACAATACAGGATACAGAATCGCCACTTTAATCGTTAATGTTTTTAACCTTTAATCAGACATATTTATTGATGATCAGTTTCTTATATAGCGCAGCAAATTCTATTGCACTTTATAATTGGAAACAAACAGTGATAAAACAAAACTGGGTAATAACAGACAGACACAGGGGTGGAAGGCCCTGCTCACAAGCGTATAATCTATAGGGAAATGGGTATATATACACAAGGATAGGTGTTATATATTGTGTAATGGTCCACGAGATTGCAAAGGTTCTTGGTGGGCTGTATGATGGGGTCACACAGCAATATTGGCCTGCGGTCAGGAGGATGGAAGCATGATTATCTCTTTCCTTCATCAGGGGGTCACTTCTTATCATGAGGGATAGAAGTGTCAGCAATTAATGAGATAACTTTTTCTAGCTGTAAATAAGCTCCTCCCCTCCAGCCCCTAAACTGAAAAGGCGTTAAGGATATGTTGAATAAACAGCTTCTAGCATCCTTCTCATATACTCATCCAATAAGGGAGGGACCAAAGTGTCCCCCAGATGAAGTCTCCACTAAACCATATAATAAATCTAGAGATGAGCGGATTCGGTTTTACTCGGTTTTACTCGGTTCTCAAAACGACATCTTATTGGCTCACGGATGTCACGTGTTTTGGATAGCCAATAAGATTCGGTTTTGAGAACCGAGTAAAACCGAGTAAAACCGAATCCGCTCATCTCTAATATAAATCCTCTGAGCATGTAACGCACTAAGCCAGTAATTATTTGTTACACGCTCCCTATATGAAGATGGCATTACCCAAGAGGCCAAGATACATTTTGTGGAGTTTGATAACGACTTCTCCCCAGAGGCGGAACTAGCGAATGGTGGGCCCAGGTGTAAAAATATGCATTGGGCCCTCCCAACCACCACCACCACTATGCAAAAGAGTGCTCTCAATGCATATACTATGCACGCTGACCCCAATTAACATATTGCACAATGTGCCATTAATTTGCATTATACTCCACACTGTGCCCCAAATCACATCAAATACACCAATGTCACCAAATCACATATAATACCTCATTGTTTGCCCATTTATACCACAATATGCCCCATATCACATTATGTGCCCCAGTGTGCCCTGAAATCACATAATATGCCCCAATGTGCCCCATATCATATAATGTGCCCCAGTTTGCCCCCAAATTACAGACTGTAATGTGCCCCAGTATGCCCCCAAATCACATATGCCCCAATGGATTCCAAAATCACACTTGTGTACACACTTGTGTGCGGCTGTGCCACGAGCAACCCAAAAAAGGGGTGTGAATGTGGCCTCGGCCGAGTGGGCATGGCCGCGCATCATGAATGAACCCATTTTCCATCATTTTAGGGGCATACCCAGTGCTCTCCGAGCGGCTGGGCAGGCCCCGCTCCCCTCCCAGTGCTGACTGCATGCTGTGTACGTATGCACGGCACCTATTCAAAGATCACTTGCTGCTTTGTAGAGCAGAGAAATTGGTGATCAAAGCCTTCCCCAACTGCCAACCCCTCTGGCTCACAGGACACTGCTGCCGGTGGGTGGGACAGCAGGACAGTGTCTGAATAGCGGGACTGTCCTGCTGTAACCAGGACAGTCAGGACGTATGTGATTAGTATTAAATAATTACTATGTATGACAGGAATTAGGATAATTGAATGGAAAATAAATAACCATGGTTTTCTTCTATAATAAAGATGTGAGCTTAATTAATGTCCTACAGTATAATATATGGGGGTTGTTGTTGTAATGTTCTCATATCACTTTTCACTCCATTAGAAACCAGCAGTGCTTCAACCCCCTGCCTCAGAGATGCAGTCTCTAGCACCATCCAGAGACTGGAGTTTTACCATCAGTTAGGCCAAGGTGCCTTTGGGAAGGTAAGCAATGAGGTTTCAGTTGTCACAGGGGATTTACTATATGTCTCAATATGGATGTTATTAGAGATGAACAAGGCTGTGGTGCAACTTTATTTAATGGTAAAAAGAAAGAACAGACATTTGTAGTTAGGTAGTGCAGCCCCCCTTCCCCATTAGACTCCATTTTATGTATATTTGAAGGTGGATACTCCTTTAGCTAGAATTAGCACCTTTCCACCTACCCAAAGGTGTTTCTAATTAGCATGTATCTTTAGCACACACAGACTACAGATTGGGAAAGGCACTATTATAGTAAGGCCTGATTACATTTATACAGTTTGTCAGTTTTGGATGTGGGTTAGGGGAACGGTGCCCCCTGAATTGGTGTGACCTGGCTGCTTGGGGAATCGCATTGTAACACTCAATTTAGCACTTTAATTTTTTTTTTACCAATGTAAAGGGGGGTACTCACGGAGCGATCGCGGCTTAAAATCTAAGCAATCTGAATAGATTGCTTAGATTTTAAGCAGTGATCTCTCCATGTGTTCCCCTTACAGCGATAGTGATGCGCAGTCCCGCGCATCGCTATCGCTGGTGCTAGATTGGCCTGCATTCAGGCCATTCTAGAGGGTCTCTCACTTCACCCGCTGGGTGAAATGAGCGCCCCCCACCCCGCTCTCCCCGGACGCTCAGCACACATCGCACTGTGCTGAGCGGGGGAAGGGGGAAGAGATGTGTGCTGAGCGGTACGCTCAGCCCACATCTCTCCCCACATCTGCCAGTGAGTACTGGTCTTAACACTTTAACTTATGTACAGTAATACTGCTTATCAAATAGCTCATGTTTTTCTTATTACCACTTCCTAACACTATAGCCACGCTCCAGACTTGAATCTTAGTGTTAGGAACCCACCAGAGACAAGGTCACCTGGACGCTGGTTTGTGGGCCGGTATTTTTTGGCCAAAAAGTATGCCAGGCACCTTGATTTTGTTCTGTTAGATTGCAGAGGTCGTTGTAATTATTCTGATTAGCAATGCTTGGGACCATGGATATGGATCTGCATTTTTGTTTCTTTTTCTTTTGTGGTCATAAAACTGTTAATAAAGAAATAATCCTTGTCGGACAGCAATGCATTTGCCTTTATATCTCTGTGTTGTTATGAGGCTGACACTGTAATATTTCTTCTAGGTCCTGCTGGCAGCCGACTCACATACCAACGAGTTGTTAGCTGTAAAGATCATGAGCAAACGACATCTGCTAAGTGTGGGCGAAAAAGTTGCCTTTGTGGAAAGGAAAGTGCTAGAACTTGCATCAGAAAGCGCCTTCCTCATTCACGGCCACTTCGCCCACCAGACCAAGGTACGGCTGTAAATGCCTCTTTATTGCTAAATATCCAGACATACATCCTATATGTTTGTTATCTTCTGCTGTGACTTTTATTTCCTATAAAGTAACTCTCATCTAAATGGAAAGCACAATATACTGGCATTATATAAATGTTAATACTTCTCCAGAACTGCATGTATACTGTATCCATAGCACTTAGGGGTCCATTTATCACACAATACTAGCTGCAAATATTATGTATCCCCAATGTAAGAAGGAGGTATCTCATACCTCCTGCGATCACTCTATTTCCACCAGCAGCCACATCCATCATAGGTTTCTTTGGGGGATGCAATACTGCCCGATGTATCAATATCGGGATATTGGCTTTCGTGCTACCGCAATCTTCTGATTATGGTGACCGATGAGCTACACTTTGGAAGTTCCAGAGGAACCTCTGGCAGAAATGGCTGCTGTGCACGATGGTCATGATGACTGCTCATGTGCAGTGGTCCGGGCAGCTCCTGTCCCTGTCTGTGCTGTGTGATACAGCCACCTAATATGATCGCATTATGCAATGCAATCTGGGGCAATATTAATGCCCCGGATTGCATTGTATATGCGATCAATGGTAAATGGGCCCCTTAGTGATAAAGGGATTATTGAACACTTGGTGATAAAGGGAATATCAAGCACTTGATGATAAGTAATTATTGAAGACGGAACTGAATGTTGTATCTGAGTATATGTCCGTAGCTTCTCTCCCAGTGCTGCCTTCTGTTTTACATTCCTGTCCATATGTCTCCTGCCACGTCTCCTCCTCCACTGCTGGAAATGGGCTGGATACTTGGTGTAAATATGCCACAGACCTAAGTCAGTGGTAATTTAATAAGTGGGGCTATCTTATTGGTGGCATCTACTGGACTAGTACACAGGGCAGTAGAGAGCCTGGCTGGGTCCAGGTACTTTTCAGGGGGCGTGGCCTAATCACAAGAGGCGTGGTCCTGTACCCTTTGAAAAAAATCTGATTTTTTATTTTATTTTAAGTGCAACCATGGCCACACTACAGCCCAGCACAAAGCAGCGTGTGCTGGACTGAGGAGAAGAGCTGCAGCTTAAGGGGGAGAAAGTCTGGGGCCTCCACTAGGCCCCTCCATCAGATCTGGGCCTGGGTAATTTGTACCCTCTCCCCCCTCTCTTGGCACCACTCAGAGCCGGCCCTAACCAATATGATGCCCTAGGCAAGATTTTGGATGGTGCCCCCTAGCACCACCGCTAGTTCCGCCTCTGACCCTGCGCCCTTTTCCCAGCACCATCACCCCCCACCCATAGCAGTCCTTTTTTTGTTTTCCTACCCCCTGTAATTTAAATAAGAACAGTGTGCACATTTGGCGCACAGCCCAAAAAGGTATGAGTTTTTGCTGGCAACAGGGCACGGCCACACATTAGTACCCCCAATTCAAATTATGCCTCACAGTAGTGCAACTTTATTCACAATTTATCATACAATAGTGTACCTTATTCACATTACATCACACAGTAGTACCAATTTACCTTATATACGTTACTTCTCACAGTAGTGCCCCTTATTCACATAACATCGTACTGAATTGCTCCTTATTCACATTACACCACACCATATTGCTCTTTATTCTCATTACACCACACCATATTGCTCCTTATTCACATTGCACTATACCATATTGCTCTTTATTCACATTAGACCACACAGTAGTGCCCTTTCTATATGTTATGCCACACAGTAGAGCACCTTATACACATAATGCCACACATTGGTAATGCATTTATACACATAATACCACACAGTATTGCCCCTTACACATAAGACACACATTATTAATGTCCTTATAAACATAATGCGCCTTAAACATTATGCCAACCCTTATTAATGCCCTTATACACATAATTTCCCTTACACATATGCCGCACATTGTTAATGCCCTTATACACATAATGACACACATTATGTCCCTTACACATATGCCGCACATTATTAGTGCCCTTATACACATAGTGCCCCTTACACATATGTTACACATTATTAATGCCCTTATACAAATAATGACACATATAGTTCCTGGCATGAGTCAACTGGCAGCTCTGCTAATGTCATATACATTGCTATGTGGCTAGGATGCACAAGCAGCTTCTGCTGATTAAAATGATATGCAGCATGCCTGTATACTGTGTGCGACTGTGGCTGTATCTGTATACAAAATGCTACACACAGAATATAGGCATGCCGCATATCATTTTAATCAGCAGAAGCTGCTTGTGCCCCTAGGCATACCAGATGCCCTAGGCAATTGCCTAGTTTGCCTATGCCTAAGGCCGGCTCTGGCACCACTGCTAGTACATAGGAGGGCAGAGCAGATAATGAGAATTCTCACATGGAAATACTGATAAGAGCCAGCAATCCACAGTTTATTTTATCATAATGGATATATTAGTATAACACAATCATGGCTGTAAAACTTTCCCCACTAACCTCTGTAGTGACAGATTTCCTCTCTCCCCTGTAGTGATATACTGTACAGTATTTCTTCTCCATCCCTCCCACCTCTACAGTTACATGTTCCCCTATGTATTACTAACCTGCCCCCCCAGGCAATAAAACTCTTGTGAGACCATGCTCCCCTGTAGTCACCGATGGTCTGGTGGCAGATCACAGTGTAAATCAGGCCTGGCCAACCTGTGGCTCTCCAGCTGTTGTGTAACTACAAATCCCAGCAGGCCCTACCACAGTTTTAATATCCTCTAATAACAAAACTGTCGTCAGGCATGCTGGGATTTGTGGTTTCACAGCAGCTGGAGAGCCACAGGTTGGCCTGGCCTGGTGTAGCGGATACTGGCTGCTTGGCTGACATAACTAACACGTAGCCTCATTGTGGCTGTGGGGGTGACAGCCACACTGAGACCCTGGACCATGTGAGACAGGACAGGTACAGAGAGACAGTGGTATTTCTGTATCAGGTACACATGCTTCCTGCAGGGAGGTGAGAATGGCCTTGTGTCATGTGCTCCATGGTCTGAGGATCAATGCTATTAATAACAGCTGCTACAACTAATACACCTGTAGCTCTTCTGCAATTATTCATTGTTTTATTATTTTAGATGCAGCAATTACTATTAATGTTGGCATGTAGGACAATTTACTACCTGTTATTTTGGTGTAAAAAGAATCATTTTATTGGTGTTATGTGTTACTAACTCACTGTTAAACGATTATAGAACATGTTCCATAGACTGTGGTACAGAGGCGGATTGGCCATAGGGTTCACAGGGAAGATTCCCGGTGGGCCGGCACACCAGTGGGGCCTGTTTTGTGTGAGGACATGTGGTCGTTTTTATAGACATAATGAATAAGATGCAAAATAATTTGCATATATGAAAATGACTTTGCCACTTAGCCTGTGATTGCAGATGATCTAGTGTATGCTCTGTCTGCCTGCTTGGCTGACATATAAGATTGAGTGAATAGTGATTGGGATACGGTTGGTGTAATAAGCAAGAAAATATATCTTTCTAAAGAATGATATAGTTTCCTAAATTCTGAAGGTGTATCATATAATGTGCTCATAATATTTAATTTTATTTCTTTTTAACTTCTCCCTTGATGCTGGACATGCCCACTATCTGGAAAGTCTTGGGGGGAGGGTCCTGCTGCCGTGGCCCATGGCTAGACCTTACACCTCTGGTGCTGCCCATGTGGGGCCACTAGCACAAATTTTTCCAGGGCCGCTTTTTGTTCCCAATCCGCCCCTGCTGTGGTATAGTAAGATTCTTCCTCTTTTCTCCCATGCCCTCTCTCTGTTCTCCTTGTCCTCCCCATGACTGTCCATTATATTCCCATGAGGAGAAAAGAAGTGAAGGACACTTTTACAAATGAATAATGTATATCATTTATCTTAATTTATTTTGGTCAGAAGATGATATTCCCCACGTCCCAACTCTTTCCCTCCTGACATGTATAGTAACACTATTGCTTCTCCCATAAACAGGAGCACGTGCTCCTTGGTATGGAGTATGCAAGTGGTGGTGACTTAGAACATCTTCTGATGAGGAATGGGCCTCTTACCATCTCTAATGCAAGGTGAGAACATAAAATATCTTGTTAGTATTGTGTGTGCCTTAGAAACAGCACTTTATCCTTCTGATTTATTATAATTGTTTCTGTAAGTTGTCTTCCATCCTGACAAATAAATCAGCTGTTATTATATAAGGATACTTTGTGAGTGTCATCTTGAAGGCATTCCAATACTCCTTTACATAAACTCTAATAAGCCATATACAATATATAGTGACTTTCACCAATGCACAACACTAGAAATATCTTATTAGGCAGTTGGTAAATTTATTATTATTATTATTATTAACAGTTTCTTATATAGCGCAGCATATTCCATTGCGCTTTACAATTAGAACAGCAGTAATAGAACAAAACTGGGTAAAAACAGACAGACATAGAGGTAGGAAGGCCCTGCTAGCAAGCTTACAATCTATAGGGAAATAGGCATTGATACACAAGGATAGATGCTACCTATTGCATAATGGTCCACCAGATTGCTAGGTTCTTAATGGGTTGTATGATATGATCACCCCGCAATGTTGGCCAAGTGTCAGGAGGGTGTGAGAGTAAAGACAAGATATGTGATGTTATGTGTATTGTACAGAGAATATGTAATTGGATAGAGAAGCACTGATGGTTATGTAAATTCAAAACAAAATAAATGGGGACATTGGGCCTAATTCAGACCTGGTCGCTCGCTAGTGGTTTTTGCACCTCTGTAATCAGGTTAGAACTGTGCATGCGTATGCACCGCAATGTGCAGGCGCATCGCACGGGTACAAAGCAGTTCATTGCTCTTCGATGGGTTTGTGCAAAAAATCCATTTGACAGGAAGAGGGCGTTTGTGGGTGGTAACTGACCGTTTTCAGGGAGTGGTTGGAAAAACACAGGCGTGCCTAAGCGTTCGCAGGGAGGGTTCCTGATGTCAATTCTGGTCCTGGACAGGCTGAGGTGTTTGCAGCGGCTGAGTAAGTCCTGAGCTGTGCAGAGACTGCACACAATCTGTTTGCACAGCTCTGCTACACATGCGTTCGCACACTTGCACAGCTAAAATACACTCCCTATGGGAGGAGACTATGCGAACGCAGGACTGCAAAAAAAGCCTAGCGAGCAATCAGGTCTGAATTAGGCCCATTGTCAGAAAATGTGGGGAGTATTGTCTGGAAATCCCTCAGCCATTATGTACACATCCTAACATTGTAACATTAACTTATTTTCTATCTAACAGATTCTACAGTGCGGAGATTGTATGTGGGCTCCAATTCCTGCATTCCAAGGGCATCGCCCATGGGTAAGTATAGAGTTACACTATAACAATAGTATAATAATGTGATATTATACTATGGATTCTAATACTGTACATGTTATACAGTCATTGGCCCATATCTTCCACTTACATGTTACACCTGCCTCTCTCCCAAAGTACAATCTATATGACCAGCTCTCGGGGGACACAGGGGATCTCTCTGCACAAGTGTTCTATTCTTTTCATGTCATTTCAGAGTTTTGAAAATAGTGTACTAACATTCATTCCAGAAGCTTTTCAGTGGCATCACATGGGGCCCTATTGGTTGTGCACCATCACATCTGCTCTCTGCTCAGGGAAGTCCCTTTCTCCTGTAATATAGTGGCGTCATACTCTTCCTGCACTTGTCTAATGCTGTCAGAGAGGACCCCTGAGGAAGAGAAGGGAAACATTAATTTTAGAAACTTTTACATACTTTTTTATTACATCACCACACACCTGCCACCCAGCTCTGTAACTATATACACCTAGCAGGTCATGGGGGGCTGCACTGCGACCCCAGATCATGTACACCCAGAATGTGCCTTCCCTGACATCCAATCTGTGTCTCACGTGCAGGGTGAGAGAGGGAAGGAGAGGTGTAGGGATGATAGAGGGAAGGAGGGAGTGAGAAGTGCAGTGGAAGGAGGTGGAAGGAGGGAGTGAGAGGTGCAGGGTTAAAGAGGGATAGAGGGTATGCAGAGGCAGAACTCTGGGAGGCAACGGAGTCATCTGCCGCCGGGCTCCTGCTCTGAAGGGGGGCACCTCTCCTCCCATTCTGTGACACCAGTGAATTAAGTTAATTGATAGCTGCCGCTGTCTTTTCAGTGGCCGACTTCCTCACTGGTCCCTGCACCTTACAAATCACACCCTCTTTATTATCCTGAATATACACATTTTACAAGTGTCACACCCAGGATTAGAAACCACAACCTATTACACTGGAAGCAGACACCTTACTGATGAAGCTGTTTGTGCCTGTATAGGAAATATGAGAATTTTAACTATATGAAGATATTTCTCTGACAATTACACGTAACTTCATGTAGTTAGCATTCTCATGCTTCCTCTATAGGAGCAAATAGCTCCATCAGTAAAGTGTCTGCTGTTAGACACACACACACACACACACACACACACACACACACACACACACACACACACACACTTATCTTGATATAGGAAATAGGGGGGCACCAATATTTATCTTGCCTCCGGGCAACTGGGACGAACTTCCGCCACTGAGGGTATGAGTGGTGCAGGTGGTAAGTAAGGGAAGGAGGAAGTAAGAGGAGCAGGGGTCACATGTGAGACATTAAGGGAATGTGCAATAAAACATATGGAGAAGAGGTGGATGGACACCGGGATGGTGGAGAACACAGGTTGTATAACTTTATATCACATAATATGGGTTACCTAATAATATATAGCAGGGTTGGACTGTCCCACAGGGGAACAGGGGAAACCCCCCGGGGGGCCCCACTGCCTGAGGCACCACTTCTTCCTCTAGGGATCAGATCCCAGACTGAGCACTGGAATTATACATTGTACATACTATATGTTATGTTATACTGCACAGGACTATGATGTATCTTCTACTGTACATTCTGGTTATTAATCTGGTTCATTATTCTATATGCACTAGCAGTATTTACTATATATATTTATCAAGGGGCCCAGCCTCTAATTGGCAAACCAATATGGTGGCTGACCACACCCTCTCTTGGGACTGGTCCTGCACCTAAACATGGGCCCCTACCATTGCATTCCCCCGATGGCCCTTCATGCCCCAGTCCAACACTGCTATATAGTTTTAAAAAGGATCAAGGATTGTTTTTATACTAGCAACACCTCTAAGGCTTCTGTGGCTCTAGGTGTACCCCAGACCCCGGCCATTTTATTCCCATACCCCAACTTCTTATTTCCTTCTCCAACCACTATATATATAATCCTGCAGGTATCTGGCACTCACTGCACAAGTAAATAATTCACCCCACTGCCCTCTGAAAGTTACCAAGTCCCAATGATAAATTGCAGCAGCGGCACTTGGGGAATAAAAAGCTCAGTAAGCACAATATACTGTCTGACCCACGTGTCAATGGACTTTTACAATCTCTTTAGGGTTACATACAAGAATAAACTTACCCCATTTATAAGGTTCTCCCCTTCACCAGCTGGGAAGGATCAGCATCAGCCCCCAGGTGTCGCTCCCTGTGACCAATATCACTAATTATTATGCAGTAACCACACATATTAGCATGAAAAGGGTTAATGGGCTGATTGAGCCTACACTACTACATAACAGAATTCTGCTGAGCACACACAACTGTACATGACATAGTGGAATCACATGGGATCTCCTCCAGACTTGGCCGTGAAAGCAGCCGCATCGCAGTTTGCACTGTACACCTGCAGCGTCTGTATTGCACCTGCGTGGTCATTCACATTGCAGGCGCATCCCCAAAGGATGATTAACAGTGGCATGTGTTGGGTGGGTGGCGACATAGCATTTTGTGGGTGTGGTGGGCCAAACGTGGCATGCCGGGAGTGTTTTCAGGGAGGCTGCATGATGTCACACATAGCCAGATTGAGCTGGCAGGAGTCAACCTTAAATCAATGCGTCCACAATTAGATTGGATCATGATTCGGAACCACAGGTTGCCTTGCCCTGTGCTGGGCCGCCCGCAGCATGTGAGGAGATGGATGCAGATCTTGCGTATGCAGTGATCTGCATCTATCTCTGAATAACCCCCATGGACACTGACCTACAAATGATTACAGTAGGTACTGACACTCTAGTCCTTGTTCCTAAACATACATTCAAAACCACTATTATTTACACATATAAAGTGCTGATGTATGTATCAATAAATCATGTTTGTATGAAAGCACACTGTATACAAAGATGTTATTTTCTTCACAGCGACCTCAAGCCAGATAACATCTTAGTGGCTGCAACAGGCCACCTCAAGATCGCCGACTTCGGTCTCGCAAGTAACATCACACCTAGAGACTGGAGTGCCACTGGCTGTGCTGGAAGATGTGGCGACATCACTCCTGAGGTGAGGTGCAAAGGGTATTCTACTGTGTACTCATGTAATTATATACACTGGGCCTGATTCTCAGGTACACAGAACACCTTCAGAGGTCTTGTGGAGTTCCTTCCGTGGTGGGTCAGAGCTGTTGTGGTGCCATGAGGGGAACCTGCCCAATATTAGACATGTGGGTTTAATGTTATGGCCGATCAGTCAAATTATATATGTACGTATACATATAATGTAGAACAAAAGATAGCGGCACTCCGAGTCTTAATCCAAAAGTGATATATTCAATAGGTTCACAGCATGATACCAATGTTTCAGGGACGTCCCACCCCTTTGTCAAGGTGACAATTCTGATTATTGTTGCATACGTATAAATAAATATATGTGTGTGTGTGTGTGTGTGTGTGTGTGTGTGTGTGTGTGTGTGTATTTTGAATATCGGATTTTTCCATATTTTGGAATAAGTGCATACCATAATGAGATATCATGGCAATGGGACCCAAGTCTAAGCACAGAATGCATTTAAGTTTTACATACATCTTAAACACACAGCCTGAAGGTCATTTAATACAATATTTTTAATAACTTTGTGTATATACACAATAACTTTGTGTATAAAACAAAGTCTGTTTACATTGAGCCATCAGAAAACAAAGATTCCACTATCTCACTTTCACTCAAAAAGAATCCGTATTTCGGAATATTTGGATATGGGATGCTCAACCTGTATATATATATATATATATATATATATATACGAAAAAAGATACAGGCACTCACCACTTCCTTGATGATGAAAACTTTATTGGTGTGTCTCACATAGAGACAGTTAACAGCATGTCAGCAAAAGGTGTCGACGTTACGGCTCCAGAACCACACATTCTCGCCTTTATACATATATATAGAATAATTCATAATAACTTATACAGCTTAGCTGAGAAATGTGTAATAGAAGTTTAAAACACATAATATGGATATAAATGGAACCCAGGACTTAATGGGGACCGTATTGGGTGTGTGATATTGCCTCTGCCACTAGGTGAACCAGAGTGATCACCAACACAAAAGACAAGAAAATCACAAACAAGACAACACACATAATTGTGAACATACATTATGAAAAGTACGGATATTAAAAAAGTCTAGTCATAGCCCTATCCAAGAAAAATATTGAATGGATTTGCCTCATTTAGGCCCCGTGGTGTCAGAGTGTCCAGCTCATATATCCATTTAGCCTCTCGTTGTCGTAACTGCCTCACGTCTGCTAAATCCACTTCCGCCGGATAGACGTGTGCGTTCCACTGGCAATGGAACGCACAACACTTCCGGTAACGCGACTATCAGCCGCTATCGGTTGTTCTTTTGGTTTTAAATGGTTGTGATTGTGTTCACGTTGTGTAATTAGTTGATGTTATAGGACATTCGATTGGCTGCACATGTATCCTTGATTACACATGTTAAACACTTGAATACCAGTGTTTTTTGTTATTTCCTGTTGGATGATTGATGGGCGGGGTTTGTGATATGCCTCTGCTATAAAAGTGCTCCAGGGTTCATTGTGTGTCATGGGCTGCTGGGTGAGAACCTGCTGTAATCTTGTTAGTGTTGAAAAAGGCTCAGATGGAGCCGAAACGTTGACACCTTTTGCTGACATGCTGTTAACTGTCTCTATGTGAGACACACCAATAAAGTTTTCATCATCAAGGAAGTGGTGAGTGCCTGTATCTTTTTTCGGATATATTTTTGGATTTCTTGTGAATCTCTTATGGAGCACGGCCCAGGTTGCAAATTGGAGCAGTGAGTGTGGACTTTCTGGATATATATATATATATATATATATATATATGTATGTATGTATCCTCCACCCAGAAAATAGAAATCTTGTGTTTGTCCCCGTAATTAGAAAAGTAAAAATGGAAAAAGTTATTAGTAAAAGCCTGGTAATGACTGTCTGTCTCTCTTCTTTCCGGTAGGTACGTTTTCGCGAAGAGAGAGCTATCGGTCATGATTGGTTTTGCTTTGGCATCATTCTCAGCAAAATGGTCAATGGAAGATCTTTTGGACCAGGCACTGAAGTCAGGAACATCATTGACGAGGTAAATGAGGACGCAGGGCGCAGCCTCTGGCTTCAGAATACCCAGGAAACAGGGCCGTCATGCCCCCGTTTTCTGGAACACTGTCCGCCAGCAGCATGTCAGTCATGCTGCAGCTTTTGTGGCACTGCGAGCAGATAGAACTCAGTAATACCGGACTGCGGCCATGGAACAATCACTTTATATTCCTCTGTGCCAGGCAGCAGAAATGTTTGTAACATGATTGTATTGAGCATCTGTACTGTACAAATCATTAAATACAAATATCTTTTTCAGCTCTTCAGTATCATGCCAGCCAGACGCCCAGGAGTGAATGATAACATCCGCCTCCATCGCTTCTTCCGGCACATCAACTGGGTCGCCTTGGAAGCCCTTGAGATGGAGCCACCATACATTCCTGCACCAGTAAGTATAAAACAGAACTTCCATGAGCTTCTGAATGCCGGTCAGCATATAGGACCTAATTCAGGTTGGATCACAGTAAGCGATCCAACCGCACATTCTGAGACAAAGATGCAGCACATGTACAGTGCTCGTACTGCAGGAAGGCCGCAGAAAATGCGATCACCTCTGCCTGTCAATCAGGCAGAGACAGTCGCGGGGTGGGGGTGGGGGTGGGGTGGTCAATGCTCTAGAAAGTCCTTCTCCTCTCTGCACTTGTAGTTACGTAGCCTTCTCCTGAGAGCACTGAGTAGACGGACACCTTTACTTGCACCAGAGCAACCTACATCTACTGCAATACTGTGGTTATATATGGGCTGAGCGACAGTGCGTTATATTTGTGCACCTGTAATGCCTCTTTCTTTAGCTTTATATAGACATGGTGTCAGGGTCTAATATGTAACTACTGTAAATAACCTCTACAATAGGAAGTTTGGTAATTGCCTCTTTTTCTCTCTTACAAGTCATATGAAAGATGTAATAATCACTGATACACTTTTACTTCTTATCTCTGTAGCCGACCTTTCCACCCTCTGCCTCCATAAATAACCAGCTAGCAATAATGGAGGCAGAAGAGGCCAATAATCCACCTGTAACAGCCCCCCAGCAGGACCGGTTTGCAGGGTTCTCATTTACCACCTCCACCTGGAGAACCCCCCCAAAGGCACCGGGCCTACGACCGTCTAGCTGAGGCAGCAGCACTGCTGGATGCAGGAGTTGGAGTTTCTGCAGGTATGTACATTATGGATTTAGTTTTCTTCTGATTTTTTAAACATGATTAGTTGAAGTTTTCAATATTAAACGGAGGAAGAATAAAGAAGGAGAAAGGTAGATAGAGCTGGGTATAGCAGTATTGTAAGAAGCATTAATACATTTTCCTAATGGAAAGTTATACAAAAAGCTCCTCACACAAAGCAATGCAGAAACAATAACCGTCTGCAGATTATTACATAAACAGAGATATAGCGTAAGAGATATAACAATGGTAGAGGGGAATGGAGGACAGTGGGTGAGGAAAAGGGGCATGTCAGGGGTGTTACTAGAGGGAGAACAAAGGGAGGAGGAGGAAGAGTAAGGTGCACCTGCTGCATGCTCAGAAGAAGCAATGTAACCCTACATAATCCGTTGTTTCATGGTCCTCCTGGTGTGTGATCCAACGGGAAGAGATGCTGGTAAATGTATTCCAGCGCTCATGAAGTATGCTGTAATATACATAGATGGTATATACAGCAATAGTGTGATCAGTGCATTGGAAAACATGTATGGTAGTAGTAATGTAGAGAACTCAGTTACATACTGTACAGTATATAACCTGACTTCTCTGCATTACTACTATCATATAGGAGGGGGGAATTCTGTGTTTGTGTCTGGATCAGCCCCTCCCTTGCAAGCACTTCCAATAGGCCAATACATTGATTTGCCCAACTTGTCACTTGTGTATCACTAATTTATTTTCCTGCCTACTATTAATTGCCGTTATTTTCCCATATTGCACTTTCTTTTAAAACTAGCATCACGTGACATTAATCATGAGTGAGGGGACTGTAGGGGATGTGGACCGTCCTTACTGTATGGTTCCCTTTTACATATCAATGATTTTATTACAATGAGTATTTGTGCACCTAGTAAGACACTTATATCAAAAGTGCCTGGTTGATACAAAAGCCGTCCTACTGAAAGAACATCTCTGACTTTCCAGCATCTTGTGAGAACCTGTAAAAGAAAGATCCTTAAGCAGGGAAGAGACTCTGTGACCTCTTGCTAGCCAAATAATGCCTCTGTAGATTCTCAGTCTCCGCCCCTTCAGTCTCATTGATATATTGTGTCCAGTAAATGCAGCCACCCAACATTTAGGTGGTCATTTCGAGTTGATCGCAGCAGCAATTTTGTTAGCAGTTGGGCAAAACCATGTGCACTGCAGGAGGGGCAGATATAACGTGCGGAGAGAGTTAGATTTGGGTGTGGGGTGTTCAAACTGGAATCTAGATTGCAGTGTAAGAATAAAGCAGCCAGTATTTACCCTGCACAGAAACAAAATAACCCACCCAAATCTAACTCTCTCTACAAATGTTATATCTGCCCCCCCGCAGTGCACATGGGCCCTCATTCCGAGTTGTTCGTTCGCAAGCTGCTTTTAGCAGCTTTGCACACGCTAAGCCGCCACCTACTGGGAGTGAATCTTAGCTTCTTAAAATTGCGAACGAAAGATTCTCAAATTTGCGATTACACACCTCTTAGCAGTTTCAGAGTAGCTCCAGACTTACTCGGCATCTGCGATCAGTTCAGTGCTTGTCGTTCCTGGTTTGACGTCATAAACACACCCAGCGTTCGCCCAGACACTCCTCCGTTTCTTCAGCCACTCCCGCGTTTTTCCCAGAAACGGTAGCGTTTTTTCACACACACCCATAAAACGGCCTGTTTCCTCCCAGAAACACCCACTTCCTGTCAATTACACTCCGATCGCCTGAACGAAGAAAAAGCCGTGAGTAAAATACCTAACTGCATAGCAAATTTACTTGGCGCAGTCGCAGTGCGAACATTGCGCATGCGCACTAAGCGGAAAATCTCTGCGATGCGAAAAAATTTACAGAGCGAACAACTCGGAATGACCACCATGGTTTTACCCAATTGCTAACAAACTTGCTGCTGCGATCAACTTAGAATTACCCCCTTAGTTACAAACACTCTGTCCCATCCAGCTTTTACGATGTTGCTCCACACCACAGAAATAGGCCCCCCTTGATGTGCAGGTCCAGGTACTTACTTTATAAATGAGCGCATTAGTGCAAAAAGAAGCATCACAAAGCATCTTATGTTCTGCGGAGCCGTCATGTTGCACTGTACTAAGTATTGTTTAAAAAAGTCTATGGCCCTCATTCCGAGTTGTTCGCTCGCAAGCTGCTTTTAGCAGCATTGCACACGCTAAGCCGCCGCCTACTGGGAGTGAATCTTAGCTTCTTAAAATTGCGAACGAAAGATTCTCAAAATTGCGGTTACACACCTTTTAGCAGTTTCAGAGTAGCTCCAGACTTACTCGGCAACTGCGATCAGTTCAGTGCTTGTCGTTCCTGGTTTGACGTCATAAACACACCCAGCGTTCGCTCAGACACTCCTCCGTTTCTCCAGCCACTCCCGCGTTTTTCCCAGAAACGGTAGCGTTTTTCCCACACGCCCATAAAACGGCCTGTTTCCGCCCAGAAACACCCACTTCCTGTCAATCACACTCCGATCGCCTGCACGAAGAAAAAGCTGTGAGTAAAATACCTAACTGTATAGCAAATTTACTTGTCGCAGTGCGGACATTGCGCATGCGCACTAAGCGGAAAATCGCTGCGATGCGAAGAAATTTACCGAGCGAACAACTCGGAATGAGGGCCTATATTTTTTCTGCATGGAATTAAAGATGTATATTATGTTATATTGTATCTTGTACGAAGATGTTACCAATGTACTGATATTTTTTTTTTTTGTAATTATATAGAACATCTGTGATAAGAAGATTGATTACAACTTGGAAGATTGTTTATTATTTTCTTATTTTTTATAAGTTTTTAAATTTAACTTTTTTTAAATTTGAATATTAACATTTTTTAAATTTACATTTTCAAATTTAGTGGGAGGGTATTTTATAATGAAACAATTTTAAATTTTACTATTTTTACATTTTTGTATTTACAATTTTACATTTACATTTTAATTATTAGATTTTATAAGTATTATGTAAATTTTATTTAAAAGTTAATTTTTTTTATATTTTTCAATTTTAAATTTTTTTTAATACAAGCATAACATCAGGTGTGTGATGGGCCGGCTATAGGGGATGGTTGGAGGCCGGTATTTTTATTTTTTTATTTTTTTTAACATTAACATTTTAATAGTTAGGGGCCCATTTATCAAATAATATTTGTGCTATACCTGCTGCAATCCCTCCATTTCTGCCCGCAGCAACATTCCCCATTGGTTTCTATGGGGGATGCGATGCTGGCCAATGTATCAATATCGGGAACGCAAAGCATTCCCAATATTGGGGGTAATTCAAAGTTGATCGTAGATGTGCTAAATTTAGCACATCTACGACCCTTTACTTTGACATGCGGGGGGGACGCCAAGCACAGGGCTAGTCCGCCCCGCATGTCAGGCCCTGCTCCCCCCTACACAGGTACAGAAGCATCGCACAGCGGTGATGCTTTTGTACCTGACATGTAGCTCCCTGCCAGCGCAGCTCCTGCTAGCTGGCAGAGGGCTAACTGCCATGTCCCGGGTCGCAGTGGCTGCGTGTGACATCACGCAGCCACTGCGGCCCACCCACCCAACAGTCCAGACAAGCCTCCATTGTTCGGACCGTGCCCCACCAACGGCGTTCTAAGGCTGTTGGTGTGCCCCTCCCGCCCCGCAACTGCCTCTGCCTGTCAATCAGGCGATCGCACCAGTGAGATGCTTTCTCATCTCACTGGCTGCACATGCACAGTACACCACCGCGCGAGCGTACTGCGCATAGTAATTCAGACAGCAATCCCTGCCGATGCAGCAATGCAGTCTGAATTACCCCCATTGTCCCTCCAGTATTGCTGTAGCCCATTGTAGCCTATGGGCTATGGATCGCGAAAAGAAGATCCGGCTGGGTTCCCTGGGAACTCTCCGCCGGAAATGCCCTGTGCATTGCGGTCACCCCCACAGCTACCGCAATCTTTTGATTGCGATAGCCTATTATAGCCTATGGGCTACGGATCGCGAAAAGTAAATCCATCTGGGTTCCCTGGGAACCCTCCATCTGAAATGCCTCTGTGCACGCATGCACAGGGGGCCTAATTCAGATCTGTTCGCTCGCTATTTTTTGTAGCGCTGCGAACAGATAGACACCACCTATAGGGGAGTGTATTTAAGCTTTGCAAGTGTGCGAACGCGTGTGCAGCCGCCCTGTATAAAAACAAGCTTGTGCAGTTTCTGAGTAGCTCTGACCTTACTCAGCCGCTGCGATCACTTCAGACTATTCGAGCCCGGAATTGATGTCTGACACCCGCCCTGCAAACACCTCGACACACCTGTGTTTTTCCAACCACTCCCAGAAAACAGTCAGTTGCCGCCCACAAACACCCTCTTCCTGTCAATCTCCTTGTGAACGGCTGTGCGAATGGTTTCTTTGCTAGAACCAGTGCACAACAACAATCCGCTTTGTAACCATACGGCGCGCCTGCACATTGCGGTGCATACACATGCGCAGTAGTTACCTGATCGCTGGGCAGCAAAAAACGCTAGCGAGCGAACAGATCTGAATTAGGCCCAGGATCCCTGTCCCTGCGGGTGCCACGTGATACATTCACACATATTGCAATGCGATTCTGGGTGTTAAGATCCAGTCCAGATCGCATTATATGCAACCCTTGATAAATGGGCCCCTAAGTGAGTTAAAATGTATTTTTCCATCAAACCATAACAACACAAAATAAGGTGTGTGATTGGCCCGGCTAGAGGGGGCGGTTTGGAGGCCGGCTTTTTTTTTTTTTTTTTTTTTTTTTACATTTACATTTTAATTTTTAGTGTCCTACTATATATATCTGTGTGAGATACACAGTTTATTTTTATCCAGTTAGTTTTTTTTAGGGATGGGGTTCTAGGCTTTGCTGTACCAGAGGTGACACTGTCTGTGTAGTCACATTGCTCATTTCTTTTTATTATAAAAGAATAATTTATAATAAATATTTTTATTATTTGAATAAATTTGGTGTTTAAATGTTTTTGCTGTCATTTGTCTTTCTTTCTTTACTTAGTTGCTCCAGGCCTTTATTTCTCCCTCTCTAGCTTTTGTTCTTTATGCTGCTCCCTGTACTCCTTATCTGTTCTTCCTATTCTCCCTGTCCTCCTTCTTTTGGTGGAACCAGCATGCAGCGCCCCCACCGCCAGATTGCAGCCACTGCCCGTCTGACTGACTCCTCTGTCACCTGACATGGGACTGCAACATGCTGTGGCTTGCTGGATGCGGCCAGCACTGTTGCTCCCAGGGGGGTCTGGCTATTTTAGCCGGGTTCTTCTAGTCAGCACTCCTTGCTTGATACGCGGAAGGCGTGTGCCCACAGCAGCCACTAACCGGGAGCGAAGCTCAGAGGTGGTTGTGGGACCTGCCACTTGGGTTTCTCCTGTTGTAGGTGGGGCATAAAGTTTAAACAGGTTGCCGGCCACCCACAATGCAGTCAGTAGGGTGTCCCATCATGGCTGCCATTATGCTTGCTGCAGGACGTCGAGGGGGAAAGGGCATCGGAGGCCATTTTCCACTGAGGTTGATGACAGCCAAGTGCCAGCTACTGCTGTGCCTTCCCTCCTGACTGCAGTTGCTGTATCACTGCCTGTTTTAGACACTATGGCTGCTGGCAACCAGGCTGTATCCTCCCTGGCTACTTCTCAGCAGGCAGGATGCCCCTTACCTACCCCAGACAGGCATAGAGACAGGGATTCTAATGTCTGTCGGCTGGTAACCCCTTACTGTCCCAGTCAGTTGTTATGTCACCTGTTGCGGCCGAGAATACATCTTTGTCTCCTTTACCCCTTTCCGCTGATCTTAGAAACATAGAATTTGACGGCAGATAAGATCCATTGATCAATTAACCCCGATAGTTGCCCAGATGTACCAGGCTTTAGCAACAGCTGGTTTGCCTTCTGCTGTGCCTTTGGTTTCTCCTCTCTCTCCTATCTCTACTGCTAATACTGTTGCAGGGCCGTCCTCTTTGTCGGCCTGTGATGGGTCTTTTCCTTTATTTGCAGGGTCTGAGGAAGAGCTGTCAGATGATCTGGATGCTCTGGTGGATGTGGCGTCTGCTAGGATGTCGGTGGGTGATCGCCCTAGGACTTTCTCTGAGTCATTTTCAGATAGCAGTGGCAGGGCTAGGAAGACAGCTGCAAGGTTTGCGCAGCATGGGCAGTCAGGCACCATAGGTGTTCTAGCCAGTGTAGTAGGAAGTTGCAAACTGCATCCTATTAACGCACCAAATTGTGTCCTGGGGTGGCTCACTGTGACAATGCAGCTGTATTATGCAGTTTACACCCCAGAATTGTGCATTCCTTTATATTGATGTCTTTGCGCTCACAGCAAGGCGAGGAAGGAGATCAGGGAAGCTACAAACAAAACCAGTGTGGCTTAGACATTTTTTAAGTACTGTTCTGATTGGCTTGCCGGTTTTTACAACTTTGCTGCTTGCTATCTTCTGCTGCTTTTCACAGTTGCAGTGCTCTGAGGTGCATTACACCTGTGTCAGGATCCTGTCACCTGGCAATGTTATGTAAGGATTCAGTGTGATATGCCGGCTAATGGGATGTCGGCTGTCAGGATCCTGACAGAGGCATCCCGCCAGCCGCAATACCGGCAGCGAATCTCCTCACAGGCTCACCGCGCTTCGGTTCCTGTGCACGGGTTCTGTTCTCCCTTGGGTGGTGGCGTGGACCCACCACCCGAGTGGGAATCCCGGCCGTAGGTATTTTAGCAGCTGGCTGGATTCAAGCGTCAGGATCCTGAATGCCGGGATCCTGACAGCCGGTATATTAGCTACATCCCATCTCCATACTCACTGTCTACATAATGAGTGTCTACCATCTGACCGCATCCCCTCTCACATCCCTACACCTGATCTGCAGCTCTGTAATGGAAACTACATCACTGATCACCTCCAACAGTGGCGGCTGGGGGCTTCACATGGCTCAAGGAGGTTTGAAAATACTTGAATTTTCCTTCATTTTCTTCTGTCAGGAACAGAGGATGAAGAAGCAAAGAGCACGTTCCCTGGTTTTCACACAGGACTCCTGACTTTGGATTTGGCAATATCTATCCTATCTATCTATCTATCTATCTATCTATCTATCTATCTATCTATCTATCTATCTATCCAGAATGTGTCTTATAACTGAGTCAACAACCTCACAATAAAGTGCTGCTAAACATGTCTGTATGAGTGACTGATTCTGCCAGCTCACCCAGGGCTGGAAGTATAGGTTGGACGGGATCACTCTTGCCCATAGTTGCCTACCCTCCCGCATCCTGCGGGAGCCTCCCGTTTCAGCCATAAATCTCCTGATCCCCTGCTTTATAGGTCAATTCTCCCGGATTCTTCAGATTCTGTCAGGGGTGACACTAAGGAGTTTCTTTGCAAGAACAGTGAGTTGCTGTAGTTGCTCAGAAATCACTGCTGACGGCTCTCATTACCCCCCTTGTGTATCCCCTGAGAGAGAGAGAGAGAGAGAGAGACAGAGAGATAGCAGTACCTGATATGCACACTCCTCTTATCTGTGCTTGTGTGCACTGGCCCATAGCATGCCTCTGCTGCTGCTGCTGGTGTAAGAATTGTTGTTAGTATAATCTTTCTGTAGTTAAACACATTTGTTTAATTAGAGTAGCTGGTATCTGTAATGATTTAGTTAATGCTGCAATGGAATGGAAAATAGCACATCCAATAAATATAGGTAGTGCCTACAAGATGCAGACAATCCAGTGTTCCCAATAAAAATAACATCTACAACACCAAAATAATCATTTACTTATATGTTTAGGGATGAATTCACACACGGTCAACTTGCATTTGGAATTTATTGCATACAGTAGGCATCACATTTACCATGCATATTGTGCTGAGTGAGAAGAAAAGAAATATCACAGCGAAAACATATTGCAAATAAGAAACCCTGTATTTCAGGCAGTAATGTTAGTATCAATACTTGCAAAACTTCCCAAAATATATTGTTACTAATGTCACATAGAAATATCTTGCAACAACAAGCATTTAAGCATAGGCACTATTTGTGGAACTAGACATGCCCTTTGGGTAGAGTTTGACACGCCCCCATGGCGGCACGCCGCGCTTTGCACGGCACATGCTACTGTAATCTCCCTGATTTTAGTTTTCAAAAGTAGGCAAGTATGCTCTTGCCAGGGGCGGCTATCAGGGTGGAGGAGGGTGCCGCCCGGATCGTCTACCTACAAATTGTAACCCCTGGGTGCCCACATCTACCTGATGGCAGGGAAGGCTCTCCACAACTTGCTCAAGCTTTACCATTTGCTCTGTGGATCTGGGCTTCTGGTTCTAGGCTAGCCTCCATAGTGCTGTGGTTCAGAATTACAGGTCAGATGATATCATGACGCAGATGAGTGAAGTTTCAGTTGGATAAGTCAGTGGTTCCCAAACTTTTTTGAATCACGGCACCCTAGAGCATCATCATTTTATTTACAGCACCCCTAGGCTAAAAGTTTCTGATTGAGAAATTATGGAAAAAAAAAACCATATTAAATTAACTAAATTGTGTTTATATGTCATCTTTAGGGTCAATTATGTGGGAAGGGACAGGAATCGCTTCTGTTTGTCCACATATTTTATGACTGGTTTTGCCTATTACACTGACCATAAATAATTTGAATTGGTCCTGGACCACCAACCATTCACTTTGCCTAGATATGGTACTGTCTCTATCACAGCATGTATGGTTCTGGGAGGCATAATCTATCTCACTGTCTCCAGGTAGCAGCAGGAGAGGGGTGTATTCGAAGCTGCAGAAGAGGAATATAAACTGCTCTCATCCAATCATATCCTACCATCTATCAGCACATTTACCCTAAAGCAAAATACAAGTTCCTTTATACAGAGCCGTTCCTGACCAATTTGGTGAACTAAGAAATAATTTGTCTGGTGTCCCCCCCCCCTGTGGGAGTATTGGCACACAATATGAACAAGGAGGCATGGTCTTGCAGAAGGGTTGTAGTCTCACATGGCTGTTAAAAGACGGGCACCCTAAAAATTGGTATAATCCCTGATATTTCCAAAATCAGGGCCAGCAACAGAAATCTTGGGAACCGGTATACTGATATCTCTGGGGCCCCCACAATCCTCCTCCTTGGTCCCCCTTTAAAAGCAGAGGGTGGCTTTATAAAATGAGTATACATATCCCTGTTTGTGGATGAATTACATGTGACCAGGTGCTCTGCGTCCCTGAATTTTAATAATTCTCCACAATTGCTATTGGATTTTTATCTACCTTTCGCTACTTGATTCTCACTTTGTGAACAGTCCTTATTGATTTCTCAACCATTTAATTTTTCATCACCGTGTAAAATGACATTGTGAACATTCTAAAAAACACTTGTATGTGTACACTCACCCTTCTGATGATTTAACCCTGATGAAGTCCACTGTGATGAAACGTGTTGGGTTGGAAATGTAACATCCACCTCACAAACTGACATCATCTATCTGCAGAATGACACAACTTTAAAAAAGTGGATTGAAATCAGTGCTATGCTGTGAATATACTACTGATTTTATGGTGAATTAAAAGTACTATTTTTGCAGAGTGGTAGAGTATTACTATTATAATAGGCAGTTTAGCTATTTTGTTTGAAGTCTTAGCGCCACCTGATTGTGTATGATTTTTTTTGTGCCCTTTATCCTTGGGGCCCTGTATGTGTGTCACCTTTGTCCCCATTCCCCCCCCCCCCCCCCCCCCTCTACCCCTTCTCTCCATCGCTGGGCCTGTGGAGAGTATCACAGTGACTGCTAGAAAATATTGTAGTGACTACCATATAATGCAGAGAATATTATATTGATCAACATATAAACCAGATAGCATCAGTGATCTCCATATAAAACAGGGAACATCTTGGTGACCTCTATATACTACAGAGAGCATTGTAGTAACAGGCAGATAATACAGACATCATCCAATTATGGCCAGATAATACAGAGGGCATTGTAGTGGCCACTATAAATTGCAGAGAGCATTGCCATTATGACCATAAAAGATAAGACAGCATTGCAGTAAATACAATATAATATAGGGAGCACACACAGTATACAGTATTATAGAGATGCTGTGTAGCAGCTGTCATATACTGAAAATTACATGCTGTACAAAGGATTACACAAGTGGCAGGGGCGGATCCAGAAGAAAATGAAAGGGGGGGCACCATGATAAGGGAATGGTGATAGTTATATTTACATTTATTATTATTATTATTATTATTATTATCCTTTATTTATATGGCGCCGCAAGGGTTCCGCAGCGCCCAATTACAGAGTACATAAACAAATAATCAAACAGGAAAACAGCAACTTACAGTTGATGACAGTATAGGACAAGTACAGGGTAAATAAACATAGTTACATCAGCAGATGACACTGGAATAAGTATCAGGTGGCAGAAGACTGATGGAATTGGTGCAGTTGAAGATTATTAAAGTAAGAAAGGATAAGCACATGAGGGAAAAGGGCCCTGCTCGTGAAAGCTTACATTCTAAAGGGGAGGGGTAGACAGACAAGGGTGACACAGTTGGGGTACATAGAGAGCGTAGAACAGAGGGTTAGGATGAGATTTGGCTGGGTTTGGTGAAGAAGTGGGTCTTGAGAGAGGTGGGGAGTCTGAGGGGGAGAGGTAGGGAATTCCAAAGAAGTGGTGCAGCATGTGAAAAATCTTGGAGGTAGGAGTGGGAGGAAGTAATCCGTAGGCAGGAGAGTCGGCGTGCATTAGCAGAGCGAAGAGGACGGGTGGGAGTGTAAAGGGAGATAAGGTCAGAGATGTAGATGGGAGAGGAGTGGGTGAGGGCTTTGTAAGCGAGTGTGAGAAGCTTGAAATGGATTCTGAAAGGGAAGGGGAGCCAGTGAAGGTCTAATAAGAGAGGAGAGGTGGACGTAGTGCATTTGGTGAGGAAGATGAGCCGGGCAGCAGCTTTGAGGATAGATTGGAGTGGAGAGAGGTATTTGTCAGGAATGCCAGTCAGGAGCAGATTACAGTAGTCCAGTCTGGAGATGACCAGTGAGTGGATAAGAGTCTTAGTAGCATCCTGGGTCAGAAAGGGTCTGATCCTGGAAATATTTTTTAGATGAAAATGGCAGGTTTGTGAGAGGTGCTGAATGTGTGGTTTGAAGGAGAGGGAGGAGTCAAGGATTACTCCAAGACAGCGCACTTGGGGGCTAGAGGAGATAGTAGTGCCATCAATAGATAATGAGATTGTAGGAGGTGAGGTTATGCGGGAGGGAGGGAAGATGATCAGCTCGGTCTTAGACATGTTAAGTTTACATGCATCTAAGGCACACATGCTCCCAGATAACGGAGTGGTATCACAGGGGGCATGGCCTCACAGAATACGCCATCCGGTAATGATTGGCTACAGGAGCGCATCCTGGTTTATTGCCAATGTCTCACCCTGATGAAAAGGCTGATTGGGCCTTGAAATGTTGGTCACCTGTTCCATTAGTTATAGGAGCCTGGATGGCACCCCAGCACAATATCATTATTATAGTTTTTAGTTGGTGGTGGCAGGTGCAGCATACCTTGTTTTGGGTACTGCTGTGAGACAGACTGCAGGACACGAACTGGCCATCTTTAATTAGCAGAAGCAGCCAGCTGGATCTCCAACAAGCAGCACAAGACGTCTGTAGGACAGCCCTGTTACAATCACACGGGCCGCCTTCTCAACGCTGAGCTGAGTTTGACTGCACCTAGCATGGTGGTAAAGGAAGTGGAGGAGGAAACTGTGCGGTGCAGTGAGGGCTAATGAAGCCTTCTGCACCATCACATGTAACAGCCTTACTCGATGCTGTCATTTGAACCCCGTGCCTGGGCTGGACTCTGGCTGGCTGGCAGTGGGGGAGGTAGGTTTCATCCCCATTGGTTACCACACGGACTTGCTGTTAGGGCAGCGGCGGGTCCTAGTGCAGTAGTGCTGCTGCTGCTGTTCTCCTTTTGAAAAGAAGAAGAAGTGAGAAACGACAGGGGGGCACGGGCCCGAGTGCCCACCCCCCTGGATTCGCCTATGACAAGTGGTACTGTGCAGCTGTCAGTTACAAATACTGAGACTTAAATCCACTATACAGTAATAAATAATTGGTGTGGCGCAGCTGTCAGTGACATATACTGAGAATTAAATCCACTATACAGGAATATGGGATCCGGTCTCTAGGTCGACAAGACTTAGGTCGACAATGTCTAGGTCAACCACTATTGGTCGACAGTAAGTAGGTCAACATGGTTTCTAGGTCGACAGGGACTATAGCTGGACATGTACTAATTCGACAGGAGAAAAGGTCAATATGAATTTTTCACTTTTTTTCATTTTTTTTACTTTTTCATATTTTACGATCCACGTGGACTACAATTGGGAACGGTAACCTGTGCCGAGCGCAGCGGTAGTGGAGCAACCACCTTGCCCAAAGTATGACAAGCCATATCAGGGGACACGGTGCACTTATTGGGGTTCCTGGTCATGCTACAAAGAAAACGACACCAATTTTTTTTTTAAGTTATGTCAACCTTTTTTCATGTCAACCTAGTACATGTCGACCTACTTGCTGTCAACCAACAGTGGTCGACCTAGATACTGTCGACCTAAGTCTAGTCTATCTAACATACCACACCCCAGAAATACAGAAGTGTTGGCTGTGTTATGTATAAGACTCATTTTTGCAGCTGCTCTGTGAGTTACAGCTCCCAG
This sequence comes from Pseudophryne corroboree, assembly GCF_028390025.1. Classification (NCBI taxonomy): domain Eukaryota; kingdom Metazoa; phylum Chordata; class Amphibia; order Anura; family Myobatrachidae; genus Pseudophryne; species Pseudophryne corroboree. The sequence continues at coordinate 91,581,218 of NC_086452.1, forward strand.
CTCTCTAAAAATAAAAGAGCAACAATGTAATTTGAGTGACAAGCTGCAGAGATTAACCTTTTCTGTGACTGTTGTACAGGGATCACATACCCCAGGCAAGTCCAAACTGTGGCCCTCCAGCAGGGCCGGCGCTACCATTAGGCAGCTTTAGGCAGCTGCCTATGAGCGCCGGGCGCTGGAGGGCGGCACGCCCCTCCTGAATTAGTTTTACCTAAAAATCATGTTGTGCAGGGCTGGTTAGCGGTGGCCGCAGCACCGGTCTAGCCAGCCGCAGCCACCACTATCAGTCACCCGCGGCCAGGGTGAACTGCGTCTGCCCTGCCGCGCCCCCTCTGCTGACGGACCCCGGCAACAAGCAGGAGCAGTAGCGCAATGCTACTGTGTCCTAATTCCTGGCAGGCAGCAGCATCATCCACCACTCCCTCCTCCCCCTGCAGTTGTAGGCAGGGAGGTCCGATCGCTGTCCCAAGCCTTCCATGCTCCTTTAGCCATCGCAGTTTCCAACCAGCTGTTGGCCGCCTTCCTGCCTATATATATACAGTGCTCTGAAGACCCCCCGCCGCCACTGCATTGAGCTCTCGCTCCTGTCCGCAGCGCTACTATTTCAAATCTGCCGTGGACCGCTCCTGATTGGCTGCCGGTCCGCGGCAGATTTGAAATAGTAGCGCCGCATTCTTAGGAGCCGCTGTGCCACCGACCACAGTAGGGCGAAGGGGTCACTAAAAGAACCCCTCTATGGCAGGGACACATAAAAGGACCCACTCACTGCCATTCAGTGGCTGCAGAATAAGCGAGACACGGGGAGGCAGGGAACATTAGTGGGAGGAGGCCAAGGAGCAGAGTGGAGACTGGGGACACGAGGAGGAGCTGCCCCCACAACCAGCCGTCCTGACAGAGAGGGCTACACGGTCCGGACAGCGAGGCCGGAAGAAGCGCCGCACCGCAGCTACCAGCGAGCGCCATAACGGACAAGGAGGGAGGGTAAGTGTGGACTCTGCAGAAAGTTTGCGGCTCTTGTGCAGGAAACTCTAGAGGTGAGACCACAGCCGCCCGGCCACATAAGGAGGAGCGTCAGTGTGTGGCACCCTTGGTGCCCTTCTTCATCACCCAGCATCCCGCAGAGCGGCAAAGGTTCCATGCACCTCACCCTGTGCTGTTCCCTCTTTTTCCCTGTCTCTCTCTTTCTCCCCAGCTCTGTCTCCTTGTCTCTGCGTCTCTCTCCCTGTCTCTCTGCGTCTCTTTCCCTCTCACTGTCTCTCCCCCTTTCCCTCGCTTCTCTCTCTCCCCATCTGTCTCTCCCTCTCCCTGTCTCCCTCCCGCATCTCTCTCTCTCTCTCTGTCTCCCTCCCCTCTCTCTCCCTGTCTGTCTCCCTCATCTCCCTCTCTCCCTGTCTCTATTTCCCTTTCCCTGTCTGTGTCCCTGTCTCTCTCCCTCGCTTCTCTCTCTCCCCATCTCTGTCTCCCTCTCCGTCTCTCTCCTGCGTCTCTTTCCCCGTCTCTCTCTCCCTGTCTCTCTTTTCCTTTCCCCATCTGTCTCCCTGTCTCTCTCCCACGTCTCTTTCCCCCTCTCTTTCTCTCCATCTGTCTCTCTCCCTCGTCTCTCTCTCCCTGTCTCTTTCTCCCTTTCCCTGTCTGTGTCCCTGTCTCTCGCCTTCTCCCTGTATCTCTCCGTCTTTGCGCCTCTCCCTCGCTTCTCTCTCTCCCTGTCTCTGCATGTCTCTCGCTGTCTCTCTCTCCTGTCTCTCACCCCCTCCCTGTGTCCCTATCTCCCTCTCCCTGTCTCTGCATCTATCTCTGTCTCTCTCCCCTCCCATATCCCTCTCTCCCGATTTCTGTCTCTCCCTTGTCTCTCTCTCATCTTTCTCTTCTCACTCTCCCTCGTCTTTCTCTCTCTTCCGCATCCATCTCTCTCTCGTCTCCGTCATCTCTCTCCCTTGCCTCTCTCTCTCCCTTGTCTCTCTCTCTCCCTCTTCTCTCTCTCTCTCCCCCTCGTCCATCTCTCCTCGTCTCTCTCGTCTCTCTCTCCCTCGCCTCTCTCTCCCCCTCGCCTCTCTCTCTTCCTCGCCTCTTGTCTCTCTAGTCTCTTCCTCGCCTCTCTCTCTCCCTCGCCACTCACTCTCCCTCGCCTCTCTCTCCCCCTCATATCTCTCTCTCTCTCTCCCTCGCCTCTCTCCCTCACCTCTCTCTCCCTCCCTCGCCTCTCTCTCTCCCCCTCGTCTCTCTTCCCCTCTCCATCTCTCTCCCTCTCTTCTCTCTCTCCTTATCTCTGTCTCTCTCTCCATGTCTCTCTCATCTTTCTCTCTTTCCCAGTCTCTCTCGCGCTCTCCCTCTCCCTGTCTCCCTCTCTCACACAGTAGGAAGGGGGACATGGCTCAGAAAAGGAGGAAGAGTGTGTGTGTTGGGGGGGGGGAGGGGGTGCATGGCTCACACAGGGGAAGGGGGGTTATCACTCACACAGGGCAAGGAGTCAGCAGTAAAATACAAATAATTTTTTGCAAGGGGGGGAGGACAACATTTTTCTGGCCTCTGGGCAATTGAGCTGAAGTTACGCCACTGCTTACCCTGCTGCCTTTCTCTCTCCCTATTCCCTACTGTATGCCAATGCTTTCCTTCTCTTTGTCACTCTCCCTGTCCCTGTGTCCCAGCTGTCACTTTCCCTGTCACTCTCCCTGCCCCTACGTCCCTGCTGTCACTTTCCATGTCACTCTTCCTGTCCCTATGTCCCTGCTGTCACTTTCCCTGTCACTCTCACTGTCCCTATGTCCCTGCTGTCACTTTCCCTTTTCCTCTGTCACTCTCCCTGTCTCTATGTCCCTGCTGTCACTTTCCCTATTCCTCTGTCACTTTCTCTGTCACTCTCCTTATGTCCCAGCTGTCACTCTCCCTGAATTTTGTTTCATTCCATGTGGCATAATGTGAATTTTGGATCATTCTGGGTGCTATAACGTAAATTACGGCTCATACTGTGTGCTTTAATGTGAATTTTGGCTCATTCATTGTGCCATAATGTGAATTTCAGCTCATTCTGTGTGCTATAATGTGAATTTCGGCTCATTCTGTGTGCTATAATGTGAATTTCAGCTCATTCTGTGTGCTATAATGTGAATTTCAGCTCATACCGTGTGCTATAATGTGAATTTCGGCTCATACCGTGTACTACTATAATATGAATTTCAGCTCATTCTGTGTGCTATAATGTGAATTTCGGCTCATTCTGTGTGCTATAATGTGAATTTCAGCTCATACCATGTGGTATAATGTGAATTTCAGCTGATACTGTAATATAATGTGAATTTCGGCTCATACTGTGTAGTATAATATGAAAGGGGCACGAGTACTAGATAGTATAAGGGGTCCTACTATTGTGGCGTGGTGCATAATGTGTATAAGGGGTATATGGTGTTGTAAACTACACTGAAGGACACGCCCCCTTTTCAGTGGCCACACACCCTTTTCCAGAGGTGCGCGCATAATTGCAATCATCACTTTTCCATACCCCCACTTCAAAATTTCCACTTCGACCACTATTATACATATATATAATATATATATATATATATACATACATATAATTTTTTTTTTTTTTACAAACAGGAAAGGGAATACGGGACACTGAAAAAAAGAATATATATATATATATATATATATATATACACACACACACACACACACACACACACACACGTGTAACAAGCATGTACAACTATAAGTAAAGAAAGAAACATAATATGCACTCACTTTTCATGAAATGTATACACTATTATAAAAAGGTTGTGTGTGTGTGTGTATATATATATATATATATATATATATATATAATGTTAGCATTATTGCTCCAGTACAAGCACACATTTTTGTTTTACGCACCAACTGTTTATAGGTGGTGCACTGGCCAGTGCACACAACCATGTGAGAGACAACGACACCATCATTTTGAATCTGGAGCCATCCACAAGCCAATTGGAGCTCATGGACCGCAAACCAATCATAATGTGGCATAATGTGTAAGGGCCGTTACTGTGTGTGTCATAATGTGTAAGTGGCATTACTGTGTGGCATAATGTATAGGGGGCATTACTGTGTGGCATAATGTATAGGGGGCATTACTTTATGGCATATAGTGTTATAAGGGGCACTATTACTGAGTGGCATAATTTGTATAAGGAGTACTACTGTGTGGCAGGACGTGAAAGGACTCTACTGTGTGGTTTAATGTAAATGGGCTCAACAGTGGTGTAACGTGAATAAGAGGCACTACTGTAACGTAACGTCAATAAGGAGAGGGGGTGGGGGGTAGGCTTAACTTTTGCCTAGGGTGCAGAGAAACTTTCCACCGGCCCTGCCCTCCAGCTGTTGTGAAACTACATATCCCAGCATGCCCTGGCACAGTTTTGCTGTCAGAGAATGTTAAAGCTGTGTCAGGGCATGCTGGGATATGTTGTTTCTCAACAGCTGGAGGGCCGCAGTTTGGACATGCCTGACATAACCTCTATTCATAGGGCTGAATTCAATTAGAGGAGATGTTATTGCCCCACAAGTACAAGTATATGTCACAGTTACCGTACCGTTGAATTCACAGATATTTTCTTGCTATACACCATATACATAGAAACATAAAATTCTACAGCAGATACGAATTACATGGTCCATCCAGTCTACAATTTAGGGTTAGTTTAAGGGCTGGGTTAGGGACAACAACACAATCCCCACTGACTACCACCTTTTATAGTAGCGGGTGGCTTTAAGAAAAAACAAATATATATATATATATATATATATATATATATATATAGTTTGGAAGCAGAGAGGATGATTAATTTAATGTAGTGAAAATAGAATCTATATCTTTCCCTTAAGTGCTTGTAATGTATTTATACAAAGGAATAAAAAAGCAGCATCACATAACTCACAGTCAGTCGGCTATTGCATCCGTACCGGTCAGTCCTCCTCTGTTGCTCTTTGTGCTGCTGTGGAAATGACAGACATCGCCACATGATGTAGTCACATCTCATTCCTGGCATGCCATAGGAGGGGGAGATGGGCCTGCCAACTGACTGTAGCACCGCCACCGCCGGCAACATTAATTGAACTATGCGGCGAATAAGCTGAGTGAGCACTCTGCGACTCCTCTTAGGGGAGGAATCACTTGATTGGCAGGTACTGGTCACCAGGAACTGTGTGCAGAGCCGCAGCGGAGGTGAAACTCGTTTTCCCCTCCAAACACAACTAATGGAAAGCAGTTCCGCCCAGTTCAGACCCACTTTAACCCCTGCTTATAATTTGGGTGCAACGTTAAAATAAGTTCTATCAATAGGCTTACCGTACTATCCCTTTAGACCGGGACATTCTTGAATTACACTGTAAAATGCAAGCTTGAAGTCAGCCAGCCACAAAACCTGTGCAATTCATAAGTGTCCCAATTTAAATAGATAGTGTGGTAAACCTATCAACTGCCATTGATAGAACATTACCCCCTAGTGGCAATTTTGGAAGATTGCAGAATGTTTATAAAGAGCACTAATGCAGCAACTCGGTTTCCCAAACTCTGCCATTACACTTCAGGTTTTAAGGATATCCATGCTTGAGCACAGGTGACTTAATTAGTAGCGCAGTCAATTTGATTTAAACAACTGGACTCAAGCACGGATATCCTTAAAATCTGGACCGGAATTGCGGGTTTGGGAAACTCTGCAGCAACCACTGGCGTGCGCAGCACATTTTATTAGGGGGTGCACCGTCGGAGCCTGGGGTGTGTCTAGCACCGCCTTTTGGGCATGTCTAGCACCTACTGATGGTCAACGCATATAAAATATCCACCCTTGTACCAATCCTATTAAAGCAGATACATTGTCAGATGTTGTGGTGTGCACCAAACAAACACCCCAGATGGCACTCACTGCAATTACACTGCTCCTCCTCAGCCTGGTCTGGCTCCCCCTCTCTTTCCCCTGCAAACTGCAGCAGTTTACTTACAAGTCAGTCACTCACTGACATTGACAGTCGCAGACTAGTACTGCTGCTGCTGGAAAAACGAGTGACGTGTCAGTGTTGCTGCCGACCACCTGCCAGTATTGAATTTGTCTTCCTAAGAGGAACGCTGGCTGCATGCTGATCCTCATCAGTGGCTGGCGTTGGCATAGCATAGAAGGAGAGAGGTGGGCATGTGGCGGGTGTGATGGGTGGGTGTGTGAGCAGCATGACGTAATGCTGTTTTTGTACATGGAGGTGGAGTCGGGAGTTTGAAAGTCGGTGGCAGTGGCACCTTTGATTAACTCAGGCATCCGGTCAGTAATGCAGTCCTGCAGGGTGCAGTGTAGAGGGGACAGTAATCAGCCTGCTCGGTGATCCCTGCATCAGGCATGTGAGATTGGGGTGCCAGACATTAGGGGGTGCCTGTGCGCACCAGGCACCCCCCCTGCGCACACCTATGGCAGCAACCCAATAATGACGTATCTTTCAGACACTATAGGCAGTGACGTACGGTGGGGTGAGGCAGGGGAGGCAGAGCCTTTCCTGTCATACTAATGTTTGTGCCAAAGGTTTGACTGTATAAAGTATATGAAAAATACAAAGAATATGTTTGAAATATCTTCTTTTCATTATTCTAATCATTTTTATAGCCAAAACTTTGGAGTAAAAAGTCTATGGCAGGTGAGGTAGTGCCTCCCCTGGCTAACTTTTCCGTACATCTCTGATCAAATCTCACCAAATTTCCAGGAGTTTTTACTACTGCACCTGTGTATAATGACCAGATGTAACCTTTGGGTCATACATTGCGTGTAAATCTGTCTCTGATGCCAGGCAATGCCTCCTGAGCTATTTAGCTCACCGAACGTCCCTGACTATAGGGTAGAGTTATTAGATGTGACTGGTAGAAATAAATGGTAGAGCAGGCTTGCTTAGCTTATATTTATATTGCCGTTTTAAAACTGTCAGTCAAAGCTGCCGCTGATCAGCAGTTTTGAGAACCAGCATCTTACTAAATCTACCCTTAAGGGAACAAGACAGTTCAGCCTGATGGCGGTGATATGTCATTCAGAATAGTGCATAGCAGCCATGAACATTGCACATTTCCCATCACACTCCATAGAGGTATGTAGTGTTCATTCTAGCACTCTGCACCTGTCATAAACCATGCACTTCCTCTTTCCTGCCTGGGGTGTCGCTCTCTGCTATGGTGTTGAGATAGACCAGAGTGTGCTAGAAGCACCAGAGCAGAGAGCAACACCCCAGGCAGGAAAGAGGAACTGCACGGATTGCGACAGGTGCCAGAATGAACACGATGTGCGCATAAAAACTAGAGATGAGCGCCTGAAATTTTTCGGGTTTTGTGTTTTGGTTTTGGGTTCGGTTCCGCGGCCGTGTTTTGGGTTCGAACGCGTTTTGGCAAAACCTCACCGAATTATTTTTGTCGGATTCGGGTGTGTTTTGGATTCGGGTGTTTTTTTCCAAAAACACTAAAAAACAGCTTAAATCATAGAATTTGGGGGTCATTTTGATCCCAAAGTATTATTAACCTCAAAAACCATAATTTACACTCATTTTCAGTCTATTCTGAATACCTCACACCTCACAATATTATTTTTAGTCCTAAAATTTGCACCGAGGTCGCTGTGTGAGTAAGATAAGCGACCCTAGTGGCCGACACAAACACCGGGCCCATCTAGGAGTGGCACTGCAGTGTCACGCAGGATGTCTCTTCCAAAAAACCCTCCCCAAACAGCACATGACGCAAAGAAAAAAAGAGGCGCAATGAGGTAGCTGTGTGAGTAAGATTAGCGACCCTAGTGGCCGACACAAACACCGGGCCCATCTAGGAGTGGCACTGCAGTGTCACGCAGGATGGCCCTTCCAAAAAACCCTCCCCAAACAGCACATGACGCAAAGAAAAAAAGAGGCGCAATGAGGTAGCTGTGTGAGTAAGATTAGCGACCCTAGTGGCCGACACAAACACCGGGCCCATCTAGGAGTGGCACTGCAGTGTCACGCAGGATGGCCCTTCCAAAAAACCCTCCCCAAACAGCACATGACGCAAAGAAAAAAAGAGGCGCAATGAGGTAGCTGACTGTGTGAGTAAGATTAGCGACCCTAGTGGCCGACACAAACACCGGGCCCATCTAGGAGTGGCACTGCAGTGTCACGCAGGATGTCCCTTCCAAAAAACCCTCCCCAAACAGCACATGACGCAAAGAAAAAAAGAGGCGCAATGAGGTAGCTGTGTGAGTAAGATTAGCGACCCTAGTGGCCGACACAAACACCGGGCACATCTAGGAGTGGCACTGCAGTGTCACGCAGGATGTCCCTTCCAAAAAACCCTCCCCAAACAGCACATGACGCAAAGAAAAAAAGAGGCGCAATGAGGTAGCTGTGTGAGTAAGATTAGCGACCCTAGTGGCCGACACAAACACCGGGCCCATCTAGGAGTGGCACTGCAGTGTCACGCAGGATGTCCCTTCCAAAAAACCCTCCCCAATCAGCACATGATGCAAAGAAAAAGAAAAGAAAAAAGAGGTGCAAGATGGAATTATCCTTGGGCCCTCCCACCCACCCTTATGTTGTATAAACAAAACAGGACATGCACACTTTAACCAACCCATCATTTCAGTGACAGGGTCTGCCACACGACTGTGACTGATATGACGGGTTGGTTTGGACCCCCCCCAAAAAAGAAGCAATTAATCTCTCCTTGCACAAACTGGCTCTACAGAGGCAAGATGTCCACCTCATCTTCACCCTCCGATATATCACCGTGTACATCCCCCTCCTCACAGATTATCAATTCGTCCCCACTGGAATCCACCATCTCAGCTCCCTGTGTACTTTGTGGAGGCAATTGCTGCTGGTCAATGTCTCCGCGGAGGAATTGATTATAATTCATTTTAATGAACATCATCTTCTCCACATTTTCTGGATGTAACCTCGTACGCCGATTGCTGACAAGGTGAGCGGCGGCACTAAACACTCTTTCGGAGTACACACTTGTGGGAGGGCAACTTAGGTAGAATAAAGCCAGTTTGTGCAAGGGCCTCCAAATTGCCTCTTTTTCCTGCCAGTATAAGTACGGACTGTGTGACGTGCCTACTTGGATGCGGTCACTCATATAATCCTCCACCATTCTATCAATGTTGAGAGAATCATATGCAGTGACAGTAGACGACATGTCCGTAATCGTTGTCAGGTCCTTCAGTCCGGACCAGATGTCAGCATCAGCAGTCGCTCCAGACTGCCCTGCATCACCGCCAGCGGGTGGGCTCGGAATTCTGAGCCTTTTCCTCGCACCCCCAGTTGCGGGAGAATGTGAAGGAGGAGATGTTGACAGGTCGCGTTCCGCTTGACTTGACAATTTTGTCACCAGCAGGTCTTTCAACCCCAGCAGACCTGTGTCTGCCGGAAAGAGAGATCCAAGGTAGGCTTTAAATCTAGGATCGAGCACGGTGGCCAAAATGTAGTGCTCTGATTTCAACAGATTGACCACCCGTGAATCCTTGTTAAGCGAATTAAGGGCTGCATCCACAAGTCCCACATGCCTAGCGGAATCGCTCCCTTTTAGCTCCTTCTTCAATGCCTCCAGCTTCTTCTGCAAAAGCCTGATGAGGGGAATGACCTGACTCAGGCTGGCAGTGTCTGAACTGACTTCACGTGTGGCAAGTTCAAAGGGCATCAGAACCTTGCACAACGTTGAAATCATTCTCCACTGCACTTGAGACAGGTGCATTCCATCTCCTATATCGTGCTCAATTGTATAGGCTTGAATGGCCTTTTGCTGCTCCTCCAACCTCTGAAGCATATAGAGGGTTGAATTCCACCTCGTTACCACTTCTTGCTTCAGATGATGGCAGGGCAGGTTCAGTAGTTTTTGGTGGTGCTCCAGTCTTCTGTACGTGGTGCCTGTACGCCGAAAGTGTCCCGCAATTTTTCTGGCCACCGACAGCATCTCTTGCACGCCCCTGTCGTTTTTAAAAAAATTCTGCACCACCAAATTCAAGGTATGTGCAAAACATGGGACGTGCTGGAATTTGCCCATATTTAATGCACACACAATATTGCTGGCGTTGTCCGATGCCACAAATCCACAGGAGAGTCCAATTGGGGTAAGCCATTCCGCGATGATCTTCCTCAGTTGCCGTAAGAGGTTTTCAGCTGTGTGCGTATTCTGGAAACCGGTGATACAAAGCGTAGCCTGCCTAGGAAAGAGTTGGCGTTTGCGAGATGCTGCTACTGGTGCCGCCGCTGCTGTTCTTGCGGCGGGAGTCCATACATCTACCCAGTGGGCTGTCACAGTCATATAGTCCTGACCCTGCCCTGCTCCACTTGTCCACATGTCCGTGGTTAAGTGGACATTGGGTACAACTGCATTTTTTAGGAGACTGGTGAGTCTTTTTCTGACGTCCGTGTACATTCTCGGTATCGCCTGCCTAGAGAAGTGGAACCTAGATGGTATTTGGTAACGGGGGCACACTGCCTCAATAAATTGTCTAGTTCCCTGTGAACTAACGGCGGATACCGGACGCACGTCTAACACCAACATAGTTGTCAAGGACTCAGTTATCCGCTTTGCAGTAGGATGACTGCTGTGATATTTCATCTTCCTCGCAAAGGACTGTTGAACAGTCAATTGCTTACTGGAAGTAGTACAAGTGGGCTTACGACTTCCCCTCTGGGATGACCATCGACTCCCAGCGGCAACAACAGCAGCGCCAGCAGCAGTAGGCGTTACACGCAAGGATGCATCGGAGGAATCCCAGGCAGGAGAGGACTCGTCAGACATGCCAGTGACATGGCCTGCAGGACTATTGGCATTCCTGGGGAAGGAGGAAATTGACACTGAGGGAGTTGGTGGGGTGGTTTGCGTGAGCTTGGTTACAAGAGGAAGGGATTTACTGGTCAGTGGACTGCTTCCGCTGTCACCCAAAGTTTTTGAACTTGTCACTGACTTATTATGAATGCGCTGCAGGTGACGTATAAGGGAGGATGTTCCGAGGTGGTTAACGTCCTTACCCCTACTTATTACAGCTTGACAAAGGGAACACACGGCTTGACACCTGTTGTCCGCATTTCTGGTGAAATACCTCCACACCGAAGAGCTGATTTTTTTGGTATTTTCACCTGGCATGTCAACGGCCATATTCCTCCCACGGACAACAGGTGTCTCCCCGGGTGCCTGACTTAAACAAACCACCTCACCATCAGAATCCTCCTGGTCAATTTCCTCCCCAGCGCCAGCAACACCCATATCCTCCTCATCCTGGTGTACTTCAACACTGACATCTTCAATCTGACTATCAGGAACTGGACTGCGGGTGCTCCTTCCAGCACTTGCAGGGGGCGTGCAAATGGTGGAAGGCGCATGCTCTTCACGTCCAGTGTTGGGAAGGTCAGGCATCGCAACCGACACAATTGGACTCTCCTTGTGGATTTGGGATTTCAAAGAACGCACAGTTCTTTGCGGTGCTTTTGCCAGCTTGAGTCTTTTCAGTTTTCTAGCGAGAGGCTGAGTGCTTCCATCCTCATGTGAAGCTGAACCACTAGCCATGAACATAGGCCAGGGCCTCAGCCGTTCCTTGCCACTCCGTGTGGTAAATGGCATATTGGCAAGTTTACGCTTCTCCTTCGACAATTTTATTTTAGGTTTTGGAGTCCTTTTTTTACTGATATTTGGTGTTTTGGTTTTGACATGCTCTGTACTATGCCATTGGGCATCGGCCTTGGCAGACGACGTTGCTGGCATTTCATCGTCTCGGCCATGACTAGTGGCAGCAGCTTCAGCACGAGGTGGAAGTGGATCTTGATCTTTCCCTAATTTTGGAACCTCAACATTTTTGTTCTCCATATTTTAATAGGCACAACTAAAAGGCACCTCAGGTAAACAAAGGAGATGGATGGATTGGATACTAGTATACAATTATGGACGGGCTGCCGAGTGCCGACACAGAGGTAGCCACAGCCGTGAACTACCGCACTGTACTGTGTCTGCTGCTAATATATAGACTGGTTGATAAAGAGATAGTATACTCGTAACTAGTATGTATGTATAAAGAAAGAAAAAAAAACCACGGTTAGGTGGTATATACAATTATGGACGGGCTGCCGAGTGCCGACACAGAGGTAGCCACAGCCGTGAACTACCGCACTGTACTGTGTCTGCTGCTAATATATAGACTGGTTGATAAAGAGATAGTATACTCGTAACTAGTATGTATGTATAAAGAAAGAAAAAAAAACCACGGTTAGGTCACTGGTATATACAATTATGGACGGGCTGCGGAGTGCCGACACAGAGGTAGCCACAGCCGTGAACTACCGCACTGTACTGTGTCTGCTGCTAATATATAGACTGGTTGATAAAGAGAGAGTATACTCGTAACTAGTATGTATGTATAAAGAAAGAAAAAAAACCCACGGTTAGGTGGTATATACAATTATGGACGGGCTGCCGAGTGCCGACACAGAGGTAGCCACAGCCGTGAACTACCGCACTGTACTGTGTCTGCTGCTAATATATAGACTGGTTGATAAAGAGATAGTATACTCGTAACTAGTATGTATGTATAAAGAAAGAAAAAAAAACCACGGTTAGGTCACTGGTATATACAATTATGGACGGGCTGCCGAGTGCCGACACAGAGGTAGCCACAGCCGTGAACTACCGCACTGTACTGTGTCTGCTGCTAATATATAGACTGGTTGATAAAGAGATAGTATACTCGTAACTAGTATGTATGTATAAAGAAAGAAAAAAAAACCACGGTTAGGTCACTGGTATATACAATTATGGACGGGCTGCCGAGTGCCGACACAGAGGTAGCCACAGCCGTGAACTACCGCACTGTACTGTGTCTGCTGCTAATATATAGACTGGTTGATAAAGAGATAGTATACTCGTAACTAGTATGTATGTATAAAGAAAGAAAAAAAAACCACGGTTAGGTCACTGGTATATACAATTATGGACGGGCTGCCGAGTGCCGACACAGAGGTAGCCACAGCCGTGAACTACCGCACTGTACTGTGTCTGCTGCTAATATATAGACTGGTTGATAAAGAGATAGTATACTCGTAACTAGTATGTATGTATAAAGAAAGGAAAAAAAACCACGGTTAGGTGGTATATACAATTATGGACGGGCTGCCGAGTGCCGACACAGAGGTAGCCACAGCCGTGAACTACCGCACTGTACTGTGTCTGCTGCTAATATATAGACTGGTTGATAAAGAGATAGTATACTCGTAACTAGTATGTATGTATAAAGAAAGAAAAAAAAACCACGGTTAGGTCACTGGTATATACAATTATGGACGGGCTGCCGAGTGCCGACACAGAGGTAGCCACAGCCGTGAACTACCGCACTGTACTGTGTCTGCTGCTAATATATAGACTGGTTGATAAAGAGATAGTATACTCGTAACTAGTATGTATGTATAAAGAAAGAAAAAAAAACCACGGTTAGGTGGTATATACAATTATGGACGGGCTGCCGAGTGCCGACACAGAGGTAGCCACAGCCGTGAACTACCGCACTGTACTGTGTCTGCTGCTAATATATAGACTGGTTGATAAAGAGATAGTATACTCGTAACTAGTATGTATGTATAAAGAAAGAAAAAAAAACCACGGTTAGGTCACTGGTATATACAATTATGGACGGGCTGCCGAGTGCCGACACAGAGGTAGCCACAGCCGTGAACTACCGCACTGTACTGTGTCTGCTGCTAATATATAGACTGGTTGATAAAGAGATAGTATACTCGTAACTAGTATGTATGTATAAAGAAAGAAAAAAAAACCACGGTTAGGTCACTGGTATATACAATTATGGACGGGCTGCCGAGTGCCGACACAGAGGTAGCCACAGCCGTGAACTACCGCACTGTACTGTGTCTGCTGCTAATATAGACTGGTTGATAAAGAGATAGTATACTACTAATATTATATACTGGTGGTCAGGTCACTGGTCACTAGTCACACTGGCAGTGGCACTCCTGCAGCAAAAGTGTGCACTGTTTAATTTTAATATAATATTATGTACTCCTGGCTCCTGCTATAACCTATAACTGGCACTGCAGTAGTGCTCCCCAGTCTCCCCCACAATTATAAGCTGTGTGAGCTGAGCAGTCAGACAGATATATAATATATATAGATGATGCAGATGCAGCACACTGGCCTGAGCCTGAGCAGTGCACACAGATATGGTATGTATGTGACTGAGTCACTGTGTGCTGTGTATCGCTTTTTTCAGGCAGAGAACGGATTATAAATAAAAGTGGTGGTCACTGGTCACTATCAGCAAAACTCTGCACTGTACACTACTGAGTACTCCTAATGCTCCCCAAAATTAGTAAATCAAGTGTCTAAACGGAGAGGACGCCAGCCACGTCCTCTCCCTATCAATCTCAATGCACGTGTGAAAATGGCGGCGACGCGCGGCTCCTTATATAGAATCCGAGTCTCGCGATAGAATCCGAGCCTCGCGAGAATCCGACAGCGTCATGATGACGTTCGGGCGCGCTCGGGTTAACCGAGCAAGGCGGGAAGATCCGAGTCGCTCGGACTCGTGAAAAAAAACATGAAGTTCTGGCGGGTTCGGATTCAGAGAAACCGAACCCGCTCATCTCTAATAAAAACTAGAGATGAGCGCCTGAAATTTTTCGGGTTTTGTGTTTTGGTTTTGGGTTCGGTTCCGCGGCCGTGTTTTGGGTTCGACCGCGTTTTGGCAAAACCTCACCGAATTTTTTTTGTCGGATTCGGGTGTGTTTTGGATTCGGGTGGTTTTTTCAAAAAACCCTAAAAAACATCTTAAAACATTGAATTTGGGGGTCATTTTGATCCCATAGTATTATTAACCTCAATAACCATAATTAACACTCATTTTCAGTCTATTCTGAACACCTTACACCTCACAATATTATTTTTAGTCCTAAAATTTGCACCGAGGTCGCTGGATGACTAAGCTCAGCGACCCTAGTGGCCGACACAAACACCGGGCCCATCTAGGAGTGGCACTGCAGTGTCACGCAGGATGTCCCTTCCAAAAAACCCTCCCCAAACAGCACATGACGCAAAGAAAAAAAGAGGCGCAATGAGGTAGCTGTGTGAGTAAGATTAGCGACCCTAGTGGCCGACACAAACACCGGGCCCATCTAGGAGTGGCACTGCAGTGTCACGCAGGATGTCCCTTCCAAAAAACCCTCCCCAAACAGCACATGACGCAAAGAAAAAAAGAGGTGCAATGAGGTAGCTGTGTGAGTAAGATTAGCGACCCTAGTGGCCGACACAAACACCGGGCCCATCTAGGAGTGGCACTGCAGTGTCACGCAGGATGTCCCTTCCAAAAAACCCTCCCCAAACAGCACATGACGCAAAGAAAAAAAGAGGCGCAATGAGGTAGCTGACTGTGTGAGAAAGATAAGCGACCCTAGTGGCCGACACAAACACCGGGCCCATCTAGGAGTGGCACTGCAGTGTCACGCAGGATGTCCCTTCCAAAAAACCCTCCCCAAACAGCACATGACGCAAAGAAAAAAAGAGGCGCAATGAGGTAGCTGTGTGAGTAAGATTAGCGACCCTAGTGGCCGACACAAACACCTGGCCCATCTAGGAGTGGCACTGCAGTGTCACGCAGGATGTCCCTTCCAAAAAACCCTCCCCAAACAGCACATGACGCAAAGAAAAAAAGAGGCGCAATGAGGTAGCTGACTGTGTGAGAAAGATAAGCGACCCTAGTGGCCGACACAAACACCGGGCCCATCTAGGAGTGGCACTGCAGTGTCACGCAGGATGTCCCTTCCAAAAAACCCTCCCCAAACAGCACATGACGCAAAGAAAAAAAGAGGCGCAATGAGGTAGCTGACTGTGTGAGAAAGATAAGCGACCCTAGTGGCCGACACAAACACCGGGCCCATCTAGGAGTGGCACTGCAGTGTCACGCAGGATGTCCCTTCCAAAAAACCCTCCCCAAACAGCACATGACGCAAAGAAAAATAAAAGAAAAAAGAGGTGCAAGATGGAATTGTCCTTGGGCCCTTCCCACCCACCCTTATGTTGTATAAACAAAACAGGACATGCACACTTTAACCAACCCATCATTTCAGTGACAGGGTCTGCCACACGACTGTGACTGAAATGACGGGTTGGTTTGGACCCCCACCAAAAAAGAAGCAATTAATCTCTCCTTGCACAAACTGGCTCTACAGAGGCAAGATGTCCACCTCATCATCATCCTCCGATATATCACCGTGTACATCCCCCTCCTCACAGGTTATCAATTCGTCCCCACTGGAATCCACCATGTCAGCTCCCTGTGTACTTTGTGGAGGCAATTGCTGCTGGTCAATGTCTCCGCGGAGGAATTGATTATAATTCATTTTAATGAACATCATCTTCTCCACATTTTCTGGATGTAACCTCGTACGCCGATTGCTGACAAGGTGAGCGGCGGCACTAAACACTCTTTCGGAGTACACACTTGTGGGAGGGCAACTTAGGTAGAATAAAGCCAGTTTGTGCAAGGGCCTCCAAATTGCCTCTTTTTCCTGCCAGTATAAGTACGGACTGTGTGACGTGCCTACTTGGACGCGGTCACTCATATAATCCTCCACCATTCTATCAATGGTGAGAGAATCATATGCAGTGACAGTAGACGACATGTCCGTAATGGTTGTCAGGTCCTTCAGTCCGGACCAGATGTCAGCATCAGCAGTCGCTCCAGACTGCCCTGCATCACCGCCAGCGGGTGGGCTCGGAATTCGGATTTGGGATTTCGAAGAATGCACAGTTCTTTGCTGTGCTGCTTTTGCCAGCTTGAGTCTTTTCATTTTTCTAGCGAGAGGCTGAGTGCTTCCATCCTCATGTGAAGCTGAACCACTAGCCATGAACATAGGCCAGGGCCTCAGCCGTTCCTTGCCACTCCGTGTGGTAAATGGCATATTGGCAAGTTTACGCTTCTCCTCCGACAATTTTATTTTAGGTTTTGGAGTCCTTTTTTTTCTGATATTTGGTGTTTTGGATTTGACATGCTCTGTACTATGACATTGGGCATCGGCCTTGGCAGACGACGTTGCTGGCATTTCATCGTCTCGGCCATGACTAGTGGCAGCAGCTTCAGCACGAGGTGGAAGTGGATCTTGATCTTTCCCTAATTTTGGAACCTCAACTTTTTTGTTCTCCATATTTTATAGGCAGAACTAAAAGGCACCTCAGGTAAACAATGGAGATGGATGGATTGGATACTAGTATACAATTATGGACGGACTGCCACGGTTAGGTGGTATAAAAAAACCACGGTTAGGTGGTATATAATACAATTATGGATGGACGGACTGCCTGCCGAGTTCCGACACAGAGGTAGCCACAGCCGTGAACTACCGCACTGTACACTGGTTGATAAAGAGATAGTAGTATACTCGTAACAACTAGTATGACACTATGACGACGGTATAAAGAATGAAAAAAAAACCACGGTTAGGTGGTATATATTATAATAATAATACAATTATGGATGGACGGACTGCCTGCCGACTGCTGACACAGAGGTAGCCACAGCCGTGAACTACCGCACTGTACACTGGTTGATAAAGAGATAGTAGTATACTCGTAACAACTAGTATGACACTATGACGACGGTATAAAGAATGAAAAAAAAACCACGGTTAGGTGGTATATATTATAATAATAATACAATTATGGATGGACGGACTGCCTGCCGACTGCCGACACAGAGGTAGCCACAGCCGTGAACTACCGCACTGTACACTGGTTGATAAAGAGATAGTAGTATACTCGTAACAACTAGTATGACACTATGACGACGGTATAAAGAATGAAAAAAAAACCACGGTTAGGTGGTATATATTATAATAATAATACAATTATGGATGGACGGACTGCCTGCCGACTGCCGACACAGAGGTAGCCACAGCCGTGAACTACCGCACTGTACACTGGTTGATAAAGACATAGTAGTATACTCGTAACAACTAGTATGACACTATGACGACGGTATAAAGAATGAAAAAAAAACCACGGTTAGGTGGTATATATTATAATAATAATACAATTATGGATGGACGGACTGCCTGCCGACTGCCGACACAGAGGTAGCCACAGCCGTGAACTACCGCACTGTACACTGGTTGATAAAGAGATAGTAGTATACTCGTAACAACTAGTATGACACTATGACGACGGTATAAAGAATGAAAAAAAAACCACGGTTAGGTGGTATATATTATAATAATAATACAATTATGGATGGACGGACTGCCTGCCGACTGCCGACACAGAGGTAGCCACAGCCGTGAACTACCGCACTGTACACTGGTTGATAAAGAGATAGTAGTATACTCGTAACAACTAGTATGACACTATGACGACGGTATAAAGAATGAAAAAAAAACCACGGTTAGGTGGTATATATTATAATAATAATACAATTATGGATGGACGGACTGCCTGCCGACTGCCGACACAGAGGTAGCAACAGCCGTGAACTACCGCACTGTACACTGGTTGATAAAGAGATAGTAGTATACTCGTAACAACTAGTATGACACTATGACGACGGTATAAAGAAAGAAAAAAAAATACCACAGTTAGGTGGTATATATTATAATAATAATACAATTATGGATGGACGGACTGCCTGCCGACTGCCGACACAGAGGTAGCCACAGCCGTGAACTACCGCACTGTACACTGGTTGATAAAGAGATAGTAGTATACTCGTAACAACTAGTATGACACTATGACGGTATAAAGAATGAAAAAAAAAACACGGTTAGGTGGTATATATTATAATAATAATACAATTATGGATGGACGGACTGCCTGCCGACTGCCGACACAGAGGTAGCCACAGCCGTGAACTACCGCACTGTACACTGGTTGATAAAGAGATAGTAGTATACTCGTAACAACTAGTATGACACTATGACGACGGTATAAAGAAAGAAAAAAAAATACCACGGTTAGGTGGTATATATTGTAATACAATTATGGATGGACGGACTGCCTGCCGAGTTCCGACTGCCGACACAGAGGTAGCCACAGCCGTGAACTACCGCACTGTACTGTGTCTGCTGCTAATATAGACTGGTTGATAAAGAGATAGTATACAATACATACAACAATATACTACTATACTGGTGGTCAGGCACTGGTCACCACTAGTTACACTGGCAGTGGCACTCCTGCAGCAAAAGTGTGCACTGTTTAATTTTAAATTAATATAATATTATGTACTCCTGGGGGCTCCTGCTATAACAACCTGCAGTGCTCCCCAGTCTCCCCCACAATTATTATAAGCTTTGCCTTTTATACATTGATGTGCAGCACACTGGGCTGAGCTGAGTGCACACAGACTGAGTCACACTGTGTGACTGGCTGCTGCTGTGTATCGTTTTTTTTCAGGCAGAGAACGGATATAGCAGAGAACGGATATATTATATTAATTAAAATAAATAAAAGTTAACTAACAACAACTGCACTGGTCACTGTGGTAAACTCTGTCTGACTCTGCACAATCTCTCTCTCTCTTCTAATCTAATTTCTAATGGAGAGGACGCCAGCCACGTCCTCTCCCTATCAATCTCAATGCACGTGTGAAAATGGCGGCGACGCGCGGCTCCTTATATAGAATCCGAGTCTCGCGAGAATCCGACAGCGTCATGATGACGTTCGGGCGCGCTCGGGTTAACCGAGCAAGGCGGGAGGATCCGAGTCTGCTCGGACCCGTGAAAAAAACATGAAGTTCGTGCGGGTTCGGTTTCAGAGAAACCGAACCCGCTCATCTCTAATAAAAACCTGCGATGGACAGCCTACCATAAATGGCTGGTATGTGTGCAGCCTAGCATCACGGAGATGCTCCATAGCAGACTACACTGCACTTAATTAATCCCTAAAGATGTTCATAATGTTGTACATTTACCCTCTATGTTAGAAACATAGAATTTAATGGCAGATAAGAAGCTCTTGGCTCATGTAGTCTCCCCCCCCCCCTTTTTTTTTTTTTTAACCTTTTGGTAACATCAATAGAAACATACAATTTGATGGTATATGAATGTTCTCATCAGCACTTATCTTAGTATGCTGTATACAAAATGTCTATTTCTACACACACACACACACACACACACACACACACACACACACACACACACACACACACACACACACCGCTTCAATGAATTTAGGGCCTGATTCAGACCTGACCACAGGTATTTGTCGCACGCAGATTCCCAATTAACTGTGTATGTGCGGAATGTGCCTTGCAATCTCGCCCGCACTGATTGACAGGCAGCGGCATTGAGGGGGTAGGGACAAGCCTGTATTCCCAGAAATGGGGCATGTTGTCCCCGTTTTTTGGGAGGGGAGAGACAGTTGTCTGCATGTTACCACGCAGACTCCCTGACCTCTCAGCCCCCGCTTCCATGGGCCAGCTGAGTAACCTGGAGCTTTCTCAGCTGGTCATCTGCGTGGAGGATCCCAGCTTGCGGCGTTGGTTGCAGTGCTGGGATCGCAGCAGCATGCAGGAGGAGTCTCTTCTACTGAGATGTCTCCTGCATGTCCCGCCTTCAGATCTGATGGAAATACAATGCTACTTGCATGCAGCATTGCTTTTCTATCCATCTCTGAATCAGGCCCACATATTTTCAGGCCTGCCAGTAGATGGCGCTACATGCTTATTTATGCAATTATACACGGACATGAATATGTGTTGCAGAGCTCAAACCAAGTGACAGGATTGTCCCATACCGTATGTGCCAGGTATCTAGTGATTCTATAGTGTAAGAATAAAGGGGTAGATGTATTATAGCAGCACGCATTGTGCCACTATAACACTTCCTGCCGAAGCAGGAGTTCCCCCCTCCGGCGATGCTCCCCTGAGCGCACAGCACTTAGTGCTGATGCGCTGTGTCTCACTGCCCGGTCGGATCCGCAGCGCATGTGCGGGAAACCGCTACTCACACAAGATTCCCATCACAGTCTGAAACCAGCACCAGCCACAGCCAGGGACAGCTCTGTTCCTGCTGTGGTGTATGGGCATCAACACTATGCAGCTGTCGAAATCGTACGCCTAAGCATATTGGCCTGCTATCTTATAGAGAGCAGCGCCAATATGGACAGAGGCGCATAGCGCGGCTATCATACATGAGGGGGAAGAGGTATAGCGCACATAACGTGTGCTGATACTGCTTCCCCCAATATCGACAGTTCTTACATTTACGGAGTTCTGTCCTCCGGTAGCTATTGACCTTGCTGTGCTTATTTGGAGAGCAGCAATGTATGTAAAACTGAAATGATGACGAAACACCATAAAAGAAGAAGACGCAACTGAGCAATAAATACAGTATGGTATGAAAACCAAGTCATTTACAATATGTCCAGTTTTAATGTTCTCACATAAAATAGAAAGTCCAAAACATAATAAAATAGGTTATAAATCATATATACAGAAATCTGTGCTGGGGGAAATGAGAAACTGAACTGTTGAGTGGACGTTTTCCAAAGAATAGAACAATAACTACTTTAAGATACAGAGATAGTATAAATATTAGAGATGAGCGGGTTCGGTTCCTCGGAATCCGAACCCGCCCGAACTTCATGTTTTTTTACACGGGTCCGAGCGACTCGGATCTTCCCGCCTTGCTCGGTTAACCCGAGCGCGCCCGAACGTCATCATCCCGCTGTCGGATTCTCGCGAGGCTCGGATTCTATCGCGAGACTCGGATTCTATATAAGGAGCCGCGCGTCGCCGCCATTTTCACACGTGCATTGAGATTCATAGTGAGAGGACGTGGCTGGCGTCCTCTCCGTTTATAGAGAAGAGAGTGAGACTAGAGTAGAGAGAGAGACACAGTAGTAATTTTGGGGAGCATTAGGAGGAGTACTACTACTTGCTGAAGTGATAGATAGATAGTGTGACTGTATAATGTATATCTGACTTGTGGGGGAGACACTGACAGTGGGGAGCAGTTAGAGTCTGAGAGCAGGACTCAGGAGTACATATAACGTACAGTGCACACTTTTGCTGCCAGAGTGCCACACTGCCATTGTGACCACACTGACCACCAGTATAATATATATTGTGATTGTCTGCTTAGGAGTACTACTTGCAAGTTGCTGATAGTGTGACCAGTGACCTGACCACCAGTTTAATAATCACCACCAGTTTAATATATATATAATATATATATATAATTGTATATAATATATATATAATATTGTATACCACCTACCCGTTTTTTTTTTTTCTTTCTTCTTCTTTATACATACTACTATAGTAGCTTACTGTAGCAGTCTGCGGTGCTGCTGAGCTGACAGTGTCCAGCAGGTCCGTCATCAGTCATTACATAATAAATATATATACCTGTCCGGCTGCAGTACTAGTGATATTATATATATATATATTGATTTCATCTCATTATCATCCAGTCTATATTAGCAGCAGACACAGTACGGTAGTCCACGGCTGTAGCTACCTCTGTGTCGGCAGTCGCTCGTCCATCCATAATTGTATACCACCTACCCGTGGTTTTTTTCTTTTCTTTCTTCTTTATACATACTACTATAGTAGCTTACTGTAGCAGTCTGCGGTGCTGCTGAGCTGACAGTGTCCAGCAGGTCCGTCATCAGTCATTACATAATAAATATATATACCTGTCCGGCTGCAGTACTAGTGATATTATAAATATATATATTGATTTCATCTCATTATCATCCAGTCTATATTAGCAGCAGACACAGTACGGTAGTCCACGGCTGTAGCTACCTCTGTGTCGGCAGTCGCTCGTCCATCCATAATTGTATACCACCTACTCGTGGTTTTTTTTTTTTCATTCTTCTTTATACATACTACTATAGTAGCTTACTGTAGCAGTCTGCGGTTCTGCTGAGCTGACAGTGTCCAGCAGGTCCGTCATCAGTCATTACATAATAAATATATATACCTGTCCGGCTGCAGTACTAGTGATATTATATATATATATATTGATTTCATCTCATTATCATCCAGTCTATATTAGCAGCAGACACAGTACGGTAGTCCACGGCTGTAGCTACCTCTGTGTCGGCAGTCGCTCGTCCATCCATAATTGTATACCACCTACCCGTGGTTTTTTTTTTTCCTTTCTTCTTTATACATACTACTTTAGTAGCTTACTGTAGCAGTCTGCGGTGCTGCTGAGCTGACAGTGTCCAGCAGGTCCGTCATCAGTCATTACATAATAAATATATATACCTATCCGGCTGCAGTACTAGTGATATTATATATATATATATATATATATATTGATTTCATCTCATTATCATCCAGTCTATATTAGCAGCAGACACAGTACGGTAGTCCACGGCTGTAGCTACCTCTGTGTCGGCAGTCGCTCGTCCATCCATAATTGTATACCACCTACCCGTGTTTTTTTTTTTTTTCCTTTCTTCTTTATACATACTACTATAGTAGCTTACTGTAGCAGTCTGCGGTGCTGCTGAGCTGACAGTGTCCAGCAGGTCCGTCATCAGTCATTACATAATAAATTTATATACCTGTCCGGCTGCAGTACTAGTGATATTATATATATATATATTGATTTCATCTCATTATCATCCAGTCTATATTAGCAGCAGACACAGTACGGTAGTCCACGGCTGTAGCTACCTCTGTGTCGGCAGTCGCTCGTCCATCCATAATTGTATACCACCTGCCCGTGGTTTTTTTTTTTTCCTTTCTTCTTTATACATACTACTATAGTAGCTTACTGTAGCAGTCTGCGGTGCTGCTGAGCTGACAGTGTCCAGCAGGTCCATCATCAGTCATTACATAATAAATATATATACCTGTCCGGCTGCAGTACTAGTGATATTATATATATATATATATATATTGATTTCATCTCATTATCATCCAGTCTATATTAGCAGCAGACACAGTACGGTAGTCCACGGCTGTAGCTACCTCTGTGTCGGCAGTCGCTCGTCCATCCATAATTGTATACCACCTACCCGTGGTTTTTTTTTTTCCTTTCTTCTTTATACATACTACTATAGTAGCTTACTGTAGCAGTCTGCGGTGCTGCTGAGCTGACAGTGTCCAGCAGGTCCGTCATCAGTCATTACATAATAAATATATATACCTGTCCGGCTGCAGTACTAGTGATATTATATATATATATATTGATTTCATCTCATTATCATCCAGTCTATATTAGCAGCAGACACAGTACGGTAGTCCACGGCTGTAGCTACCTCTGTGTCGGCAGTCGCTCGTCCATCCATAATTGTATACCACCTACCCGTGTTTTTTTTTTTTTCCTTTCTTCTTTATACATACTACTATAGTAGCTTACTGTAGCAGTCTGCGGTGCTGCTGAGCTGACAGTGTCCAGCAGGTCCGTCATCAGTCATTACATAATAAATATATATACCTGTCCGGCTGCAGTACTAGTGATATTATATATATATATATTGATTTCATCTCATTATCATCCAGTCTATATTAGCAGCAGACACAGTACGGTAGTCCACAGCTGTAGCTACCTCTGTGTCGGCAGTCGCTCGTCCATCCATAATTGTATACCACCTACCCGTGGTTTTTTTTTTCCTTTCTTCTTTATACATACTACTATAGTAGCTTACTGTAGCAGTCTGCGGTGCTGCTGAGCTGACAGTGTCCAGCAGGTCCGTCATCAGTCATTACATAATAAATATATATACCTGTCCGGCTGCAGTACTAGTGATATTATATATATATATATATTGATTTCATCTCATTATCATCCAGTCTATATTAGCAGCAGACACAGTACGGTAGTCCATGGCTGTAGCTACCTCTGTGTCGGCAGTCGCTCGTCCATCCATAATTGTATACCACCTACCCGTGTTTTTTTTTTTTCCTTTCTTCTTTATACATACTACTATAGTAGCTTACTGTAGCAGTCTGCGGTGCTGCTGAGCTGACAGTGTCCAGCAGGTCCGTCATCAGTCATTACATAATAAATATATATACCTGTCCGGCTGCAGTACTAGTGATATTAAATATATATATATTGATTTCATCTCATTATCATCCAGTCTATATTAGCAGCAGACACAGTACGGTAGTCCACGGCTGTAGCTACCTCTGTGTCGGCAGTCGCTCGTCCATCCATAATTGTATACCACCTACCCGTGGTTTTTTTTTTTTCCTTTCTTCTTTATACATACTACTATAGTAGCTTACTGTAGCAGTCTGCGGTGCTGCTGAGCTGACAGTGTCCAGCAGGTCCGTCATCAGTCATTACATAATAAATATATATACCTGTCCGGCTGCAGTACTAGTGATATTATAAATATATATATTGATTTCATCTCATTATCATCCAGTCTATATTAGCAGCAGACACAGTACGGTAGTCCACGGCTGTAGCTACCTCTGTGTCGGCAGTCGCTCCTCCATCCATAATTGTATACCACCTACCCGTGGTTTTTTTTTTTCCTTTCTTCTTTATACATACTACTATAGTAGCTTACTGTAGCAGTCTGCGGTGCTGCTGAGCTGACAGTGTCCAGCAGGTCCGTCATCAGTCATTACATAATAAATATATATACCTGTCCGGCTGCAGTACTAGTGATATTATATATATATATATTGATTTCATCTCATTATCATCCAGTCTATATTAGCAGCAGACACAGTACGGTAGTCCACGGCTGTAGCTACCTCTGTGTCGGCAGTCGCTCGTCCATCCATAAGTATACTAGTATCCATCCATCTCCATTGTTTACCTGAGGTGCCTTTTAGTTGTGCCTATTAAAATATGGAGAACAAAAATGTTGAGGTTCCAAAATTAGGGAAAGATCAAGATCCACTTCCACCTCGTGCTGAAGCTGCTGCCACTAGTCATGGCCGAGACGATGAAATGCCAGCAACGTCGTCTGCCAAGGCCGATGCCCAATGTCATAGTACAGAGCATGTAAAATCCAAAACACCAAATATCAGTAAAAAAAGGACTCCAAAATCTAAAATAAAATTGTCGGAGGAGAAGCGTAAACTTGCCAATATGCCATTTACCACACGGAGTGGCAAGGAACGGCTGAGGCCCTGGCCTATGTTCATGGCTAGTTGTTCAGCTTCACATGAGGATGGAAGCACTCAGCCTCTCGCTAGAAAAATGGAAAGACTCAAGCTGGCAAAAGCAGTAGCACCGCAAAGAACTGTGCGTTCTGCGAAATCCCAAATCCACAAGGAGAGTCCAATTGTGTCGGTTGCGATGCCTGACCTTCCCAACACTGGACGTGAAGAGCATGCGCCTTCCACCATTTGCACGCCCCCTGCAAGTGCTGGAAGGAGCACCCGCAGTCCAGTTCCTGATAGTCAGATTGAAGATGTCAGTGTTGAAGTACACCAGGATGAGGAGGATATGGGTGTTGCTGGCGCTGGGGAGGAAATTGACCAGGAGGATTCTGATGGTGAGGTGGTTTGTTTAAGTCAGGCACCCGGGGAGACACCTGTTGTCCGTGGGAGGAATATGGCCGTTGACATGCCTGGTGAAAATACCAAAAAAATCAGCTCTTCGGTGTGGAAGTATTTCAACAGAAATGCGGACAACAGGTGTCAAGCCGTGTGTTGCCTTTGTCAAGCTGTAATAAGTAGGGGTAAGGACGTTAACCACCTCGGAACATCCTCCCTTATACGTCACCTGCAGCGCATTCATAATAAGTCAGTGACAAGTTCAAAAACTTTGGGTGACAGCGGAAGCAGTCCACTGACCAGTAAATCCCTTCCTCTTGTAACCAAGCTCACGCAAACCACCCCACCAACTCCCTCAGTGTCAATTTCCTCCTTCCCCAGGAATGCCAATAGTCCTGCAGGCCATGTCACTGGCAATTCTGACGATTCCTCTCCTGCCTGGGATTCCTCCGATGCATCCTTGCGTGTAACGCCTACTGCTGCTGGCGCTGCTGTTGTTGCTGCTGGGAGTCGATGGTCATCCCAGAGGGGAAGTCGTAAGCCCACTTGTACTACTTCCAGTAAGCAATTGACTGTCCAACAGTCCTTTGCGAGGAAGATGAAATATCACAGCAGTCATCCTGTTGCAAAGCAGATAACTGAGGCCTTGACAACTATGTTGGTGTTAGACGTGCGTCCGGTATCCGCCGTTAGTTCACAGGGAACTAGACAATTTCTTGAGGTAGTGTGCCCCCGTTACCAAATACCATCTAGGTTCCACTTCTCTAGGCAGGCGATACCGAGAATGTACACGGACGTCAGAAAAAGACTCACCAGTGTCCTAAAAAATGCAGTTGTACCCAATGTCCACTTAACCACAGACATGTGGACAAGTGGAGCAGGGCAGGGTCAGGACTATATGACTGTGACAGCCCACTGGGTAGATGTATGGACTCCCGCCGCAAGAACAGCAGCGGCGGCACCAGTAGCAGCATCTCGCAAACGCCAACTCTTTCCTAGGCAGGCTACGCTTTGTATCACCGGTTTCCAGAATACGCACACAGCTGAAAACCTCTTACGGCAACTGAGGAAGATCATCGCGGAATGGCTTACCCCAGCTGGACTCTCCTGTGGATTTGTGGCATCGGACAACGCCAGCAATATTGTGTGTGCATTAAATATGGGCAAATTCCAGCACGTCACATGTTTTGCACATACCTTGAATTTGGTGGTGCAGAATTTTTTAAAAAACGACAGGGGCGTGCAAGAGATGCTGTCGGTGGCCAGAAGAATTGCGGGACACTTTCGGCGTACAGGCACCACGTACAGAAGACTGGAGCAACACCAAAAACGCCTGAACCTGCCCTGCCATCATCTGAAGCAAGAAGTGGTAACGAGGTGGAATTCAACCCTATATATGCTTCAGAGGTTGGAGGAGCAGCAAAAGGCCATTCAAGCCTATACAATTCAGCACGATATAGGAGGTGGAATGCACCTGTCTCAAGCGCAGTGGAGAATGATTTCAACGTTGTGCAAGGTTCTGCTGCCCTTTGAACTTGCCACACGTGAAGTCAGTTCAGACACTGCCAGCCTGAGTCAGGTCATTCCCCTCATCAGGCTTTTGCAGAAGAAGCTGGAGACATTGAAGGAGGAGCTAACACGGAGCGATTCCGCTAGGCATGTGGGACTTGTGGATGGAGCCCTTAATTCGCTTAACAAGGATTCACGGGTGGTCAATCTGTTGAAATCAGAGCACTACATTTTGGCCACCGTGCTCGATCCTAGATTTAAAACCTACCTTGGATCTCTCTTTCCGGCAGACACAAGTCTGCTGGGGTTCAAAGACCTGCTGGTGAGAAAATTGTCAAGTCAAGCGGAACGCGACCTGTCAACATCTCCTCCTTCACATTCTCCCGCAACTGGGGGTGCGAGGAAAAGGCTCAGAATTCCGAGCCCACCCGCTGGCGGTGATGCAGGGCAGTCTGGAGCGACTGCTGATGCTGACATCTGGTCCGGACTGAAGGACCTGACAACGATTACGGACATGTCGTCTACTGTCACTGCATATGATTCTCTCCCCATTGAAAGAATGGTGGAGGATTATATGAGTGACCGCATCCAAGTAGGCACGTCACACAGTCCGTACTTATACTGGCAGGAAAAAGAGGCAATTTGGAGGCCCTTGCACAAACTGGCTTTATTCTACCTAAGTTGCCCTCCCACAAGTGTGTACTCCGAAAGAGTGTTTAGTGCCGCCGCTCACCTTGTCAGCAATCGGCGTACAAGGTTACTTCCAGAAAATGTGGAGAAGATGATGTTCATTAAAATGAATTATAATCAATTCCCCGTGGAGACATTGACCAGCAGCAATTGCCTCCACAAAGTACACAGGGAGCTGAGATGGTGGATTCCAGTGGGGACGAATTGATAATCAGTGAGGAGGGGGATGTACACGGTGATATATCGGAGGATGATGATGAAGTGGACATCTTGCCTATGTAGAGCCAGTTTGTGCAAGGAGAGATTAATTGCTTCTTTTTTGGTGGGGGTCCAAACCAACCCGTCATTTCAGTCACAGTCGTGTGGCAGACCCTGTCACTGAAATGATGGGTTGGTTAAAGTGTGCATGTCCTGTTTATACAACATAAGGGTGGGTGGGAGGGCCCAAGGACAATTCCATCTTGCACCTCTTTTTTCTTTCATTTTTCTTTGCGTCATGTGCTGTTTGGGGAGTGTTTTTTGGAAGGGCCATCCTGCGTGACACTGCAGTGCCACTCCTAGATGGGCCAGGTGTTTGTGTCGGCCACTAGGGTCGCTTATCTTACTCACACAGCTACCTCATTGCGCCTCTTTTTTTCTTTGCGTCATGTGCTGTTTGGGGAGTGTTTTTTGGAAGGGCCATCCTGCGTGACACTGCAGTGCCACTCCTAGATGGGCCAGGTGTTTGTGTCGGCCACTAGGGTCGCTTATCTTACTCACACAGCTACCTCATTGCGCCTCTTTTTTTCTTTGCGTCATGTGCTGTTTGGTGAGTGTTTTTTGGAAGGGCCATCCTGCGTGACACTGCAGTGCCACTCCTAGATGGGCCCGGTGTTTGTGTCGGCCACTAGGGTCGCTTATCTTACTCACACAGCTACCTCATTGCGCCTCTTTTTTTCTTTGCGTCATGTGCTGTTTGGGGAGTGTTTTTTGGAAGGGCCATCCTGCGTGACACTGCAGTGCCACTCCTAGATGGGCCAGGTGTTTGTGTCGGCCACTAGGGTCGCTTATCTTACTCACACAGCTACCTCATTGCGCCTCTTTTTTTCTTTGCGTCATGTGCTGTTTGGGGAGTGTTTTTTGGAAGGGCCATCCTGCGTGACACTGCAGTGCCACTCCTAGATGGGCCCGGTGTTTGTGTCGGCCACTAGGGTCGCTTATCTTACTCACACAGCTACCTCATTGTGCCTCTTTTTTTCTTTGCGTCATGTGCTGTTTGGGGACTGTTTTTTGGAAGGGCCATCCTGCGTGACACTGCAGTGTCACTCCTAGATGGGCCCGGTGTTTGTGTCGGCCACTAGGGTCGCTTAGCTTAGTCATCCAGCGACCTCGGTGCAAATTTTAGGACTAAAAATAATATTGTGAGGTGTGAGGTATTCAGAATAGACTGAAAATGAGTGGAAATTATGTTTTTTGAGGTTAATAATACTTTGGGATCAAAATGACCCCCAAATTCTATGATTTAAGCTGTTTTTTAGTGTTTTTTGAAAAAAACACCCGAATCCAAAACACACCCGAATCCGACAAAAAAAATTCGGTGAGGTTTTGCCAAAACGCGGTCGAACCCAAAACACGGCCGCGGAACCGAACCCAAAACCAAAACACAAAACCCGAAAAATTTCAAGTGCACATCTCTAATAAATATCCCAACTGTGCCTCCGTAGACACATATATTTAGTATACAGTTATTTTTCAAAGTAAACCTTATTTGATTATAGACCAAGTGATCCAATTAAGTTCAGATTCTGGGGCGTATATTTACTAAAGTCCCGATTTTGACCGAGTTGGTGTTTTTTCTTCAAAGTGTCATCTCGGGAATTTACTAAACTCAAATCTCGGCAGTGATGAGGGCATTCGTGTTTTTTTGGAAGTGAAAGAAAAAAAATACGAATGTGTTTCATGTAAAACCTAAGTTCAGCCTACATTTGTTGAAACATAAAACAGTACCTAACTACATGATTACAATCCCACACACACAAATGGATGTTGCCCTGTGTTTAAATAAGATTTTACTCACCGGTAAATCTATTTCTCGTAGTCCGTAGTGGATGCTGGGGACTCCGTAAGGACCATGGGGAATAGACGGGCTCCGCAGGAGATAGGGCACTCTAGAAAAGAATTAGGTCTACTGGTGTGCACTGGCTCCTCCCTCTATGTCCCTCCTCCAGACCTCAGTTAAGGAAACTGTGCCCGGACGAGCTAACATTACAAGGAAAGGATTTTGGAATCCAGGGTACAACAATCACACCGTATAACTTGTGATAACCAAACCCAGTTAACAGTAGAGATGAGCGCCGGAAATTTTTCGGGTTTTGTGTTTTGGTTTTGGGTTCGGTTCCGCGGCCGTGTTTTGGGTTCGACCGCGTTTTGGCAAAACCTCACCGAATTTTTTTTGTCGGATTCGGGTGTGTTTTGGATTCGGGTGTTTTTTTCAAAAAACCCTAAAAAACAGCTTAAATCATAGAATTTGGGGGTAATTTTGATCCCAAAGTATTATTAACCTCAAAAAACATAATTTACACTCATTTTCAGCCTATTCTGAACACATCACACCTCACAATATTATTTTTAGTCCTAAAATTTGCACCGAGGTCGCTGTGTGAGTAAGATAAGCGACCCTAGTGGCCGACACAAACACCGGGCCCATCTAGGAGTGGCACTGCAGTGTCACGCAGGATGTCCCTTCCAAAAAACCCTCCCCAAACAGCACATGACGCAAAGAAAAAAAGAGGCGCAATGAGGTAGCTGTGTGAGTAAGATTAGCGACCCTAGTGGCCGACACAAACACCGGGCCCATCTAGGAGTGGCACTGCAGTGTCACGCAGGATGTCCCTTCCAAAAAACCCTCCCCAAACAGCACATGACGCAAAGAAAAAAAGAGGCGCAATGAGGTAGCTGACTGTGTGAGAAAGATAAGCGACCCTAGTGGCCGACACAAACACCGGGCCCATCTAGGAGTGGCACTGCAGTGTCACGCAGGATGTCCCTTCCAAAAAACCCTCCCCAAACAGCACATGACGCAAAGAAAAAAAGAGGCGCAATGAGGTAGCTGACTGTGTGAGAAAGATAAGCGACCCTAGTGGCCGACACAAACACCGGGCCCATCTAGGAGTGGCACTGCAGTGTCACGCAGGATGTCCCTTCCAAAAAACCCTCCCCAAACAGCACATGACGCAAAGAAAAAAAGAGGCGCAATGAGGTAGCTGTGTGAGTAAGATTAGCGACCCTAGTGGCCGACACAAACACCGGGCCCATCTAGGAGTGGCACTGCAGTGTCACGCAGGATGTCCCTTCCAAAAAACCCTCCCCAAACAGCACATGACGCAAAGAAAAAAAGAGGCGCAATGAGGTAGCTGACTGTGTGAGAAAGATAAGCGACCCTAGTGGCCGACACAAACACCGGGCCCATCTAGGAGTGGCACTGCAGTGTCACGCAGGATGTCCCTTCCAAAAAACCCTCCCCAAACAGCACATGACGCAAAGAAAAAAAGAGGCGCAATGAGGTAGCTGTGTGAGAAAGATAAGCGACCCTAGTGGCCGACACAAACACCGGGCCCATCTAGGAGTGGCACTGCAGTGTCACGCAGGATGTCCCTTCCAAAAAACCCTCCCCAAACAGCACATGACGCAAAGAAAAATAAAAGAAAAAAGAGGTGCAAGATGGAATTGTCCTTGGGCCCTTCCCACCCACCCTTATGTTGTATAAACAAAACAGGACATGCACACTTTAACCAACCCATCATTTCAGTGACAGGGTCTGCCACACGACTGTGACTGAAATGACGGGTTGGTTTGGACCCCCACCAAAAAAGAAGCAATTAATCTCTCCTTGCACAAACTGGCTCTACAGAGGCAAGATGTCCACCTCATCATCATCCTCCGATATATCACCGTGTACATCCCCCTCCTCACAGATTATCAATTCGTCCCCACTGGAATCCACCATGTCAGCTCCCTGTGTACTTTGTGGAGGCAATTGCTGCTGGTCAATGTCTCCGCGGAGGAATTGATTATAATTCATTTTAATGAACATCATCTTCTCCACATTTTCTGGATGTAACCTCGTACGCCGATTGCTGACAAGGTGAGCGGCGGCACTAAACACTCTTTCGGAGTACACACTTGTGGGAGGGCAACTTAGGTAGAATAAAGCCAGTTTGTGCAAGGGCCTCCAAATTGCCTCTTTTTCCTGCCAGTATAAGTACGGACTGTGTGACGTGCCTACTTGGATGCGGTCACTCATATAATCCTCCACCATTCTATCAATGGTGATAGAATCATATGCAGTGACAGTAGACGACATGTCCGTAATGGTTGTCAGGTCCTTCAGTCCGGACCAGATGTCAGCATCAGCAGTCGCTCCAGACTGCCCTGCATCACCGCCAGCGGGTGGGCTCGGAATTCTGAGCCTTTTCCTCGCAGCCCCAGTTGCGGGAGAATGTGAAGGAGGAGATGTTGACAGGTCGCGTTCCGCTTGACTTGACAATTTTCTCACCAGCAGGTCTTTGAAACCCAGCAGACTTGTGTGCGCCGGAAAGAGAGATCCAAGGTAGGTTTTAAATCTAGGATCGAGCACGGTGGCCAAAATGTAGTGCTCTGATTTCAACAGATTGACCACCCGTGAATCCTTGTTAAGCGAATTAAGGGCTCCATCCACAAGTCCCACATGCCTAGCGGAATCGCTCTGTCTTAGCTCCTCCTTCAATGTCTCCAGCTTCTTCTGCAAAAGCCTGATGAGGGGAATGACCTGACTCAGGCTGGCAGTGTCTGAACTGACTTCACGTGTGGCAAGTTCAAAAGGTTGCAGAACCTTGCACAACGTTGAAATCATTCTCCACTGCGCTTGAGACAGGTGCATTCCACCTCCTATATCGTGGTCAGTTGTATAGGCTTGAATGGCCTTTTGCTGCTCCTCCAACCTCTGAAGCATATAGAGGGTTGAATTCCACCTCGTTACCACCTCCTGCTTCAGATGATGGCAGGGCAGGTTCAGGCGTTTTTGGTGGTGCTCCAGTCTTCTGTACGTGCTGCCTGTACGCCGAAAGTGTCCCGCAATTTTTCTGGCCACCGACAGCATCTCTTGCACGCCCCTGTCGTTTTTTAAAAAATTCTGCACCACCAAATTCAAGGTATGTGCAAAACATGGGACGTGCTGGAATTTGCCCAGATGTAATGCACGCACAATATTGCTGGCGTTGTCCGATGCCACAAATCCACAGGAGAGTCCAATTGGGGTAAGCCATTCCGCGATGATCTTCCTCAGTTGCCGTAAGAGGTTTTCAGCTGTGTGCGTATTCTGGAAACCGGTGATACAAAGCGTAGCCTGCCTAGGAACGAGTTGGCGTTTGCGAGATGCTGCTACTGGTGCCGCCGCTGCTGTTCTTGCGGCGGGAGTCCATACATCTACCCAGTGGGCTGTCACAGTCATATAGTCCTGACCCTGCCCTGCTCCACTTGTCCACATGTCCGTGGTTAAGTGGACATTGGGTACAGCTGCATTTTTTAGGACACTGGTGACTCTTTTTCTGAGGTCTGTGTACATTTTCGGTATCGCAACCCTAGAGAAATGGAACCTAGATGGTATTTGGTACCGGGGACACAGTACCTCCAACAAGTCTTTAGTTGGCTCTGCAGTAATGATGGATACCGGAACCACGTTTCTCACCACCCAGGATGTCAAGGCCTCAGTTATCCGCTTTGCAGTAGGATGACTGCTGTGATATTTAATCTTCCTCGCAAATGACTGTTGGACAGTCAATTGCTTGGTGGAAGTAGTAAAAGTGGTCTTACGACTTCCTCTCTGGGATGACCATCGACTCCCAGCAGCAACAACAGCAGCGCCAGCAGCAGTAGGCGTTACACGCAAGGATGCATCGGAGGAATCGCAGGCAGGAGAGGAATCGTCAGAATTGCCAGTGACATGGCCTGCAGGACTATTGGCATTCCTGGGGAAGGAGGAAATTGACACTGAGGGAGTTGGTGGGGTGGTTTGCGTGAGCTTGGTTACAAGAGGAAGGGATTTACTGGTCAGTGGAGTGCTTCCGCTGTCACCCAAAGTTTTTGAACTTGTCACTGACTTATTATGAATGCGCTGCAGGTGACGTATAAGGGAGGATGTTCCGAGGTGGTTAACGTCCTTACCCCTACTTATTACAGCTTGACAAAGGGAACACACGGCTTGACACCTGTTGTCCGCATTTCTGGTGAAATACCTCCACACCGAAGAGCTGATTTTTTTGGTATTTTCACCTGGCATGTCAACGGCCATATTCGTCCCACGGACAACAGGTGTCTCCCCGGGTGCCTGACTTAAACAAACCACCTCACCATCAGAATCCTCCTTGTCAATTTCCTCCCCAGCGCCAGCAACACCCATATCCTCCTCATCCTGGTGGACTTCAACACTGACATCTTCAA
Organism: Pseudophryne corroboree; assembly: GCF_028390025.1. NCBI lineage: Eukaryota > Metazoa > Chordata > Amphibia > Anura > Myobatrachidae > Pseudophryne > Pseudophryne corroboree. The sequence goes on from NC_086452.1 coordinate 91,616,311, forward strand.
TCTCACTATCAGGAACTGGACTGCGGGTGCTCCTTCCAGCACTTGCAGGGGGCGTGCAAATGGTGGAAGGCGCATGCTCTTCACATCCAGTGTTGGGAAGGTCAGGCATCGCAACCGACACAATTGGACTCTCCTTGTGGATTTGGGATTTCGAAGAACGCACAGTTCTTTGCTGTGCTTTTGCCAGCTTGAGTCGTTTCATTTTTCTAGCGAGAGGCTGAGTGCTTCCATCCTCATGTGAAGCTGAACCACTAGCCATGAACATAGGCCAGGGCCTCAGCCGTTCCTTGCCACTCCGTGTGGTAAATGGCATATTGGCAAGTTTACGCTTCTCCTCCGACAATTTTAGTTTAGGTTTTGGAGTCCTTTTTTTTCTGATATTTGGTGTTTTGGATTTGACATGCTCTGTACTATGACATTGGGCATCGGCCTTGGCAGACGACGTTGCTGGCATTTCATCGTCTCGGCCATGACTAGTGGCAGCAGCTTCAGCACGAGGTGGAAGTGGATCTTGATCTTTCCCTAATTTTGGAACCTCAACTTTTTTGTTCTCCATATTTTATAGGCAGAACTAAAAGGCACCTCAGGTAAACAATGGAGATGGATGGATTGGATACTAGTATACAATTATGGACGGACTGCCACGGTTAGGTGGTATAAAAAAACCACGGTTAGGTGGTATATATTATAATAATAATACAATTATGGATGGACGGACTGCCTGCCGACTGCCGACACAGAGGTAGCCACAGCCGTGAACTACCGCACTGTACACTGGTTGATAAAGAGATAGTAGTATACTCGTAACAACTAGTATGACACTATGACGACGGTATAAAGAAAGAAAAAAAAATACCACAGTTAGGTGGTATATATTATAATAATAATACAATTATGGATGGACGGACTGCCTGCCGACTGCCGACACAGAGGTAGCCACAGCCGTGAACTACCGCACTGTACACTGGTTGATAAAGAGATAGTAGTATACTCGTAACAACTAGTATGACACTATGACGACGGTATAAAGAATGAAAAAAAAACCACGGTTAGGTGGTATATATTATAATAATAATACAATTATGGATGGACGGACTGCCTGCCGACTGCCGACACAGAGGTAGCCACAGCCGTGAACTACCGCACTGTACACTGGTTGATGAAGAGATAGTAGTATACTCGTAACAACTAGTATGACACTATGACGACGGTATAAAGAATGAAAAAAAAACCACGGTTAGGTGGTATATATTATAATAATAATACAATTATGGATGGACGGACTGCCTGCCGACTGCCGACACAGAGGTAGCCACAGCCGTGAACTACCGCACTGTACACTGGTTGATAAAGAGATAGTAGTATACTCGTAACAACTAGTATGACACTATGACGACGGTATAAAGAATGAAAAAAAAACCACGGTTAGGTGGTATATATTATAATAATAATACAATTATGGATGGACGGACTGCCTGCCGACTGCCGACACAGAGGTAGCCACAGCCGTGAACTACCGCACTGTACACTGGTTGATAAAGAGATAGTAGTATACTCGTAACAACTAGTATGACACTATGACGACGGTATAAAGAATGAAAAAAAAACCACGGTTAGGTGGTATATATTATAATAATAATACAATTATGGATGGACGGACTGCCTGCCGACTGCCGACACAGAGGTAGCCACAGCCGTGAACTACCGCACTGTACACTGGTTGATAAAGAGATAGTAGTATACTCGTAACAACTAGTATGACACTATGACGACGGTATAAAGAATGAAAAAAAAACCACGGTTAGGTGGTATATATTATAATAATAATACAATTATGGATGGACGGACTGCCTGCCGACTGCCGACACAGAGGTAGCCACAGCCGTGAACTACCGCACTGTACACTGGTTGATAAAGAGATAGTAGTATACTCGTAACAACTAGTATGACACTATGACGACGGTATAAAGAATGGAAAAAAAACCACGGTTAGGTGGTATATATTATAATAATAATACAATTATGGATGGACGGACTGCCTGCCGACTGCCGACACAGAGGTAGCCACAGCCGTGAACTACCGCACTGTACACTGGTTGATAAAGAGATAGTAGTATACTCGTAACAACTAGTATGACACTATGACGACGGTATAAAGAAAGAAAAAAAAATACCACAGTTAGGTGGTATATATTATAATAATAATACAATTATGGATGGACGGACTGCCTGCCGACTGCCGACACAGAGGTAGCCACAGCCGTGAACTACCGCACTGTACACTGGTTGATAAAGAGATAGTAGTATACTCGTAACAACTAGTATGACACTATGACGACGGTATAAAGAATGAAAAAAAAACCACGGTTAGGTGGTATATATTATAATAATAATACAATTATGGATGGACGGACTGCCTGCCGACTGCCGACACAGAGGTAGCCACAGCCGTGAACTACCGCACTGTACACTGGTTGATAAAGAGATAGTAGTATACTCGTAACAACTAGTATGACACTATGACGACGGTATAAAGAATGAAAAAAAAACCACGGTTAGGTGGTATATATTATAATAATAATACAATTATGGATGGACGGACTGCCTGCCGACTGCCGACACAGAGGTAGCCACAGCCGTGAACTACCGCACTGTACACTGGTTGATAAAGAGATAGTAGTATACTCGTAACAACTAGTATGACACTATGACGGTATAAAGAATGGAAAAAAAACCACGGTTAGGTGGTATATATTATAATAATAATACAATTATGGATGGACGGACTGCCTGCCGACTGCCGACACAGAGGTAGCCACAGCCGTGAACTACCGCACTGTACACTGGTTGATAAAGAGATAGTAGTATACTCGTAACAACTAGTATGACACTATGACGACGGTATAAAGAAAGAAAAAAAAATACCACGGTTAGGTGGTATATATTGTAATACAATTATGGATGAACGGACTGCCTGCCGAGTTCCGACTGCCGACACAGAGGTAGCCACAGCCGTGAACTACCGCACTGTACTGTGTCTGCTGCTAATATAGACTGGTTGATAAAGAGATAGTATACAATACATACAACAATATACTACTATACTGGTGGTCAGGCACTGGTCACCACTAGTCACACTGGCAGTGGCACTCCTGCAGCAAAAGTGTGCACTGTTTAATTTTAAATTAATATAATATTATGTACTCCTGGGGGCTCCTGCTATAACAACCTGCAGTGCTCCCCAGTCTCCCCCACAATTATTATAAGCTTTGCCTTTTATACATTGATGTGCAGCACACTGGGCTGAGCTGAGTGCACACAGACTGAGTCACACTGTGTGACTGGCTGCTGCTGTGTATCATTTTTTTTCAGGCAGAGAACGGATATAGCAGAGAACGGATATATTATATTAAAATAAATAAAAGTTAACTAACAACAACTGCACTGGTCACTGTGGTAAACTCTGTCTGACTCTGCACAATCTCTCTCTCTCTTCTAATCTAATTTCTAATGGAGAGGACGCCAGCCACGTCCTCTCCCTATCAATCTCAATGCACGTGTGAAAATGGCGGCGACGCGCGGCTCCTTATATAGAATCCGAGTCTCGCGAGAATCCGACAGCGTCATGATGACGTTCGGGCGCGCTCGGGTTAACCGAGCAAGGGGGGAGGATCCGAGTCTGCTCGGACCCGTGAAAAAAACATGAAGTTCGTGCGGGTTCGGTTTCAGAGAAACCGAACCCGCTCATCTCTAGTTAACAGTATGAACAATTACAAAACATCAGACAACCTGATGTAACATAACATAACCCTTTGTTAAGCAATAACTATATACAAGTATTGCAGAAGAAGTCCGCACTTGGGACGGGCGCCCAGCATCCACTACGGACTACGAGAAATAGATTTACCGGTGAGTAAAATCTTATTTTCTCTAACGTCCTAAGTGGATGCTGGGGACTCCGTAAGGACCATGGGGATTATACCAAAGCACCCAAACGGGCGGGAGAATGCGGATGACTCTGCAGCACCGAATGAGCAAACTCAAGGTCCTCCTCAGTTAGGGTATCAAACCTGTAGAACTTTGCAAATGTGTTTGAACCTGACCAAGTAGCTGCTCGGCAAAGTTGCAATGCCGAGATCACTCGGGCAGCCGCCCAAGAAGAGCCCACCTTCCTTGTGGAATGGGCCTTTACTGATTTTGGATGCGACAACCCAGCCGCAGACTGAACCTGCTGAATCGTGTTACAGATCCAGCGAGCAATAGTTTGCTTTAAAGCAGGAGCACCCAGCTTGTTGGATGCATACAGGATAAACAGCGACTCCGTTTTCCTGACCTTAGCCGTTCTGGCCACATAACTTCTTCAAAGCCCGCACTACATCTAGTAACTCGGAATCCTCCCAGCCACTGGTAGCTACAGGCACCACAATAGGTTGGTTCATATGAAAAGATGACACTACCGTCGGCAGAAATTGCTGACGAATCCGCAATTCTGCCCTGACCATATGAAAAAAACAGATAGGGGCTTTTAAGTGACAAAACCACCAATTCCGACACACGCCTAGCTAAAGCTAAGGCTAAAAGCATGACCACCTTCCACGTGAGATATTTTAACTCCACTGATTTTAGTGGTTCAAACCAATGTGTTTTTAAGAAACTCAACACCACGTTCAGATCCCAAGGTGCCACTGGAGGCACAAACGGGGGCTGTATATGCAGCACTCCCTTCACAAAAGTCTGAACTGCAGGAAGAGAAGTCAAAATACTTTTCTTTCTCAGCAAGCTCTGGAGAGCTCACTAAGGTGCACCCTTCTCATTCGGGCACAGATTCTAACTGAGGTCTGGAGGAGGGACATAGAGGGAAGAGCCAGTGCACACCAGTAGACCTAATTCTTTTCTAGAGTGCCCTATCTCCTGCGGAGCCCGTCTATTCCCCATGGTCCTTACGGAGTCCCCAGCATCCACTTAGGACGTTAGAGAAATTAATTTTATGCGTTCCTTTTTTTTTTTTTTTTTTTTTGGTGAATCACATTTTATCAATAATAACATAATATGTCTTAACTCATTATAACCATATTAATTTGGCCCACAAATCAGGTGTTTATTGCGCAAACAAATGTGTTTATTTTTTTCTTTATAAATATTCTAAAATTTCAAATAGAAACACATAAAAACTCAAACCCCCTAACAAACCCACACCTGTTGCTGCTTTAAATTATTTTTTGTGTGGCCCTTAGAACCGGCAGAGTCGGGGCCAGGGACATTAGCTCTTCTTCTTGATCTTCTAACTGGGGATGAAATAGGCGTAGTTAACGGTGTTGTGGTTTCAGAGCTTGTGCTGGGTTGTTGGTTGTCAGGGCCGGTTCCAAGGCTTCTTGCGCCCCCGGGCGGCGTTAGGGGGTGTGGCTTCATACAGGGGGCGAGGTCAGTTACACCCCCTGTACTGTAGTAGGATGTGCGGTGCGCGATGATGTCATCGTGCACCGCACAGCAAAGGTCCTCTCCACGAAGGAAAACTAGACGCTAAGCGTCTAGTTCCCTTCGTGGAGAGGACCTTTGCTGTGCGGTGCGCGATGACGTCAACGCGCACCGCACATCATAACAGTTAAGGTCCTCTCCAGGAAGGGAAACTAGTCCCGTAGCGTCAAGTTTCCCTTCACAGCGGGCAGCCCATGAAGGGAAACTAGACGTTAAGGGCAGCGGCGGGCACCGCACAGCAGCAGCGGACCTTGCCATGGTGCGGCACCCTCCGGACGGTGCCGGCGCCCTCCGGAAGGCGGCGCCCCGGGCAAAAGTCCTGCTTACCCGTGGCAAGATCCGCTACTGTTGGTTGTGTAGGTTGGCAATATTGTGGCTGAGGTTGCTTAATGTAGCATTCATTTGGATGTTTGATGCCGTGTTATTTTCTATTATTCTGGCTAGACTTTCACATAGTTGATTGTTAGAATCTAGGAGATTGAGGTAGTTCTGATGTTGCCTCATTTGGTCGTCCATAATCCTGGCCATGGTGAGCATCATGTTGCTGGTATCAGCCCGCATTTGTTCCATGCATGTGGCAATTCTGCTGAGCTCAGAATTTTGTCTGCACATAGTGCGACTTAATCTGGGGAGATAATGTGGAAGACTTGACAGCAGCTGGGTCTGTCTGCGAAGACACTCCATATTTTGTGGTTGCTGGGTTGTCCAGCTGTCACAAAATGCCTGGAATGTGTTTTGTGGCGGTGGTGTGGCTGTGCTCAATTGTGGTGGTGGAGTAGTTGGAGGCGGAGGGCCAGCCATAGGTGGCGTGCTTGGTGTTGTCGGGTCTACCGGCTGCAGGTTAAGGACATAAGTTTCCCCCATTACATCTGACTGGTGTGCGGGGGTCATGTTGCCTTGATCTGTGTGTGTATGAATGGAATCATATTGTAGTTATTTTTGTTTTATATTAATTATCTTTTGTACATATTTTTAAACATAACACCAACTAGTGAAATAATTTTTTTTGCAAGTCCGTACCTAAATAAGCAGAAATTTGGCCTACCCATTATGCCAGTGTTTCTCAAACTGTGAGCCGTGGCTCCCTGTGGTGTGTTGGGGCACTTGCAGGGGTGCCTTGGGCTGGTGGGCCACGACCAAATCAATTTTTTTAAGATCAATATAATAAGCTAAACTAGTGCTAGGAGCTGTCAGTCATAAAATGTGGGGAGAAACAGAAGTAAATATTTTCACACAACACACAATTGAGGCTAAGGATGTCATATAAACACAATCTCATTATTATAATTTTTCATCCTAAATTTCCCAATAAGTTTTATTTTGGCTATGGGTGCCATGTTTAAATGTAGTAAACTCTAGGGCACCGTGATCACATAAAGTTGGGATACCACTGCATTATGACCTGCTATTGTTGTTATTTTGTCCCAGTATATTAAGCAACACAACCTTAAGCCTAAACATAATGTCAAGTGACATTTGCTATTCCAAACCCTGGTTTAGTGTGATTCTGACTAAATAACTTGGTTAGTATGTTACAGTACATCTGTGATGGCTATACTAAACTAATTGTAATAAAAAAAATGTGAAATATTTACTCAAGGTCACAATATGATTATGTGTGCAAACGTTACTTTCACATTTGGTAGTATACTTCTGCACAATGGGGGTAATTCCAAGTTGATTGCAGCAGGAATTTTGTTAGCAGTTGGGCAAAACCATGTGCACTGCAGGGGAGGCAGATATAACATGTGCAGAGAGATTTAGATTTGGGTGTGGTGTGTTCAATCTGCAATCTAATTTGCAGTGTAAAAATAAAGCAGCCAGTATTTACCCTGCATAGAAACAAAATAACCCACCCAAATCTAACTCTTTCTGCACATGTTATATGTGCATGGTTTTGCCCAACTGCTAACAAAATTCCTGCTGCAAGCAACTTGGAATTACCCCCAATATGCTAGTGTTAGCTTCAAATGTACAGACAGAATAATCGTAACCTTTATTTGTCTTTTATAATGGGTTGGCCATGACCAAACCATTTTCTTAAATAAGTGTAAAGGCTAATCTAATAAGATTACTATGTTTTTGGGGGGGTTTTCTACACAATTTTTGTAATGGGTTGTGTTTTATTTTGTGGTGTATATTTTTGGACTCACCTGGAATTTGAGGGGACTGCAGTTGAAGTGGTGGGGAGGGTGCCAGCAAATCGGACGGTGGCCTTGATGCGACCGTACTGATGCGTCGCGTTGGTGGAGAGGCAGATCGTGCTCTGGGCAGATCGTGTCATGGTCTTTTCTGTGCCACGTGTTGTTGCGTTTTGGATCCGTGGCCTGTGCGCATTTGCGCAGTCGGATGATGGCGGGATGGACCTATGAGAAACAAATGTACTTGTATATATTTGGCAATCATTTGAAGTCCTCCTTACATTTTAATGTGTAACAAATTTACCTTCTGCAACATCAGCACCACGTTCAACATTTGAAGGAGTGGTTTGACGTGTGCGTTTCCGAGCCACTGTAATACAAAGAAACATATGATTTGAACACACAAATGCATTTGCAAAAAACAATAACAACAAACAGCATTTCTCATAAATTATTTACAAACACATACATAAACATACATTATAAAACAAATCCTCTAAACTAAAACACAAAAGGGTAAAGCAACTTCATCACAATATTGCAACAACTATGCAACACACATGACGACACGTGCAAAGCATCCAAAATTAAACAGATTAATGTTACAAACACAAATTTGAACACATACAATTTTGACTGAAAAACAAACTACATACCAAATGCATACATAACATGTTTAAATAACTTTGGAAATATAAAACAATTAGTGTGAAAAAAAACCACCTAGTAAAGCGTATTTGTTTAAAAAATCACTAAGCATCATGCGAACATATGTCCTTAACAAATAAATCATGAAGACACCACACTAACACCTTTGCAGATAAATGGTATGTCCGACCAATAACCAATACAATCAATTCTAAATAAGGTACCTTTCACCAGGTACATTAATAAGGACCTTAATTAATTAGTAACACACAATACTAACATACAGGATATTTTACAAAAACAAAAATATTAGACACAATTACACACACTAATACACACTAAACTAGCATAGTCCACATATAACACATAGCAGGACTCCAAAATTTTATCTAAAAAACAATTTTACACAAAAAAACCCCCCAAAAAACTACTCACCATCCTGCCTGGACCGATCTGAATCACGCACATAAGTGGCCCCAACCACTTTGCGAGGAATTAAGCTCCGCACTGGCTCCTCCCACTCCGCATAAGTTGCGATATACGGATGCCCACCACCGGTTTGACGGGCAGACTTGGCCTCCTTGGCCATCTTGGCCTTGACACGCCGCTTTATGTCGTAAAAACGTTTACGACATGTGTCCTCTGTCCTGCGAATAACTCCCTTGCTATTCACAGCCGCTACAAATTTAGACCAAATAGCACTCATTCTGCGAGAAGTGACTTTGGAGTCCTCAGCCCCAAAGAGCTGCCGATGATGGCGCATCAGCTCACCAACCAGCGCAACATTTTCTGCGTAACAAAACTTCACGTTGCGCCCGGTCTTTGTAGTGTTGCGTGGCTGCGGAGCCACAGAAAAACCCTTAGCTCTTAAGATGGAAGCTTCAAGAGCCAAGCCGTCAAAGACAGCTGGGCTAGGTCCTGGTAGACACAGGGGCCCTGAACGAGGAGGTCTGGGCGTTGTGGAAGTAGAAGTGGACGCTCTGACTATAGGCCTTGCAGGTCTGAGAACCAGTGCCGTCTGGGACACGCCGGAGCTATGAGAAGCAGATTTCCTTTTTCTTGCTTGAACTTCCGAATTACCCTGGGCAGGAGTGACACCGGAGGGAACACGTACGGCAGCCGAAACCTCCACGGCACTGCCACCGCATCAACGAATGCTGCTTCAGGATCCCTTGTCCTTGCTCCGAAGACCGGAACCTTGTGATTATGTCGATACGCCATCGGATCCACATCTGGAAGACCCCACCTTTCCACGAGGAGTTGAAACACTTCTGGATGGAGGCCCCACTCATTGGCATGCACGTCCTGACGACTGAGAAAGTCTGCTTCCCAATTCAGGACCCCCGGAATGAATATTGCTGATATTGCCGGTAGATGGCGTTCTGCCCAACATAGAATCCGTGCGGCTTCCTTCATTGCCAAACGGCTCGAGTGCCACCTTGATGATTTATGTAAGCCACTGTAGTGGCGTTGTCCTTGAACAGGACGGTTCTGAATCAAATGCTGGGCTAGGTTCAATGCATTGAAGACCGCCCGCAATTTCAGAATGTTGATCGAGATGAGAGATTCCTCCTTGGTCCACCGACCCTGCAAGGAGTGCTGCTCCAGCACCGCGCCCCAACCTCTTAGACTGGCATCTGTCGTCAACAGGACCCAGTTGGATATCCAGAAGGGACGGCCTCTGCACAATTATCAGTCCTGGAGCCACTAAAGCAGCGACAGACGGACCTCCGGAGTCAAAGAGATCATTTGAGACCTGATCCGGTGAGGCAGGCCATCCCACTTGGCTAGAATCAGCTTCTGGAGGGGGCGAGAATGGAATTGAGCATACTCCACCATGTCGAATGCTGATACCATGAGGCCCAGCACCTGCATTGCCGAATGTATCGACACTTGCGGCCGAGAAAGGAAGCAATGAATCCTGTCCTGAAGTTTCAGGACTTTCTCCTGAGACAAGAACAACCTCTGGTTGTGAGTGTCCAACAGCGCTCCCAGATGCACCATGCTCTGAGCAGATACCAGGGAGGATTTCTTCCAGTTGATGAGCCACCCGTGGGCTTGTAGAAACCGGACCGTCATATCCAGATGACGCAGGAGAAGATCTGGGGAATTTGCCAGGATTAACAAGTCGTCCAGATACGGCAGTATCCTGACCCCTTGACGGCGGAGTACCACCGTCATCACCGCCATAACTTTGGTGAAGACTCACGGAGCCATTGTTAAACCAAAGGGTAACGCCCGAAACTGGTAATGGAGGTTGCTAATAGCTAACCTCAGGTATTGTTGATGTGACACTGCTATGGGAATATGCAGGTAAGCATCCTGTATGTCCAGGGAGACCATGTAGTCCCCAGGTTCCAAGGCTAGAACAATAGAGCGAAGGGTTTCCATACGGAACTTGGAAACCTTCACAAACTTGTTCAGTGCCTTGAGGTTGAAAATGGGCCGGCAGGACCCATTCGGTTTTGGGACTAGAAACAGCGGAGAATAGTACCCCCGGACCCTCTGAGCAAGAGGCACCTGTACTACGACTCCTGAATGCAGGAGGGTCTGTACCACCGAATGCAGAGTGTTTGCCTTTGTCTGGTCCGACGAGACGTCTGTCTGGCAAAATCGATGAGGGGGTCGGTTTTTGAATGGCTATGGCGTAACCTCGAGTGACGACTTCCCATACCCAGGCATCTGAAGTGGTCTTCAACCATTCCTGGGTATACTCTAGAAGCCGGCCCCCCACCCTGAGATCTCCCAGGGGGAGGCCCGCCCCGTCATGCGGCAGGCTTATCGGTCTTGGCTGACGGGCAGCCCAGGCTCTTTTGGGCTTCGGCTTACCAGGTTTGAAAGTGCGGGCCTGCTTATGGTACACCTGACCTTTCACTTTACCTGAAGGACGAAAGGGGCGAAAGGACGTGCCTTTGGCCTTCAACACAGAAAGAGCTGTATTAGGCAGACAGGCAGTTTTGGCAGTAGCCAAGTCAGCCACTATCTTATTTAAGTCCTCCCCAAACAGAATATCCCCCTTGAAATGGAGTACCTCCAGGGTTTTCCACAGACCAGGATCTCAGCCACAATATCCTGCGAGCCAGGACTGACGTAGTAGAGGCCTTGGCTGCTAGGATATCGGCATCAGAAGCCGCCTCTTTAATATAGCGAGAAGCTGTGACAATATATGACAAGCATTGTCTAGCATGGTCAGAGGAGATTTCAGCTTCTAACTCCAAGGCCCATGCTTCAATAGCCTCTGCCGCCCCTGTAGTTGCAATAGTGGGCCTTTGTGCAGCACCCGTGAGAGTGTAAATCGCTTTTAGACAACCCTCGACACGTTTATCCGTAGGCTCTTTTAGAGACGTGATGGTAGTGACAGGTAGAGCTGAGAAAACCACCATCCTAGCCACATGTGAGTCTACTGGAGGAGGCGTTTCCCAATTCTTAGACAGCTCTGGCGCGAGGGGATAGCGAGCCAGCATCTTCTTTTGAGGCATAAACTTCGTACCCGGGCTTTGCCGGGGTTCCTGACGTATATCCACTAGGTGGTCAGAGTGAGGTAAAACTTGTTTAATCACCGTCTGACGCTTGAACCTATCTGGTTTCTTAGGAGGAACGGATGGCTCGGGATCATCCGTAATCTGCAGAATTAACTTAATAGCCTCTAAAAGATCAGGAACATCCACATGTGAACTACCCTCCCCATCAGCGGTATCTGAGTCAGAACCTGTGGGGTCAGTGTATGTACTGTCTTCATCAGACGAGGTGTCAGTGACAGCAGTGGATTATGAGGAGACGAGCGCTCGCTTAGAGGACCTCTTGGACTTAGGCGAGCGTTGGTCAGGCTTTTTAGTAGTCAGGGACTGGTTCAACTTCTTTAATTGAGCAGATAAATCATCCGCCCACGGCGGGTTAGCTGCAGGGACCACATACGGTTGTCCTGCATTGGGGGTCCCATAGGGGGTGTTAGTTTATGAACTAGCATATGCAGAAGCGTGGAAAAAGCGGCCCACGGAGGGTCAGTATGTGCCTCCGTTGCCATAGTCCCACTGGGGGGCAAGGAGCCCCCAGAACCAGAGCCCACAGCTGCTATATTCTCCCCATATGTGCCTGTGGTTTCAGCAATACCTGCAGTGTGTTCCGCCCCAGAACCGTTACCCTCAGAAGCAGACATGATATAACTTGCAGTATGAGGTAACACAGTACAATTATTAGCAGCACTATATCCCTAAACCCAAGCCCCTGCGCAGTGTAGTCAGCAACAGCAGAGATAAAGGAGAGATATGGTGACAAAATCACAGAGAAAAATACGTAATACAGTATATCTTTGTGAAAATCCTATATTAAATAACACCTGACGCACCAAGCCCCCTCAGGTTATAGAATATAGAGATAGCAAGTTGAGTGAAAGACACGAGATGGACACCACTCAGCTATCAATGCACACACAAATAGTCAGAGTTTGTACAATGCAGAGGTTATTACAGACAATAATACTGTACTGGACTAGCTTACACAGCTATATATAGTCAGTAGATATAACACTACACAGTAAGAAACTGGATGTATATCACAAGGTAATTGTACTATAAACCCATGACTAAATGCACTCTTTCTTACTAACACTGACTAAAAAGGCAGGTAGAATACTTAAGTGTCATGTAAAGGCACAGCACTGACAACCAGGCGGCTTTACATAGGAGGATTTGCCCAAGCAGTCCCAAGAACAGTGAGCTGAGGAGTAATGGCGCCGCAGACACTGACAGGGAGTGAGGAAAAGACAGAGATGCAGCTCCAGGGCGGGAATTCTTGCTGGAAATGGCGCCCTGGGGCTGGACGAGGGGCTTCAGGTCTAAGCCTTATCCCCCTTGCTGGCAAAACCACCGGGTACTTTGGGCGATATTAAAATCGGTTTTAAGAGAAAACCTGACCTGCGCCCATGCCCTGGTGATCTAGTAGGATCGCCTGTATCCACAGTGTCCACCACCAGCGCGCGCAGCCCGCCTCCCACTGACCGCGTCGGATCGCGATAAAGACCAGGTCCCGCGAGCGGGACCCACTTACCACCTCCCGAAGTGCGGCCACGCGATCCTGAAGAGCCCCAGCCGTGTGTGTCTAACATAGTAATGTGCAAGGGAAATTTTTCGGGTTTTGTGTTTTGGTTTTGGATTCGGTTCCGCGGCCGTGTTTTGGATTCGGCCACGTTTTGGCAAAACCTCCCTGAAATTTTTTTGTCGGATTCGGGTGTGTTTTGGATTCGTTGTTTTTTTTTACAAAAAACCCTCAAAAACAGCTTAAATCATAGAAACCCATCATTTCAGGACAGGGTCTGCCACATGACTGTGACTGAAATGACTGGGTGGTTTGGGCCCCCACCAAAAAAGAAGCAATCAATCTCTCCTTGCACAAACTGGCTATACAGAGGCAAGATGTCAACCTCATCGTCCGATTCCTCACCCCTTTCACTGTGTACATCCCCCTCCTCACAGAGTATTATTAATTCGTCCCCACTGGAATCCACCATCTCAGGTCCCTGTGTACTTTCTGTAGGCAATTGCTGGTGAATGTCTCCATGGAGGAATCGATTATAATTCATTTTGATGAACATCATCTTCTCCACATTTTCTGGAAGTAACCTCGTACGCCGATTGCTGACAAGGTGAGCAGCTGCACTAAACAATTTTTCAGCGTACACACTGGAGGGGGGGCAACTAAGGTAAAATAAAGCCAGTTTCTGCAAGGGCCTCCAAATTGCCTCTTTTTCCTGCCAGTATACGTACGGACTGTTTGACGTGCCTACTTGGATGCGGTCACTTATATAATCCTCCACCTTCTTTCAATGGTGACAGAATCATATGCAGTGACAGTAGACGACATGTCAGTAATCGTTGGCAGGTCCTTCAGTCAGGACCAGATGTAAGCACTCGCTCCAGACTGCCCTGCATCACCGCCAGTGGGTGGGCTCGGAATTCTTAGCCTTTTCCTCGCAGCCCCAGTTGCGGGAGAATGTGAAGGAGAAGCTGTTGACGGGTCACGTTCCGCTTGACTTGACAATTTTCTCACCAGCAAGTCTTTGAACCTCTGCAGACTTGTGTCTGCCGGAAAGAGAGATACAACGTAGGTTTTAAATCTAGGATCGAGCACGGTGGCCAAAATGTAGTGCTCTGATTTCAACAGATTGACCACCCGTGAATCCTGGTTAAGCGAATTAAGGGCTCCATCCACAAGTCCCACATGCCTAGCGGAATCGCTCTGTTTTAGCTCCTCCTTCAATCTCTCCAGCTTCTTCTGCAAAAGCCTGATGAGGGGAATGACCTGACTCAGGCTGGCAGTGTCTGAACTGACTTCACGTGTGGCAAGTTCAAAGGGTTGCAGAACCTTGCACAACATTGAAATCATTCTCCACTGCGCTTGAGTCAGGTGCATTCCCCCTCCTTTGCCTATATCGTAGGTAGCTGTATAGGCTTGAATGGCCTTTTGCTGCACCTCCATCCTCTGAAGCATATAGAGGGTTGAATTCCACCTCGTTACCACAACTTGCTTCAGATGATGGAAGGGCAGGTTCAGGAGTGTTTGCTGGTGCTCCAGTCTTCGGCACGCGGTGGCTGAATGCCGAAAGTGGCCCGCAATTATTTGGGCCACCGACAGCATCTCTTGCACGCCCCTGTCGTTTTTTAAATAATTCTGCACCACCAAATTCAATGTATGTGCAAAACATGGGGCGTGCTGTAATTTGCCCAGATGTAATGCACGCATAATATGGGTGGTGTTGTCCGATGTCACAAATCCCCAGGAGAGTCCAATTGGGGTAAGCCATTCTGCGATGATGTTCCTCAGTTTCCGTAAGAGGTTGTCAGCTGTGTGCCTCTTATGGAAAGCGGTGATGCAAAGCGTAGCCTGCCTAGGAACGAGTTGGCATTTGCGATATGCTGCTACTGGTGCCGCCGCTGCTGTTCTTGCTGCGGGAGGCAATACATCTACCTAGTGGGCTGTCACAGTCATATAGTCCTGAGTCTGCCCTGCTCCACTTGTCCACATGTCCGTGGTTAAGTGAACATTGGGTACAATTGCATTTTTTAGGACACTGGTGACTCTTTTTCTGACGTCTGTGTACATTTTCTGTATCGCCTGCCTAGAGAAATGGAACCTAGATGGGATTTGGTACCGGGGACACAGTACCTCAATCAATTCTCTAGTTCCCTGTGAATTAACGGTGGATACCGGAAACACGTTTTTCACCACCCAGGCTGCCAAGGCCTGAGTTATCCGCTTTGCAGCAGTATGACTGCTGTGATTATTTTATCTTCCTCGCAAAGGACTGTTGGACAGTCAATTGCTTTCTGGAAGTAGTACAAGTGGTCTTCCGACTTCCCCTCTGGGATGACAATCGACTTCCAGCAGCAACAACAGCAGCACCAGCAGCAGTAGGCGTTACACTCAAGGATGCATCGGCGGAATCCCAGGCAGGAGAGGACTCGTCAGACTTGACAGTGACATGGCCTGCAGGACTATTGGCTTTCCTGTCTAAGGAGGAAATTGACACTGAGGGAGTTGGTTGTGTGGTTTGCAGGAGCTTGGTTACAAGAGGAAGGGATTTAGTTGGCAGTGGACTGCTTCCGCTGTCACCCAAAGTTTTTGAACTTGTCAATGACTTGTGATGAATGCGCTCCAGGTGACGTATAAGGGAGGATGTTCCGAGGTGGTTGACGTCCTTACCCCTACTTATTACAGCTTGACAAAGGCAACACATAGCTTGACACCAGTTGTCAGCATTTCTGTTGAAATAATTCCACACCGAAGAGGTGATTTTTTTTTTTGTAATTTGACCAGGCATGTCAATGGCCATATTCGTCCCACGGACAACAAGTGTCTCCCCGGGTGCCTGACTTAAACAAACCACCTCACCATCAGAATCCTCCTTTTCAATTTCTTCCCCAGCGCCAGCAACACCCATATCCTCATCCTGGTGTACTTCAATAGTGACATCTTCAATTTGACTATCAGGAACTGGACTGCGGGTGCTACTTCCAGCACTTGCAGGGGGCGGGCAAATGGTGGAAGGCGCCACCTCTTCCCGTCCAGTGTTGGGAAGGTCAGGCATCGCAACCGACACAATTAGACTCTCCTTGGGGATTTGTGATTTAGAAGAACGCAGTTCTTTGCTGTGCTTTTACAATCTTAACTCCTTTAAGTTTTCTAGCAGGAGGATGAGTGCTTCCATCCTCATGTGAAGCTGAACCACTAGCCATGAACATAGGCCAGGGCCTCAGCTGTTCATTGCCACTCCGTGTCGTAAATGGCATATTGGCAAGTTTACGCTTCTCCTCAGACGCTTTTAATTTAGATTTTACTGAACTTTTTTTTTTGTATTTTACATGCTCTCTACTATGGCCTACGGCCTTGGCAGACGACGTTGATGGCATTTCATCGTCTCAGCCATGACTAGTGGCAGCAGCTTCAGCAAAAGGTGGAAGTGGATCTTGATCTTTCCCTATTTTACCCTCTACATTTTTGTTCTCCATTTTTTAATGTGTGGAATTATATGCCAGTAATATATCAATAGCAATGGCCTACTACTATATATACTGCGCACAAAAACTTAAATGCACCACAGGTATGGATGGTTAGTATACCAGACGACATAGAGGTTAGTATACTTGACGACATAGAGGTAGGTAGAGCAGTGGCCTACTGTACCGTACTGCTATATATTATATACTGGTGGTCAGCAAAATTATGCACTGTCCTACTACTATATATATACTGCGCACAAAAATAAGAATTTACTCACCGGTAATTCTATTTCTCGTAGTCCGTAGTGGATGCTGGGTACTCCGTAAGGACCATGGGGAATAGCGGGCTCCGCAGGAGACTGGGCACTCTAAAGAAAGATTAGGTACTATCTGGTGTGCACTGGTTCCTCCCCCTATGCCCCTCCTCCAGACCTCAGTTAGGGAAACTGTGCCCGGAAGAGCTGACATTACTAGGAAAGGATTTGGAATCCAGGGTAAGACTCATACCAGCTACACCAATCACACCGTACAACTTGTGATAACTATACCCAGTTAACCGTATGAAACAATAATGAGCCTCCTTAACAATTGGCTCATAACAAAACCCTTTAGTTACGCAATAACTATATACATGTATTGCAGAGAGTCCGCACTTGGGACGGGCTCCCAGCATCCACTACGGACTACGAGAAATAGAATTACCGGTGAGTAAATTCTTATTTTCTCTGACGTCCTAGTGGATGCTGGGTACTCCGTAAGGACCATGGGGATTATACCAAAGCTCCCAAATGGGCGGGAGAGTGCGGATGACTCTGGAGCACCGAATGAGCAAACTCAAGGTCCTCCTCAGCCAGGGTATCAAACTTGTAGAATTTTGCAAATGTGTTTGAACCCGACCAAGTAGCAGCTCGGCAAAGTTGCAAAGCCGAGACCCCTCGGGCAGCCGCCCAAGAAGAGCCCACCTTCCTCGTGGAATGGGCTTTTACAGATTTAGGATGCGGCAGTCCAGCCGCAGAATGTGCAAGTTGAATCGTGCTACAGATCCAGCGAGCAATAGTCTGCTTTGAAGCAGGAGCATCCAGTTTGTTGGATGCATACAGGATAAATAGCGAGTCAGTTTTCCTGACTCCAGCCATCCTGGAAACATAGATTTTCAGGGCCCTGACTACGTCCAGGAACTTGGAATCCTCCAAGTCCCGATTAGGCGCAGGCACCACAATAGGTTGGTTCAAATGAAACGCTGATACCACCTTAGGAAGAAATTGGGGATGAGTCCTCAATTCCGCCCTATCCATATGGAAAATCAGATAAGGGCTTTTACATGACAAAGCCGCCAATTCTGACACACGCCTGGCCGAAGAAAAGGCCAACAGCATGACCACTTTCCATGTGAGATATTTTAGATCCACGGTTTTAAGTGGCTCAAACCAATGTGACTTTAGGAAATCCAACACCACGTTGAGATCCCAAGGTACCACTGGAGGCACAAAAGGGGGCTGAATATGCAGCACTCCTTTAACAAATGTCTGGACTTCAGGCAGTGAAGCCAGTTCTTTTTGGAAGAAAATCAACAGAGGCGAAATCTGGACCTTAATGGAACCCAATTTTAGGCCCATAGTCACCCCTGACTGTAGGAAGTGCAGAAATCGACCCAGCTGAAATTCCTCCGTTGGGGCCTTCCTGGCCTCACACCAAGCAACATATTTCCGCCATATGCAGTGATAATGTTTTGCGGTCCATCCTTCTGTTAGGGTATTTTAACCTCTTCTGGTCTGGTCTATAAACTCTCTGCAGTCATCAGTCAGAATTCTGTTCCTTAAGCAACCGGTTGGAGGTCAATAAATGATAAGATGACACAGATTCATGTGTAACCTTAAGCAAATCATAAATGACCCGCTAGGGGCCGTTCACAGGTTTATTTTTATAGCTTAAAGACAAAGGAACCATGTTTGCCAATACATTTAGCCAACAGAATACACCATGTATGTCTCAGAACCTGAAGTACATCAATTGTCATACAATGTTTCAATTGGCAACCAGAACATTCTTGAAATGGTTATTATCTTGTTATTTTCAGTCTTTTGGACATAAACTCAAAACATTCTTCTCAAGTAGCCTTGTATTCATCTGGTGTTGCTTTGTCTGCATTGGATACATTTGATGTTGCCTTGTCCTTGAACAATTTATGCTTTAAACAAGATATTATATTCAAAGTATATAATATTCTGACTAGCTCTGTAATATTTTTAAGGATACATGAACACATTTTGTGATTAACAGTAAATATCTTAATAAATGTGAAAAAGCGTGAATCAATATATTTGCTATACTGCAGAAGCTCCTACACCATCATTTCCCCTCTTTTTGATTCCACTTTTTCTCCCTATTCTACCTACACTAGGCCTGAACTATTCCCTTTCAGTAAACCAGTCCCCTGGACTTATAGCCCAAACCTTGGGGATTACCCCTAACAACAACCAAAGGATAAGCAACTTCATTCTTCTGGTTGGAGAGTCACTGTCAACTTCTTCGAGTGGGAGGCGTGTAATCAGGTATCACGACCTTTCACCTTAATTTGAGGTAGGCATGGTTAGCAGCACTTGATATGGACCATCATATCTTGGTTCAAAGGTCTTTCTCACATGTCTCTTTAAATAGACCCAATCTCCTGGATTTAGCTTATGCGTAGCTGATCCTTCTGGGTCTGGAATGGAAGAAAACACTCGGCAATGGAGGTTAGTCAATGTTTTACAGACCTCCTGTACATAACCTGTTAAATCATCATGATTATGTTGTAACTGTTGTGGATAATAACAACCTGTTCTTGGAGCTGACCCAAACAATATTTCATATGGAGTCAGTTTACTAGGTCTCATGGGTGTGGTCCTAATATTGAACAAGACTATAGGTAGGCATTCCGGCCAAGTTCTTTTGGTTTCTGTCATCATTTTCTGTAGTTTTAGCTTAAGGTCAAAGTTCAGATGTCCCGTCCCCCCACTCGCCTGGGGACGGTAAGGCACATGGAAGGCCTGCTGTACCCCCAAATCTTTCATTATATGCTGCATGACTTCTCCTGTGAAATGTGTACCTCTATCTGATTCTATAATCTCAGGTACCCCAAATCTACATACTACTTCTGCTATCAGTTTCTTTGCAGTGGTTTTTACTGTGGCTTTGCTTGCTGGCCAGGCTTCGGCCCAGTGACTAAACATGTCCGTTGCTACTAGTACATATTCATATGGACCGCTTCGTGGCAACTGTATATAGTCTATTTGTAGTCTTTGAAATGGGTAAGAGGCTTTGGGTATAGTTCCTAAAGGTGTCTTGGTTCTTTGTCCTGGATTGCTGAATCCACAGATCCAGCATCCTGCTACAAAGTTTGTTGCAGCTTTATTGAAGCCTGGAGCTATCCAATGCACTTGTACTCTATTCACCATGGCTTCCTTTGAATGATGTACTTGTCCATGAGCTACTTGTAACATAGGTGGAAATAGAGCTGCTGGTAGACAGTACTGTAATTGTCTTGACTTCCAAAGTCCATGTTCATCTTCTTCTGCCCCCAATCGTGTCCATTTCTCCTTTTCTCCTTGTGATGCTTGTTGTTGAATTTTGATCAACTCCTCTTCACTGGGCATTTGCTTCACATCTTGAGCTACTAAGACTTGCTCAGGTTCTTTTGATTGTAAGGCAATTCTCTTGGCTTCTGCATCTGCAAATGCATTTCCTTTAGCTTCCATGGTTTGGCTCTTAGTATGTGCTTGTACCTTGATTATGCCAATTCTTTTAGGTAGTTCCAATGCTCTGAAGAGTTCCATAATCAAACTGGCATGTTTGATGGGTTTTCCGTTTGCACCTTTGAAATCCCTAATTTTCCAAATAACAGCGTAATCCTGGGACACCCCCCAAACATAGCGTGAATCCGTGTAGATGTTAGCTGTCATGTTTTCAGCATGTATGCAGGCTTTGGTCATTGCTATGAGTTCTGCTTCTTGTGCTGACATGCTTGATAGCAATGGTCCAGAGTCTATGACTTCAGTTTCAGTTGTTACTGCATATCCTGTCCTTGGGGATCCATTATCATAATATCTTGATCCATCGACGAACAGGTTCATGTCTGGATTGTCCAGTGGTGTATCTTGGACATTAGGAAGAGGTAAAGTTTCTAATTTCATGAGGGCTAGGCAATCATGTAGAGATGATTGTGTTGTATTTTCTGCATCTGTAGCAGTATTTTCCTCATCTGACCATTCACCATCATTACCATTTCCCCCTCTCCTCCCCTCTTTTGAATCGTTGATGGGAAGGAGTGTAGCTGGGTTTAGTACAGTGCATCTTGTGATGGTGACATGGGAGGCGCTTAATAGCGCTACTTCATATTTGGTAAGTCTGGCTGCAGAAAGATGCTTGGTTTTTGCTTGACTTAGTATTTCTGTTACAGCGTGAGGTACTTGTATACATAGTGGATGATCAAGCACAATGTCTGCCACCTTTTCCTTGAGTATCGCTGCTGCTGCTGGAAAATAACTTTTTTGGGATTGCTCCAAGGATTGACTTGACCTTCTATCCTGGATTGGACATTTCCAGTAGGCCTACATATCTAGTAGGCTTGTACAAACTTGGTTGCGGCTGGATAACATCCTGGAGCTATCCATCTTCCATTAACTGAATTTTCCATTTTTGATTACCAGAATTATTTTTTTTCTCTTCTGGACCTGTATCCATGATGATCTGCTTGTATCTTGCTCTTCTGGACCACCTTCCTAGTCCTTATCATCAACTTCTTGCTTTCCCATTCATCAGTAGATAATCTGTTATTCCCTCCTTTTGAATCTGGAGATTCAACACCTTTATTGATTAATGCTGGAAAAGGGTTGCTGAGTTGAGGGTAATACATCTTCTGATGGTTACTTGTCGCACTTTGGCAGTGCTACTTCATACATGGTCGGTCTTGCCACTGACAGGTGTTTGGTTCTTGCTTGTTGAAGCTTCTCTGTACCTGCATGTGGATCCTGGATGATAAGTTCATGATTCAGCACTATGCCTGTGCTCTTGTCCTCTTCTAGGACTACTGATTCAGCACTGTGTTTGTGTTCTTATACTCTTCTAGGACTGTTGCTGCTATCACTGCTCTGATGCCGGTAGGTGCTCTTTGATTACTGCTGTCAAGCTTGCTTGAGTTGTAGGCCACTGGTCTTCACCTCAGTCCATGATTTTGCGTAAGGACTTCTATGTATGGCCTCTTTCTTTAATAGTCAGGTAGTTCTAGGGCTTGAGATGAGGCAACTGCTGTTTCCAATTGTTTAATTGCTTCATTCATCTGTTGCTGTATGTAGGATGCGGACCCTCCTCCCTTTCAGTGTTGTCATACAATGCTTGCATGTAGACTGGTGCTAGAGGTATCCATGTTCTGTAGTGTCCTACTAGGCCCAAGGAATGATCATCTGACTTGCTTGACACTAGTTGGCATCTTAGCTTGCAGTATGAATCTTTTCCCTCTCACTTTTGTTAGATGTCGGGTACCTTGAGTGTCCTAGGAAGATTAACTCTTGCTTGACTAGCTGCAATTTCTTCTTCTGAGGCTCTGCAGTCTTGTTCTTCCAGAAACTTCACTAAGGACACTGTCCCTTGTTGGTGCTTCTTTTAGTAGTAGTGGCAATCAGCAGCTCATTCACATCCTGTATTTAGCTGTGTGTTTTGTGGATAAATCACTTGGTGATATAGCCCCTCCTCAGGGCTATCCTGGTCCAGTAGTATTGCTTACTTTCTTCTACAACTGGTACTGCGGGAATGAGTCAATACTGAACTTCTGTTCTAACTTGTTTCTAAATGGCTTTTTGTTCTTTCCTTTGATAAGCTGCTGGAAAGTTAAACTTCTGCTGGTGTGTACTGTATTCTCCTTGGATAAGCTTTAGTACATTGTGCTTCAGCAAAGTCACTGGACATGTACTCCGAGGTCAAGAACTGGGCTGGTATTGGTGACTGTAGTTCTTGCATCTCCTGTCCTTTTAAGAATTTCTGATATCATCAGTTCTTGTGGTATCTCCCTCTGCTGTCTTCTGCGTGTGCTGGCTCCAGTATTCATTAGGCACAAACGTATTTCTCCAGTGGGCAAGGTGACTGTAATCATACCTTCTGCTGTTTCCTCTGGAGACATTATGTTCACTGGGGAGTACCTGAAGAAGCTTGTACTTCATATTGGCAGAAGAATGTCACGAACCGGTCTCTCACCTCTGCGGGTTCTGGGGTTCATCCATTGCCAGTGCGGTTGCTTGCGGTGCTGTGCGCCCGTGTGGGGACACGGCGTGATCAATGGCACAGGTGATGCAGAGTCTGGGAACTGTGAGTGCGGGGACCAAATGGCCTAAGGCACTGCGGTGTGTCTGCTGTATAGGAGGTGGCCATGTTGGAGACCAAATAGCTAATACAGAGCACTTGTGAAAACACCTGTGGGCAGGTGTAAGCCAATCCCGTGCTTGTGCTGCCTTTAAGTAGGCTGGGATTATGTTACTCTGGGCCAGTGCTTTGTTGTATCAAAGCTGTGCTCTAGCTCTGAACTCTCTCCGTGCATTCCTGTGTGATTCCCGTGGTCCAGATATCGCCTCCGTTCCCAGAGGTCCGTTTGCAGCCTTCACTGCCAAAGATCTACCGGCTCTCCATTGTGCTATCAGTCAATTGCACACCTATTGGAAATACTTGGATTCCCAGTGTCCTGCATGAGGTTACCTTGTCAGTCTGCCTATCCTACAAAGTCTGCAGGATCTCATTTCTCTCAGCTGTTCGTTTGTTCAACTCTGCATTTAACCCATTCATCACCTTGTCTTCTATTACAGTTTCACAGTGATCTCCGGAACCCGCAAGTAACCCAATTCAGTACTTTTTGCTATGTTGTCATTACAAGGATAATTCATCACAGTCTCTCAGTTAACTCTCAAAGCTTCATTGCTAATCCTTACAGTTATCTCTTCATGTCTGCATTATCCAGTTAATAACATTCTACAGTTCAGCATCAAAGTTTGTTTATATTTGCTATGTTGTCATAACAAGGATAATTCTTCACAGTCTCTCAGTTGACTCTCAAAACTCCATTGCAAATCCTTACAGTTATCTCTTCATGTCTGCATTATCCAGTTAATCACATTCTGCAGTTCTGCATCAAAGCTTGTTTATATTTGGACAATCCAACATTTATTCATCAGCTTGTTTTGCATATGTTTCCATGAACATTTCTTTTATTTATTTTTGAGTTTTCTCTTGCATATTATTCCTGCAATACTTCAGTATAATATGATGATTACCAACTTGTCAGTTAACCCTTTACTGAATTATTATTTTGAATAAATATATGAATCGGAACTTTCTTCGTCCTCCCTGCTTTCTTCATAGCCCAGCACCTACACCTGTGGTTGGTTCCGGGTTAACGGATTCACAAAAACACCCGGGCCTGACAGTAAGCACTGGCCACATGGATCCGTCAAGTGACCAATTCGCAGGAGGCGGTGCTACGTCAGATATCCTTTCCCGTCTGGAAAATCAGGAGTCTATACAGACACAAATAGTGCAGTTTATGCAAACTATGGCAGACCGTTTAGAGACTCTTCATACGGCTATTAAAACGTTCCAAGTCCAGATTCCAACCCTGGATGTCCCAGTTACCACTACAGCTTCTCCTGTGACGCTACCTACGTCCCGCTTGCAGTTACCCTCTCCGAGTAAGTTTGACGGAACCCCAAAACTTTGCAGAGGATTCCTGAATCAATGCGAGATCCAGTTCGAACTGTTGTCCTCCAGTTTCCCATCAGCTCGTTCTAAAGTTGCATATATTATTGCCCTCCTCTCCGGTCAGGCTCTGGAGTGGGCATCACCATTATGGGAGAGAGGTGATCCTATCCTCTCTAATTACAAAGAGTTCGTATCTTCCTTCCGGAGAATCTTTGACGAACCAGGCAGGACCACCTCAGCATCCTTGGAGATTCTCCGTCTACGTCAAGGTTTACGTCCTGTCAGTCAATATATTATTCAGTTTCGCACGTTGTCTTCAGAGTTAAACTGGAATGAGGAGGCCCTGATCGCCGCGTTTTGGAATGGACTTTCAGAGAGAATCAAGGATGATTTAACTATCCGGGATGTGCCAATTAAACTGGATGAATTGATTTCTCTCTGTAACAAATTTGACCTACGTCACAGGGAGCGATGTTTAGAGAAATCCAGGGCAGAGCGATCCAGTCCACGTGATCATCCTAGACCTCGACAAGATTCTTCATCACAGTCTCCAGTAATGACTGAAGAACCTATGCAGATTGGGCGCTCTCGCCTCACAGAGGAGGAACGACTTCGTCGTCGACAGGGTAACCTCTGCATGTACTGTGGGTCCTCCGAACATTTAGTTAAATTCTGCAAACTCCGACCGGGAAACTCTCGCCTCCTAGCTTATTCAAGAGAGGTTAAGCTAGGAGTTACTCTAGAATCACGTTCTGGGAAAGAGCCGACCTTGTCTATTCAATTAGAAGTTCCAAGTTCTACAGTGAAAGTTTCAGCTCTCCTAGATTCCGGGGCAGCCGAGAACTTCATCTCCTCAGCCTTTGTCATGCGGTCTAAAGTTCGAACCATGCCTCTGGAAGCAGCAGTTGCCGTTACAGCAGTGGATGGAAGTCGAATTCCAGATGGTATAATTACTCATCGAACCGTATGTCTCAAGATGAAAGTTGGTGAGCTCCATTCCGAATACCTCTCCT
Source organism: Pseudophryne corroboree (assembly GCF_028390025.1). Classification (NCBI taxonomy): domain Eukaryota; kingdom Metazoa; phylum Chordata; class Amphibia; order Anura; family Myobatrachidae; genus Pseudophryne; species Pseudophryne corroboree. The sequence continues at coordinate 91,641,802 of NC_086452.1, forward strand.
TCTACGTGATTCCCAAAGCCTCTCAAGATGTGATACTTGGTTTACCTTGGCTGCAGAAACATAATCCTCAACTCAATTGGCAAACCATGGAAGTCCTTTCATGGGGTAAATCTTGTACCAAGGACTGTGTAGCTGCAATTGTACCTCTTCGGTCAATTAGCCTTTCCGATCTACCTCCGGTGTATCAATCCCTTGCGGATGTTTCCAGTAAGCAAGCAGCAGACTCTCTACCTCCTCATCGTGAATGGGACTGCCCAGTCGTCCTGGTTCCGGGCAAGACCCCTCCTAGGGGACAAATTCATCCGCTATCCATCCCAGAGACGCGAGCTATCCGGGATTGGTCCACTCCTACAACTCTCAAGGGGATTCAGCGATTTCTTGGCTTTGCTAATTTCTATAGGAGATTCATTAAGAATTATTCTACGTTAGCTGCTCCTATCACAGCCCTAACTCGCAAGGGAGCAAATCCTACGAACTGGTCTTCTGAAGCAATCAAAGCCTTCTCTGATTTAAAGCAAGCCTTTGTGTCAGCCCCCATTCTTCGACAGCCTGAGTTGAATCGTCCCTTTCTATTAGAGGTGCATGCATCTACAGAAGCAGTAGGAGCTGTGTTGTCACAAGTCTTTGAAGATAAAAAGGTCCATCCCTGCGGATATTTCTCCCGTAAGTTCCTCCCGGCAGAACGTAATTATGCAATCGGTGACCAAGAGTTACTTGCCATCAAGTTGGCATTTGAGGAGTGGAGATACCTTCTAGAAGGAGCTCAACATCGCATTACAGTTTATACTGATCATAAGAATCTTCTATATCTGCAGTCAGCTCAGTGTTTGAATCCACGACAAGCTCGATGGGCGCTTTTCTTCTCACGATTTGATTTCAAACTCACCTATCGTCCAGGGTCTCAGAACAAAAAGGCAGATGCCCTTTCCCGGTCCTTTGCTTCTTCTGAATTAAATGATGCTACCACGAATCAAGCCATTGTGAATCCTACGTCCTTTTTAATGACTCGAACCTCTCCAGTTCCTCCGCCTGGCAAGACCTTTGTTGCCACAAGTCTCCGAAAACGGCTGCTTACCTGGGCTCACTCCTCTTCCTTCATGGGTCATCATGGGGTTCTAAAGACTCTCGAATTTATTCAACAGTCTTATTGGTGGCCACGTCTCAAAGCCGATGTCCAAGAGTTTATAGCAGCATGTCCTAAATGTGCCCAACATAAGAGTCCAAGAAGTTCTCCACCAGAGTTTCATCCTTTGCCAGCCCTAGAGGTTCCAGCAGCAGATCAAGAGCTTCAACGTCTATCTAGCATCTGGAGTTGTGTACGTAAGTCCTTGGTCAAAACTTCCACTCGTTATAAATCTTTTGCAGATAGAAAACGTAAAGCTGTACCGAATTACTAAGTGGGAGACCAAGTTTGGATTTCTACGCGCAATCTCAAGTTCAAAGTTCCTTCTAAGAAATTTGCTCTCAGGTTTATTGGTCCATTTCCCATTGTAAAGGTACTCAACCTTGTGTCATACAAAGTCAAATTGCCACCGTCTTTGAGAATTCCTAACGCCTTTCATACATCTTTACTGAAGCCTTTGATTCTCAATAAGTTCCGTACTACCCAGTCCAAATCTCCTAAAGTTCACTCTTTGCAGAATGAGGAATTTGAAGTTAAAAAGATTGTGGACTCACGTTCCCGATATGGTCGTTTACAGTTTCTGGTCGACTGGAAGGGTTACGGTCCGGAGGAGAGATCCTGGGTTTTCTCTGAAGATGTTCATGCTCCAAGACTGGTACAGAAATACTTCTCCAAAAATCCTGACAAGGTTCAAAGGTGTTCGGAGACCACCCGTAGAAGAGGGGGTACTGTCACGAACCGGTCTCTCACCTCTGCGGGTTCTGGGGTTCATCCATTGCCAGTGCGGTTGCTTGCGGTGCTGTGCGCCCGTGTGGGGACACGGCGTGATCAATGGCACAGGTGATGCAGAGTCTGGGAACTGTGAGTGCGGGGACTAAATGGCCTAAGGCACTGCGGTGTGTCTGCTGTATAGGAGGTGGCCATGTTGGAGACCAAATAGCTAATACAGAGCACTTGTGAAAACACCTGTGGGCAGGTGTAAGCCAATCCCGTGCTTGTGCTGCCTTTAAGTAGGCTGGGATTATGTTACTCTGGGCCAGTGCTTTGTTGTATCAAAGCTGTGCTCTAGCTCTGAACTCTCTCCGTGCATTCCTGTGTGATTCCCGTGGTCCAGATATCGCCTCCGTTCCCAGAGGTCCGTTTGCAGCCTTCACTGCCAAAGATCTACCGGCTCTCCATTGTGCTATCAGTCAATTGCACACCTATTGGAAATACTTGGATTCCCAGTGTCCTGCATGAGGTTACCTTGTCAGTCTGCCTATCCTACAAAGTCTGCAGGATCTCATTTCTCTCAGCTGTTCGTTTGTTCAACTCTGCATTTAACCCATTCATCACCTTGTCTTCTACTACAGTTTCACAGTGATCTCCGGAACCCGCAAGTAACCCAATTCAGTACTTTTTGCTATGTTGTCATTACAAGGATAATTCATCACAGTCTCTCAGTTAACTCTCAAAGCTTCATTGCTAATCCTTACAGTTATCTCTTCATGTCTGCATTATCCAGTTAATAACATTCTACAGTTCAGCATCAAAGTTTGTTTATATTTGCTATGTTGTCATAACAAGGATAATTCTTCACAGTCTCTCAGTTGACTCTCAAAACTCCATTGCAAATCCTTACAGTTATCTCTTCATGTCTGCATTATCCAGTTAATCACATTCTGCAGTTCTGCATCAAAGCTTGTTTATATTTGGACAATCCAACATTTATTCATCAGCTTGTTTTGCATATGTTTCCATGAACATTTCTTTTATTTATTTTTGAGTTTTCTCTTGCATATTATTCCTGCAATACTTCAGTATAATATGATGATTACCAACTTGTCAGTTAACCCTTTACTGAATTATTATTTTGAATAAATATATGAATCGGAACTTTCTTCGTCCTCCCTGCTTTCTTCATAGCCCAGCACCTACACCTGTGGTTGGTTCCGGGTTAACGGATTCACAAAAACACCCGGGCCTGACAAAGAAGCATCATTAATTTGTCTTCTGGAACTTTTTCTGTCTTGTTCCTTATTATTTGCTTTAAACCCCGAAGCTTCTGTTGCTTTAAATCATGGCATTATCTCTGTAATCTTGCCATGTAGTACTGACCACTTGTCAGATGTCTTTCTTTGTCCTTCTTAAAGCAGATTTCCTTTAGTCTCCAAACTTTCATGCGACCTTCATATTGTTTCTCAACTTTTCTTTTTCCAATCACCTCTTTTTATGATTCATTCATTATTCTTCATACTTTGTCCTTTCTTTACTTGCATATTCTTTCTCACTGCTGCTGGCATGTCATCTTCTTAGTCCAAGTCCACCCAGGCTGGTGTTCAACATAATGATGTTCATGCTGGGAGTTGTTGTTCCTCTTTGTCTTACTTTTCCTGTGAGAGATAGACTTGTATAGCAGCTTGTATTTCAGGTTACATCTTTGCTTTCTTGCAGGGGTAGGGCTTAACCTCCCAATCCAGTCATTGCAATGGCCTGATCTGTAAGTAAACGTAGAGGAATCTGGTTGTGCATAAAAAAACAGCTCTTGAAACCCTTGTGTCTCCTGTGGGTAAAGTCACTTTTATCGAACTGCCAGTGGTGACTGAGTACACTGTTGCCGACACAGGAGTTGCACACCCTCATATTCTATCATCTTGTGTGTCGTATAGTGACTTTATCATAGTAAGTTCTGATGGACTCAGTCTTCTCCTGTTTCAAGTCTGGGGCTGCTGGTGCCCTGAGTGTCTGTGCATGAGCATGGCGGTTCATGTGATGAAATCCAGTTTCCACAATTTGGGCAATGTTCATATCCTTCTGGAACGCAAAACTGACATACCGGACACAATCTTTCTGGAAAATATGTCACTTTATTCTGTACATTATGTACCTGGGCATGAAAAGCTGTAGAGGCTGTGTCTTGATCCCTTGCTTCTCCTCTGCGCCTGATTTGCACCCTTTCGCCTATAGTTCCTGATTGTGGACTATTGTTTACTGGACTCATAGCTTGATTCCAGGTGTCCACCACTCGTTTAAACATGAGGGGAGCTTTAGGTGGCCAGTTTCTTTGGTTCGATCTTGTTGGGGTTTCTTGTGATAAAGTATCAGGACACTGGGGCATACTCTGTACACATAGCTCAGGTAAATCATTCGGGTTTTCAACCACAGATAGATCCTTTCAAGATAGGGCTGATTAGTCGCCACTCTTTTCCTGGTTCATCTCTTTTCAATTTCACTGTTAGTGAGCTTGCAGATGATTCAATTCTGTTCATACTAGAGGTACCTGGGTGTGCATGCCTGTCTGAGTATAGGGGTGGGGTATAGTGTGGAGGTGCTGTTGCTGGAATCACAGGCAGTGAGTTTAACGCTGGTTGTGGTGCTATTGGGTACTCTGGTACAATGGGGAAATAATTTTCCTCATCTCTTCTTCTATTTTCTGCTTCTAATTCTTTTGCTACAGTGATCCAGATGGATACTTGATCTCTACAATTATGCTTAATTATCCAACTCTTGTTACAGGAGGCAAATTTTTCCCATTTCTCTAAGTCTAGTGTCCCTTCTGACGGAAAACCTGCTGTTTTTAAAATGTTTCTTATTCCTTACAGAGCTTTCCTCCCCTCCCTGTTACTAACAATATCCACGGGTTTGAAGAACCCCTCCTAATGTGGTATTTTAGTAACCCCTTATGAGGGACTTAAAATCTCCTTTCAGAGCTTTCCTCCCCTCCCTGTTACTAACAATATCCACGGGTTTGTCGGGCCCTGACATCTTTACAGACCGCGCTCCCATGCCTGAGTGAACGTGCGCGGAACCCCTCCTGATGTGGTATTTTAGTAACCCCTTATGAGGGAATTAAAATCTCCTTGTGAGACGCTGACTCTGAAGAATCTCTTCTATCCTTGTACCTAAAGAGCTCCTTAAATCCGTCTGTGGACAAATGACTGGGGTTGTAGTGTTGCCCCTTCCTCCCTGTATTGGTGGAAAATCTATTAGTACTGCTCCCCAAGTGAGACCTGCATAATAGATTATTTCTTCTGGATCACTGAGATGCGTCCCTAATATTATTGTTAAGTTACTCCAAGGGTCTATTCCCCTGCCTATATAGACTCCTGCTTGTACCAGTACCCCTGTTGTTCCTTGTGTTCTTGGTAAACTCCCCACTATTCTTGGAATTCGTTCACCTTGTGTCTGGAAAATTATGTGTCCTGTGCACCGCAGGCAATCATACCTGAGTCTCCTTTCTATTGGGTTTACCATTTAAGTTAATCCCTTGTTTCCTTTCAGATTGTAGCTGTTCTTTGTTACTGACCCTGGTTTCATTGCTTAGCAGACACCCGACTCCCCCCCCACCTTTTCAAAAGCATATTGGCAGAGTATATACAACAGTGCAAGGATCCAAAAACAAGGATGACAATAAGTGCTATCTTCTAAAAGCCGACCACTTCTTATATCTGATTTCTCTATCTTCTGGATACCCTCTCACTGCTGTCTGTTATCTGTGTGCACGGCAACTGTTTGAGGCTGTACGGGCAAATGGGTCTTAGACCTGGGATTATGTGGTTCCTAGGCCAATAGGTTATGATGTTAGACCAATCATTCTCAATGTAATGTTCCAACAATTCTCTTTTTAAATGACAACCTATTGTACAATAAAATTCATTATCATTTTCCTCATAACCAAATGAGACTTCAGTGCTTGTAATTGCCACCAATCTCGGTGCTACAGACCCTTTGTATTTTCTTAACACAACAACACAGGTACAAGATTTGCATACACCTCTTTGGTTATTTATCAATTCAAACTGTTTATCAGCATTAGAATACACCTTGGCCATACGCCACCTTTTAAAAATGTAAAAGTTTTCTGGATATTTGATTAATTCCCCCTGTGCACGTGTGACAAATTAGCTGAAGATATTTACCCACAATTCAACAATATAACATAAATGTATGGTACCTTAAAAAAAATTTCTTCTGACTGACACTGGGTTCTTTAAGATAACCTCTGATCTTCCCGACTGGACTTCCCCAGATTTCAAGACACGCTGAGTCAAGTGAGCAGGTAGAAATCTACACATTAAATCTCACTTACCGTTTTTTTTTGTCAGCGGTTCCTGAAAGATCAGAGGATTTGTTGCCAGTGGAGGAGATGCTGGAATATCCCGGACGATGCTCCCAAAATGTTAGGGTATTTTAACCTCTTCAGGTCTGGTCTATAAACTCTCTTCAGTAATCAGTCAGAATTCTGTTCCTTTAGCAACCGGTTGGAGGTCAATGAATGATAAGATGACACAGATTCATGTGTAACCTTAAGCAAATCATAATACACCATGTATGTCTGAGAACCTGAAATACATCAATTGTCATACAATGTTTCAATTGGCAACCAGAACATTCTTGAAATGGTTATTATCTTGTTATTATCAGTCTTTTGGACATAAACTCAAAACATTCTTCTCAAGTAGCCTTGTATTCATCTGGTGTTGCTTTGTCCGCCTTGGATACATTTGATGTTGCCTTGTCCTTGAACAATTTATGCTTTAAACAAGATATTATATTCAAAGTATATAATATTCTGACTAGCTCTGCAATATTTTTAAGGATACATGAACACATTTTGTGATTAACAGTAAATATCTTAATAAATGCGAAAAAAGCGTGAATCAATATATTTGCTATACTGCGGAAGCTCCTACACCATCACTTCCTAGCTTTAATCAGCGTAGGAATGACTTCCTCCGGAATGCCCTTTTACTTTAGGATCCGGCGTTCAACCGCCATGCCGTCAAACGCAGCCGCGGTAAGTCTTGGAACAGACAGGGCCCCTGCTGCAGCAGGTCCTGTCTGAGCGGCAGAGGCCATGGGTCCTCTGAGATCATGTCTTGAAGTTCTGGGTACCAAACTCTTCTTGGCCAATCCGGAACAATGAGTATAGTTCTTACTCCTCTCCTTCTTATTATCCTCAGTACCTTGGGTATGAGAGGAAGAGGAGGGAATACATAAACCGACTGGTACACCCACGGTGTCACCAGAGCGTCCACAGCTATCGCCTGAGGGTCTCTTGACCTGGCGCAATATCTTTTTAGTTTTTTGTTGAGGCGGGATGCCATCATGTCCACCTTTGGCCGTTCCCAACTGTTTACAATCATTTGGAAGACTTCTGGATGAAGTCCCCACTCTCCCGGGTGGAGGTCGTGCCTGCTGAGGAAGCCTGCTTCCCAGTTGTCCACTCCCGGAATGAACACTGCTGACAGTGCTATCACGTGATTCTCCGCCCATCGAAGAATCCTTGTGGCTTCTGCCATTGCCACACTGCTTCTTGTGCCGCCCTGGTGGTTTACATGGGCGACCGCTGTGATGTTGTCTGACTGAATCAGAAACGGTTGATTTTGAAGCAGGGGTTCTGCTTGACTCAGGGCGTTGTAAATTGCCCTTAGTTCCAGAATATTTATGTGTAGGGAAGTTTCCTGACTCGACCATTGTCCTTGGAAGTTTCTTCCCTGGGTGACTGCCCCCCAACCTCGGAGGCTTGCATCTGTGGTCACCAGGACCCAGTCCGTTATGCCAAATCTGCGGCCCTCGAGCAGATGAGGACTCTGCAGCCACCACAGCAAAGACACCCTGGCCCTCGGGGACAGGGTGATTAACCGATGCATCTGGAGATGCGATCCGGACCACTTGTCCAATAGATCCCACTGGAAGATCCGTGCATGGAACCTGCTGAAGGGAATTGCTTCGTAAGAAGCTACCATCTTTCCCAGGACTCGCGTGCAGTGATGCACCGACACCTGCTTTGGTTTCAGGAGGTCCCTGACCAGAGATGATAATTCCTGGGCCTTCTCCTCCGGGAGAAAGATCTTTTTCTGTTCTGTGTCCAGAATCATGCCCAAGAACAGCAGAAGCGTCGCAGGAATCAGCTGCGACTTTGGGATATTCAGAATCCAGCCGTGCTGATGCAGCACTTCCTGAGATAGTGCTACGCTGACTAGCAACTGCTCTTTCGATCTCGCCTTTATAAGGAGATCGTCCAAGTACGGAATAATCATGACTCCCTTCTTTCGGAGGAGCATCATCATTTCGGCCATTACCTTGGTAAATACCCGCGGTGCCCTGGATAGACCGAACGGCAACGTCTGGAATTGGTAATGACAGTCCTGTACCACAAACCTGAGGTACTCCTGGTGGGGTGGATAAATGGGGACATGCAGGTAAGCATCCTTGATGTCCAACGACACCATAAAATCCCCCTTTTCCAGGCTTGCAATAACCGCCCTGAGCGATTCCATCTTGAACTTGAACTTTTTTATATAAATGTTCAAGGATTTTAAATTTAGAATGGGTCTCACCGAACCGTCTGGTTTCGGTACCACAAACATTGTGGAATAGTAACCCCGTCCCTGTTGAAGGAGGGGTACCTTGATTATCACCTGCTGAAGATACAGCTTGTGAATTGCCGCCAGTACTACCTCCCTTTTTCTGAGAGCAGCAGGCAAGGCTGATTTGAGGTAACGGCGAGGGGGAGTCGCCTCGAACTCCAGCCTGTATCCCTGTGATACTACTTGCAGAACCCAGGGATCCACCTGTGAGCGAGCCCACTGGTCGCTGAAGTTCCGGAGACGCGCCCCCACCGCACCTGGCTCCGCCTGTGGAGCCCCAGCGTCATGCGGTGGATTTAGAGGAAGCGGGGGAAGATTTTTGATCCTGGGAACTGGCTGTCTGGTGCAGCTTTTTCCCTCTTCCCCTGCCTCTGGGCAGAAAGGAAGCGCCTCTGACCCGCTTGCTTTTCTGAGGCCAAAAGGACTGTACCTGATAATACGGTGCTTTCTTAGGTTGTGAGGGAATCTGAGGTAAAAATGTCGATTTCCCAGCTGTTGCTGTGGATACGAGGTCCGAGAGACCATCCTCAAACAATTCCTCACCCTTATAAGGCTGAACCTCCATGTGCCTTTTAGAATCAGCATCACCCGTCCACTGCCGGGTCCATAATACCCTCCTGGCAGAAATGGACATTGCATTAATTCTGGATGCCAGTCGGCAAATATCCCTCTGTGCATCCCTCATATACAAGATGACGTCTTTAATATGCTCTATGGTTAGCAAAATAGTATCCCTGTCGAGGGTGTCAATATTATCCGACAGGGTATCAGACCACGCTGCAGCAGCACTACACATCCATGCTGAGGCAATTGCAGGTCTCAGTATAGTACCTGAGTGTGTATATACAGACTTCAGGATCGCCTCCTGCTTTCTATCAGCAGGCTCCTTCAAGGCGGTCGTATCCTGAGACGGCAGTGCCACCTTTTTTGACAAACGTGTGAGCGCCTTATCCACCCTAGGGGATGTTTCCCAACGTGACCTGTCCTCTGGCGGGAAAGGGTACGCCATTAGTAAGTTTTTAGAAATTACCAGTTTCTTATCGGGGGAAGCCCACGCATCTTCACACACTTCATTCAACTCATCTGATGGGGGAAAAAACACTGGCTGCTTTTTCTCCCCAAACATAATACCCTTTTTAGTGGTATTTGGGTTAATGTCAGAAATGTGTAACACATTTTTCATTGCTGTAATCATGCAACGGATGCCCCTAGTGGATTGTGTGTATGACTCATCCTCAACGACACTGGAGTCAGACTCCGTGTCGACATATGTGTCTGCCATCTGAGGTAGCGGGCGTTTTTGAGCCCCTGATGGCCTTTGAGACACCTGGGCAGGCGCGGGCTGAGAAGCCGGCTGTCCCACGGCTGTTACGTCATCCAACCTTTTATGTAAGGAGTTGACACTGTCGGTTAATACCTTCCACATATCCACCCACTCTGGTGTCGGCCCCGCAGGGGGTGACATCACATTTATCGGCACCTGCTCCACCTCCACATAAGCCTCCTCATCAAACATGTCGACACAGCCGTACCGACACACCGCACACACACAGGGAATGCTCTGACTGAGGACAGGACCCCACTAAGTCCTTTAGGGAGACAGAGAGAGAGTATGCCAGCACACACCACAGCGCTATTTAATCAGGGATTTACACTAACATAAGTGATTTTTCCCTATAGCTGCTTATAATATACAGTTTGCGCCTAAATTTAGCCCCCCCCTCTCTTTTTTACCCTTTGAGCCTGGAAACTGCAGGGGAGAGCCTGGGGAGCTGTCTTCCAGCGGAGCTGTGAAGAGGTAATGGCGCCAGTGTGCTGAGGGAGATAGCCCCGCCCCTTTTTCGGCGGACTTCTCCCGCTCTTATAATTATATTATGGCAGGGGATTTTTACACATATATAGCTTATTAGGCTATATTATGTGCTGTTTTGCCAATTTAAGGTACTCTAATTGCTGCCTAGGGCGCCCCCCCCCCCCCCAGCGCCCTGCACCCATCAGTGAGTGGTGTGCATAGGGAGCAATGGCGCACAGCTGCAGTGCTGTGCGCTACCTTAATGAAGACCGAAGTCTTCAGCCACCGATTTCCAGGATGTCTTCTTGCTTCTGGCTCTGTAAGGGGAACGGCGGCGCGGCTCCGGGACCAGACGACCGAGGCTGGGCCTGTGTTCGATCCCTCTGGAGCTAAAGCAGTGAGTCTGTTGCCAGCAGATCTCACTGAAAATAAAAAACCTAACAAATACTTTCTTTATTAGGAGCTCAGGAGAGCCCCTAGTGTGCAACCAGCTCGGGCCGGGCACAGATTCTAACTGAGGTCTGGAGGAGGGGTATAGGGGGAGAAGCCAGTGCACACCAGAAAGTACCTAATCTTTCTTTAGAGTGCCCAGTCTCCTGCGGAGCCCGCTATTCCCCATGGTCCTTACGGAGTACCCAGCATCCACTAGAACGTCAGAGAAAACTTAAATGCACCACAGGTATGGATGGATAGTATACTTGACGACACAGAGGTAGGTAGAGCAGTGGCCTACTGTACCATACTGCTATATATTATATACTGGTGGTCAGCAAAATTATGCACTGTCCTACTACTATATATACTGCGCACAAAAACTTAAATGCACCACAGGTATGGATGGATAGTATACTTGACGACACAGAGGTAGGTAGAGCAGTGGCCTACTGTACCGTACTGATATAATTCTGGTGGTCACTGGTTAGCAAAATTCTGCACTGTCCTCCTACTATATACTACAATGCAGCACAGATATGGAGCATTTTTCAGGCAGAGAACGTATAATACTGGTGGTCACAGGTCAGCAAAACTCTGCACTGTCCTCCTACTATATAATACTGGTGGTCCCCAGTCCCCACAATAAAGCACACTGAGCACAGATATTTGCAGCACACTGAGCACAGATATGGAGTGTTTTTCAGGCAGAGAACGTAGATATTTGCAGCGCATTGAGCACAGATATTTGCAGCACACTGAGCACAGATATTTGCAGCACACTGAACACAGAAACTGAGAGAACGCCAGCCACGTCCTCTCACTATCATCTCACTATCATCTCCAATGCACGAGTGAAAAATGGCGGCGACGCGCGGCTCCTTATATAGAATACGAATCTCGCGAGAATGCGACAGCAGGATGATGATGTTCGGGCGCGCTCGGGTTAACCAAGCAAGGCGGGAGGATCCGAGTATGCCTCGGACCCGTGTAAAATGGGTGAAGTTCGGGGGGGTTCGAATTCCGAGGAACCGAACCCGCTCATCACTAGTCTACCATGAAGATAACCGGAGCCTCCGCTGTAGGCACCCGGCAACCAGGGCTCGGGAGTGTACAGCGCCGCTGGGGAGTGCTGGAGCTGCAGCAGTGAATGTCACAAGACATTTACCACCGCTTCTGCCTTTGAAGTCTTCACTTTTTACCTCAGAAAAAGCTTTTCTTAGGGCTGCTTGGAGCAGCCCCTCTGTTAAGTGTCTGCTTACTGCAGCACCAACTGACAAACTGAGCTCCTGTGCTGGGAGGCGGGGTGATATAGGAGGCCGCGCTATGCATCTTGGGAAGAAGGTCAAAGCTTTGAGCCTGTTGGTGCCTCGGGTCAAGATTCTACTCTACACCCCATTGTCAAGACTTGTGGAGCCCAGTGTACCCCGCAGCAGAAATTTAGCTTATCTACGATCAGGTCTGAATTAGGTCACACACGCTGGCTGAGTCTCTCTCTGCCACGCACGGCTGGACAAGTCTCTGTGTGTCACACATGCACATGCTGGCCGAGTCTCTCAGTATGTCACACACGCTGGCTGAGTCTCTCACTGCCACACACGCATGGCTGGCCAAGTCTCTGTGTGTCACACATGCACATGCTGGCCGAGTCTCTCAGTATGTCACACACGCTGGCTGAGTCTCTCTCTACCACACACGCATGGGCTGGCCAAGTCTCTGTGTGCAGGGCCGTCTTAACAGCAGTGTAGGCCCCTGGGCACAGGAATGCACTGGGGCCCCTACCCATCCTCCAGCGGTAGGGGTGGCGGGTGGTATCATTGGCAGCTTTGATGTCCCGCGGGCAGTAGGGGGTGTTCTATCTTCCACTCAGCATGTAGGACCTGGAGCAGTAATTTCTGCTAATTACTCCTTTACTGCACAGGTGGTGGGAGATGGGGCGGGAGTAGAAGGGGCATTGGGCTGAATGAAGGGGCCCCGGTACATGACTGAGAGGGAAGGGGTGGATGGTGAAGTGGGCTTAATATACATCATTTTCTGATGGGAGGGCCGCTTGCTTGACTGCAGATATCTCAAGTTCCTGAAAATAGATTTCTTAGCTTTGAATGGAATAACAAAACTAGAGAGTCCCACCTTTCAGGAGGTGCTGGGTACTTGGGGATCAGAGTTCAGGAGCCAGAGCAATCTACCAATAAAAATATAAAACTGCATATTAGGCATGTGGAGCTAAAGCAGGAACCAGCTGCTGGAAGGCTGATATCTCTGGTTCTGGGCATAGTACAGACAAGCTAACAGTGAACACAGGGCCGGTTCTTGTTCTTGTGGCGCCCCGGGCAAAACTATATGGGCGTGGCTTCATACGGGGCGTGGTCAGTTACGTCCCCATTTGTGCCCCCTGTAGCGGCGCTGAAAGAGATAAAAAAAAAAAAGTGTATACTTACTATCCCCGCTCCTGATTCCAGACCGCTGCAGACCTCCCCCGGTGCCGCTCCTCTACTCAGATCAGCATAGACACTAGAGGTCAATTATGACCCCTAGCGTCTGTACCACAATGCTGTGCGGTGCGCGATGACGTCATCGCGCACCGCACAGTAAAGGTCCCCTCCACGAAGGGAAACTAGACGCATAGCGTCTGGTACCCTTCACAGCGGGAAACCGGCGGGGGGCACAGTAGCAGATCTTGGCATGGTGCGGTGCCCTCCGGAAGGCAGCGCCCCGGGCAAAGGGTCCTGCTTGCCCGTGTCAAGATCCGCTACTGAGTGAACACTGAAAGGTGAGAGTCCCAGCTTTTGGCGAATACCCTCAGAAAAACTATAAGTCAGAAAGAACCTGAGATATCTGGCTGGGAAGAGCAATTAACATGCTTGGATGGGGATCACTGCTTTGACATCGGATATCTCCGGTTCTCCTGGGCCGATTTTAAAAAATCTGGTACCGTTGGAAAGAGGGGACCCTCAGTTGTAAGTATATGGCCCTTATACTCATGGGGCCCTTGGGCAAGTGCCCATTGAGCCCATACGCAAAGACGGCCCTGTCTGTGTGTCACACATGCACATGCTGGCCGAGTCTCTCAGTATGTCACACACGCTGGCTGAGTCTCCCTCTGCCACACACGCATAAGCTGGCCAAGTCTCTGTGTGTCACACATGCACATGCTGGCCGAGTCTCTCAGTATGTCACACAAGCTGGCTGAGTCTCTCTCTGCCACACACGCATGGGCTGGCCAAGTCTCTGTGTGTCACACATGCACATGCTGGCCGAGTCTCTCAGTATTTCACACACGCTGGCTGAGTCTCTCAGTATGTCACACACGCTGCCTGAGTCTCTCTCTGCCATACACGCATGGGCTGGCCAAGTCTCTGTGTGTCACACATGCACATGCTGGCCGAGTCTCTCAGTATGTCACACATGCTGGCTGAGTCTGTCACACACGCACGGCTGGCCAAGTCTCTGAGTGTCGCACATGCACATGCTGGCCGAGTCTCTCAGTGTGTCACACGTCATACTTACCTACTCTCCTGGAATGGCCGGGAGGCTCCCGAAAATTGGGTGGCGCTCCCAGCCCCCTGGAAGAGAGGGCAAGTCTCCCGGCCGACAGCACCTGCCTGTACCTCCCCCACAGCCGCACACGAGCTCCTGCAGACAGGGGGGGAGGATGTGATTTGCTGTAAATCGCGTCATCATGGCCCCGCCCCTTGCCTCACAATGCCTGTATTGTCAGCATTGTGTACCGGGGGCCACGATTACATAATTTTACGGACAGCTCCCCCGCTCCGCCCCAATCCAGCATCACCCCTCCTCCATCACGCCCCCAGTTTGCCAAGCCACGCTCCGCCATGCCGTGCTGGCTGCCTCCTCCTGGAAGAGGAAGCCTGAATATCGGCAATGCATTCTCCCATAAGCCCCGCTATGAAAGTTACCTGTGGCTGGGGCAGAAGATCCACCCATCATACGCAGAGGCCGGCAGAGGGAGAGAGAGTGGGCAGGGAGGGCTATGAGTCAGGGCTGGAGGTGGGGAAGGGGCTGGGGGAGAAGGGGGAGAGCAGCTGTCACCAGGCAGAGACAGGGAGGGACAGATTACAGCCTCTCCTCTGCTGCTATTGCCGCTCAGCCCTGGCATGCACGGAGCCACGCTGCCTGTCACAGGGGGAAGTGGCCATGCAGCAACATTACATACAGCCTCCTAACCCACTGCTGCTGCTGCTAATACTAATCCAGGGGCGGATTGGGATGGAAAACCAGCCTGGGACATTTCTGAAAGCAGCCCTAATGGGGGTGGGGTTTGATAAAATTGTGGTCCTCCCTGAGCTGTTGGCATGCCCTCTCTCCCACTGTCTGCACTGAATAGATGCTGTGCGCACGCTAAGCAGGGCAGCGAGAGACAGAACCTCCCAACTGCCCCCCCCCCACCGCGGGACACTGTGGCCCGTGGGTGGGACAGTCCTAAAAAAACAGGACTGTCCCGCAAAAATCGGGACAGTTGGGGGGTATGCTTTATGCGAATGCTACTTCATTGCCCTTCCCTGGTATAAATCCGTGCATCAGAATGTGCAGCGGCAGAGTCTACAGACACTGCAATCATGTTTTGTGCTAATTTATACATCACCATCGGTTATACACTTTGGGCATGCATACTGTATATATCAATGCAAGCTCCTAACAATACAACTCTGGTCACACTCAGTAGATGCTTTGCAGGTGTTACCCTCTTATTGTTATGCACCACAATTATTACTGGTTATGTGCCATTATTATTACTATATTATGCAATGAGATGTAATGTGTTATTGCAAACTTCCAGCTGTAATACACAGAATATGCATTATAGCTGGTGTGTAATCCTGGAAGCCAAGCCATGGTGACAAATACAGCTACTGTACATGTATGCTGCTGGCCTGACTACATGGTCACACTGACATATCGTACCATCTGCACTATTCTTGTCTTCCTTTCCCTCCCCTATTACCTAGCCTTGCATGAGTGTGCTGCTGTAGCCTGTGCCCTGGCCAGGAATATATTGGCCCTCATTCCGAGTTGATCGCTCGCTAGCTACTTTTAGCAGCTGTGCAAACGCATAGTCGCTGCCCACGGGGGAGTGTATTTTCGCTTTGCAGGAGTGCGAACACCTGTGCAGCAGAGTGGCTGCAAACATATTTTGTGCAGAACAAGACCAGCCCTGTAGTTACTTATTCTGTGCAATGATGGCTGCGACGAATGACACGGTAATGAAGTCAGATACCCGCCCAGCAAACGCACGGCCACGCCTGCGTTTTTCCAAACACTCCCAGAAAACGGTCAGTTGGCACCCATAAATGCCCTCTTCCTGTCAATCTCCTTGCGATCAGCTGTGCGACTGAAAGCGGTCACTGTCGTCAAATCTATCCAAATATGTGGATTCCTTTCTGAAAGATGTTGTTCAAGAACAAAATAGTTATTTAAAGGTCACTATACACATGCTACAAATAATAGAAAATGTGGAATGGCAAGATAGTTATATTTTATGTATTTGTGATGTCCGTTCATTATACACTTGTATAGCCCATGACATCGGATGTGACGCCACCAGATTCTTTCTTTCTAATGGAACAAGACTACCTAACGCACAGATCAACTTTCTCATCAGTTGTGTACAATATATCTTGAACAAAAATTATTTTTGGGATCAGGATGTGTTCTATAATCAAATAAAGGGAACCACCATGGGTTCCTCCTTCGCACCTAGCTACGCCAATTTATTCGTGGCTAGGTGGGAGGAGGAAAAGATTTGGAATTAAAATCCATATGGACATCTAGTCATATGGAAATGATACATCGACGACTTACTGATTATCTAGAATGGTCCGGAACAAATTATTCAAGACTTTCTGATGTACATGAACAACAACACATATGGTTTGGAATTTACATTAAGCAAACAGATGGTCACATATCTAGATTTGGAAATTCATATTCAAGAAAACAAAATTATCTAGATTTGGAAATTCATATCAAGGAAGTCAGTGGGAACACGATGCTTGATAGATCCAGTAATCACAAGAACTGGCTTCAAAACATTCCCAGAGGCCAATTCCGACGCCTGTAGAGAAACTGTACACAGCAAGAAACATTTCTCCAACAATGCAGTGGTATGAGAGATCAGTTTGTGGAGAAAGGATACGATGGAGGAGAACTAGACAGAGAAATAGAGAAGATTACAACCATGGATAGAAAAAGCATGATACAGTACAATCATAAACCAATAGAAAACAACTATAACACAGCATTTATTACTCAGTTCAACAGTCAATACCATCAGCTAGAGAACATTCTACAGAAACAATTGGCCCATTTTACTTTTGGATAAACAATTGGCACCCCACATAAAAGAGAAACCGAAAATAATATTTAAGAAAGCCAAAAACATTAAACAACATCTGGTTACAAGTTATCTACAGAATGAAATCCCTAACCAAACAGAAAATAAAGAAAATAAAGGATCTACTATGCCGGTTACAGAATTTAAATCTAATGTGACAAACAAAACATACAAAGTGAGGGAAAGAATTACTTGTGACTCTGAAGGAGTAATCTATTTACTGGAGTGTCCGTGGAGTGTCCGTGTGGATATCAGTATATCGGACAGACCAATAGAAAATTGAAAATTAGGATTTCCGAACATTTATATAACATACAAAAAAGTTTGGAAACCCACAGTGTTTCCAAACATTACAAAGAGCACCATCAACAAAATTCGTCTACCCTGAAATTTATGGGGATTCAGAAAATCCTGAAAAACTGGAAAGGAGGAGATATATGTCTGGATCTAAGAAATAGGGAAACAAAATGGATTTTCCAAATGCATATGTTGCAACCACTTGGATTAAATGTAGAGATAGATATAAACTCTTTTTTAGTTAGATAATAATTTATGAATGGTTTCTATAAATTTCTACATGTTAAGTAATTTATAGTAGCCTCTTTCTGTCCATTTAAAATATGTTCACTAAAATGTCCTTTTTAAAATTGATAATTGTAACATCCATATGGAGTAATTAATATTATATATACATTTATTTTATGAATGCCATACCTTAATTAAAATAGATACCCATATTTTATATAATTTTTTAACTAAATGCCCTGTATCATAAGATAGAATGGAGCATGTGGTTGCCACTGGAATATTTACTTCCTGCATGACCACTTCCTGTTTTTAAAATTGAAACAATAAAGTTTTTTAGCTTTAAAAAGGAATTTCCTGAGACAATCTCAATTCTTAACAAAGGGCTGCAAGCCCAAAATGCGTTGGAGAGAGAAGGAGGAAAGAGGAACGGAACCGGAAGTGGACGCCATCCCCGGGCGCTAAGCACGGAGTGAGAGACACTGCACGGATACCGCTACTCATTGCAGGAGGGAACCAGAGCCGGGGACGCAAGCAAAAGGTAGGGTAAGCTAGGGACAGTGAATTGTGGACCAGCTGCTCATTAACACCCGGTTTACCGAACGAAACCCCTAGTATTTGTAAACGCTTTTACATACCACCAAAAAATACACAAAAGAGCTGTATTCATTGTAAACTAACCAAAACAAAACTTTTTTTTACAGGTATGAGCATTCATTTTAACATATTACAAGCGCTTCCTTTTTAAAGTTTTACTCCTGTGGAGGACATCAGGGACGTAGGCTGGAGAAGTTTATGTTACATTACATTCCCTGGCTGGCAGCGGCTGGGTGATCCTGTTATATTATCTGTGCTCACAGGCTGCCACTGGTCGGTATTGATATACTGTTTCTTCACGGACTGCAGCTGGACAGTTCTGATATACTATATTTTGTAGCGGGCAACTACTGGTTGGTTTTGATATACTACATCTCTCTGATTCCCGCCTTCAGTTGGCTATGATGGTTAGATAGCACCAGAATAACGCGGCCACAGCGAAACTAGAGAAATTTGCTAGAAATCCTCCAGCTCGGCCTCAACGTGGGGAGGGAGCTCACACGGCCTCTTCACCGTCACCGCCATCGCCTTCTAACAGCTCCTCATCTGTGGAGGCTTCGGATGCTGCCTTGCAGAGAGTACTGGAAGCAGTCACCACCAGCGAGGCCCGCTTGGCTGACAGGATCGGTCAGGTTCAGGCGGATCTGTCCATTATACACCAAGACCTCCTGCACGTGCGAGAAAGGGTCGGTGAGGTTGAAACACGCATTTCCACGCTGGAAGACACGGTTTCGCCACTCGGTAGACGTACCACTGCTCTAGAGTCCCAGATGACGGAGGTACACAAAAAGATGACAGATATGGAGGGGAGATTGCGACAGAACAATGTCCATTTTGTCAGCCTGCCCGAGAAAGAGGAGGGTGCCTGCCCCGAGAAATTTCTTGAACACTGGCTGCTGGATGCATTTGGAGTGGAGGAGTTTACCACACACTTTGCAGTGGAGCGCGCTCACAGAGTCCCGATGCATCCACTACCTCCAGGGGCACCTCCCCAAACTTTCATAGCCAAGCTCCTTCATTATCGTGATAGGGATGTGATTTTGAAAATGGCCTGCACCAAAGGTCCTCTCATGTGTAATGGATCTCCGATTTCAGTCTTTCCGGATTTTGCTATTGACGTTCAGAAGGACAGAGCTCAGTTTGTTCCTGTGAAACTCAGGCTGCGTGAACTGAATATCCCCTATGTCATGCTCTTCCCGTCTAAACTGCGGGTGGTTTCAGATGGAGAAACTAAATTCTTCATGACTCCCTGCGATGCATCAGTCTGGCTGGACAGGCGCTTTCCGGCTCGGTGGGCATTGGCCGCTGATTGAACTCCTGCACTTAGTTTCTCTACTACTTAATATTTTGCACCATGTATACCTGCTGTGCCATTTATGAGTGTGGTCTAGGCGGGGGTGGGGGTTTCTCATGTTGTTGTTTCATGTTGAGTTGTTATGCTGGGTCTATGAGGGTTCTCTGTGGCTTCTTGCAAGCCTTCCCTGGGGTTATGTGGCGGTTTGGGAATGAGGAAACTATGGGTTGTTATTTCCATACTGTATTTCTGCTCTCTGCTATAGGTGTCTGTCCCACTATATAGCTCCCGGGGGGGGTACAGTTTTGTTTAGGTGGGGTGGTGGGAGTGGCCTAGGGGGATTTGAGTTTAGCTGGGAGACTCTTCTGTCTCGAGGTTATTAAATTCTTGACCCCCTTTTTGGATATTGGATTTTGGTTTTGTATTGGCAGAATATGTAATGGTGTGTTCTGCCTTAGCTGTTATTGTTAGTAGTTAGGGTATTTTGTTGTTAGGGAATCAGGTATGCTGCTAGTTTTAGGTGGTATAAGGGGTGGGGGTTATTTTAGACTGTTATTATTGCTGTGTTTTCATTTTTTTGCTGTGCAATGTGCTTATTTCCGCTATGTCTATGTTGCAACTAGCTGCGGGCGTATCTTTTTTTATATTCACTGGGGATGGCTGGCCGTGGGTACTCTGTAATATTACAACAATGCTCTGCTATGGCTTTGGTTAAGTTTCTGTCGTGGAATGTGTGGGGGATCAATGACAAAATTAAGCGCTCCCTGGTCCTTCGATAGATTAAGCTTCCTGCTTCAGATATAATTTGCCTGATGGAAACCCACTTACTGGGTACTAAGATTATGTCCCTTAAAAAACCATGGGTGGGCTGGGCTTACCACTCTATGCATACTGCAGCGTCCCGGGGAGTGTCGATCCTAATTAGGAAGTCTGTTCCCTTTGCACTTGATTCTGTGCAAACGGATCAATGTGGTAGATATGTATTTCTCAAGTGCAAAATTAACTCCGTCCCCCTGTTATTGCTGGCTATGTATGTGCCCCCTCCATACTCGCATGACGTCCTTAAAAAGGCATCTGCCGTTATGGCTGCATCCCCTGGGGTAGCCGTTATCTGTATGAGGGACTTCAACAACGTTTTAAACCACGAGTTGGATAGGTTGTCCACGGCATCCTTCAACCCACAGCCCAGGCGTTCCCTGTTTGCAGACACTGTTTCGGAGTTGGGTCTGATTGACCCCTGGAGATTGAAAAATCACGATTTGAGGCAGTACTCCTGTTTTTCACGCTCTCACTCTTCCTTCTCTAGGATAGATTTGGCTCTTCAGTCCCGGGAGCTTTTACCCAAAGTTCAAAATGTCAGATATGAGACTAGGGGTATTTCAGATCACTCCCTTATATCATTACACATGACTTAAACTGTCAGCGAGGCCAAGCAGTGTGGAAATTGAATCCCTTTTGGCTGACGCATATGGGTGAGGGATCCGCCTTGGAAGCTAGCTGGTTAGAATGCTTTGTTATGCATGAAGACACCTTGGATGTGTCTCTGCTGTGGGACACTTTCAAGGCTTTTTTAAGAGGAACATTGATTAAACGGGTAGGGAGTCTTAAATCCTCCTTTAGTCAACGTGAATCTGAATTGGAGGCCCCGGTGGTTGCTTCAGAATTGACATATGTGCGCGATAGATTGGATGCCTCTAAGTTGGTGTGGCTCCATGCGCAGGGTGAATGAAAGAAATACATGTGGGGGAAAACCCAGCACAGACTTCTCTTCTCCTCGAATGTCCAATATGCTACTGGGGATAGACCAGGTTCTTATTTGGCCAATGTTGCAAGAGGTGACCGCTTCTCTCATACTGTAGTGGAGGTTTTGGATTCGGCTTGGCCTGTACTGGAGCGCACCCCCCAGACTGTGGCGGAATTTGTCTCATACTATCAGGCACTCTATAGTTCCAAATTGACCTGTTCCCCGCTAGAACTGTGTGACTACTTGGATGGAATCCACTTGCCCTGTATCTCCAGTGAAGCCAGGGCTCTTCTCGATGCTCCTTTGTCATTGGAGATTGAGATTGCGATCTCTGCCTCCCCCGATGGTAAGGCCCCTGGCCTTGATGGCATTCCATCAGAACTGTATAAGAAGCATACAAAAAATTTTTGCCCCTCACTTGCTTGTTATTCAATGAAATCTTTGACCAAAGCACACTTTCCCCGTCTATGGCGGAGGCTTTGAATATAGTGGTTCCCAAGCCAGAAAAGGACCCCAGGAGGGTTGAATCATACCGTCCTATTTCCCTGCTGCCCGCGGATATTAAAATTCTAGCCAAGGTTCTGGCTTCCAGACTTAACCGGGTTATCTCCCAAATTATTCACCCTGACCAAACGGGCTTCATGCCTGGCAAGTCCACTGCTGTGAATTTGTTCACTCATTTCCAGGTTTCTCGGGGGGAGGACTGCTCTACCGTTATAGGCCCTCATTCCGAGTTGATCGGTCACTAGCTACTTTTAGCAGCATTGCAAATGCTAGGCCATCACCCTCTGGGAGTGTATCTTAGCTTAGCAGAATTGCTAACGAAATGGTAAGCAGTTCTGCTATTAAATATTTCCTCGGTGGAGTGGGCCTTCCTCTGGGAGGCTATGAGTAGGTTTGGCGTGGGCCCCAAATTTATCAGCTATGTTAAATTATTGTATTTTCTGCCCATGGCCAGAGTCTCGGTGAACGAGTTTGTTTCGGACTCCTTCCCCCTGTCCAGGGGAACGAGATAAGGCTGCCCTCTGTCTCCGACTCTGTTTGCCATTGCTATTGAGCCACTGGCATGTTTGATTAGAGCAACTCAAGATATTGTGGGTATTAGGGTTGGCACAAGAGAGGACAGGATAGCGTTATACGCTGATGACCTCTTGCTCTTTGTGGACGATTACGTTTCCTCCTTACCTAAAGTCCTTGACTTGATAACCGACTACGGACGCTTCTCCGGGCTCAAAATTAACTGGGTTAAATCCACCATTACTCCACTTAGAGGCCCGGTCTCGGTGGCCCCAGTGATTCATACCCCCCTTACATGGGTAGATTCTTTCAAGTTCCTGAGTATATGGGTATCGAATGACCCTTGTACCTATGTTTCCCTTAATATCATGCCGCATGATGGTGTATCTTCGCTCGAAGGTCAAAGTTTAGGGTACTCTGCCCCTTACTGTTACTGGCAGGGTAAATTTGGTAAAAATGGTATACTTGCCTAAACTCCTTTATGTCCTCCAGCAATCCCCTATATATATTAACTTGAAGACATTTAGACAGATTGACAGTTTGCTCTCTTCTTTAATATGGGCCAGCAGGAGAGAGCGGTTGAGACTTGACGTTCTGTCCAGGCCGAGAGTGCTGGGAGGCTTAGCTCCCCCTATATTTCGATTTTACTATTATGCTGCGCAGTTGGCACATATATGGGAGTGGGTGAGTGCCCCAGATGCTCTCACTATACACTCCCAAATGCTTTTACAGGTCTACCCTGACGGTTCTCCATTACAGATGCTTATTTATATGAACCCTAACTTGTCCAAGATCCCTATAATAAACCAGGCCGTCCTCATATGGAAACAGGTACATGTTATCCTATTGGGCCAAGGTATTGACCCAGATACTCCTCTGGACTATGCCTTTGGCTTACCAGAATTGGCTTTGTTGCAGACTGGGTCGGTGTGGGGGAGGTGGGGGGTGAGATCCCTGGGACACTTGTATAATGATGGTATACTGAAATCCTTCCTGCAACTTCAACAGGATTATAGTGTACCCTCTTCTCATTTCTACTTATACCTGCAGCTGAGACATGCACTTAATGCACAATTTCCCGATACTCCTCCAATGATTGCTGACTCCCCGGTCAAGTCTCTCCTGCAGTCCTGGGAAACAGACATCTGGTATCCAACATTTATACAGGCGTGCTTCGATCTCACTATTCTGACCCGTTATTCCTTCTCAGGAACAAGTGGGAATCTGACTTGGGTGCCATCTCTGATGAGATTTGGGAGGGTGCTCTATGTTCTCCACGATTATCCACTACCACCACTAGATATCAACAAATCCAACTGTTTATAATACACAGAGTATATATGACACCAGTGCATCTGCGACATATAGGGGTACTCACTCCTCCAGATGTCCTAAGTGCGATAGTCTGGATGCAGACTTTTGGCACATTATCTGGCTATGCCCCAAGGTAGCCGTATTCTGGTCGGGTGTTATTGACACCCTGGTGTCAACGGGTATTCCCTCGTCTGTATGCTCCCCGATGACATGTGTGTTATCTGCTGTGGAGGAGGATGCCCTGGAACTCCCTGCCAGAAGATATGTAATTAATCTATGTGGCCTGGCCAAGGTGTGTATCGCCAGTCTATGGCTAGCCAAAGATGCGCCCACACTGCGATTCTGGGTCTCACTTGTAAATGATACGGCCTCTCATGAGAAATATGTATACTTAGCTAGTAAAGTGTGGAAAAAATATCAGGACCTGTGGGGTAGATGGCTTGAGTCTCCGCGCTCTATGACCCAGAGTGTCTGAGCACCGGCTACTGAGGGCTCCATGTCTGGACGGGTGGGAGATGAGACATGTAACGGGGGGTTAGAGTGATTCTAGATCTGCATCGGGTGAGCTGCCTCTCTTTATTTATGACATCCCCTGGCGCCCGCGGTCATCCATTCCTTTGCCAGTATTGCTGCTGTGTGATTTGCTCAATAATTATGTTGTGTTGCCATAGACGACTCTGTACAATGGAGGTCATTCCGAGTTGTTCGCTCGCAAGGCGATTTTAGCAGAGTTGCTCACGCTAAGCCGCCGCCTACTGGGAGTGAATCTTAGCATCTTAAAATTGCGAACGACGTATTCGCAATTTTGCGATTACACACTTCTTAGCAGTTTCAGAGTAGCTTCAGACTTAGGGGGAAATTTACTAAGCTCCCGATTTTGACCGAGATGCCGTTTTTTCATCAAAGTGTCATCTCGGTAATTTACTAAACACTAATCACGGCAGAGATGAGGGCATTCGTAATTTTTTGCAAGTCCAAGTAAAAAATTACGAATGAATACACCATCGGTCAAAACGCGGCTGTTTAAGTATGAATCTCGGTCATTTACTAAGAAGTGCAAAGCAAAAAACAAACAAACACTGCCGTGAAAAATTACAACTCGTAAAAAAGTGCTAAAAAAAAACAGACCTTTTTTTTTTATTCGTGATTGGATAGGCATGCACGGATCCATGAGATCCGTGCATGTATATCAGTGGGAAGGGGTGGGAAAGTGCTTATTTTTTCTTAAAAAATTGCGTGGGGTCCCCCCTCCTAAGCATAACCAGCCTCGGGCTCTTTGAGCCGATCCTGGTTGCAAAAATATGGGTAAAAAAATGACAGGGGTTCCCCCATATTTAAGCAACCAGCATCGGGCTCTGCGCCTGGTCCTGGTCCCAAAAATACGGGGGACAAAAAGAGTAGGGGTCCCCCGTATTTTTAAAACCAGCACCGGGCTCCACTAGCTGGACAGATAATGCCACAGCCGGGGGTCACTTTTATATAGTGCCCTGCGGCCGTGGCATCAAAAATCCAACTAGTCACTCCTGGCCGGGGTACCCTGGGGGAGTGGGGACCCCTTCAATCAAGGGGTCCCCCCCCCAGCCACCCAAGGGCCAGGGGTGAAGCCCGAGGCTGTCCCCCCCATCCAATGGGCTGCTGATGGGGAGGCTGATAGCCTTTGTTGTAAAAGAAAAGATATTGTTTTTAGTAGCAGTACTACAAGGCCCAGCAAGCCTCCCCCGCATGCTGGTACTTGGAGAACCACAAGTACCAGCATGCGACGGAAAAACGGGCCCGCTGGTACCTGTAGTACTACTACTAAAAAAATACCCAAAAAAAGACAAGACACACACACCGTGAAAGTATAATTTTATTACATACATACACACATACATACATACATACTTACCTTAAGTTCCCACGCAGGTCGGTCCTCTTCTCCAGTAGAATCCAAGGGGTACCTGTTGAAGAAATTATACTCACGAGATCCAGGGGTCCAGGCTCCTCGGGAAATCCAGGGGTAATCCACATACTTGCATAAAATAAGAAAACGGAAAGCCGAGCCACGAACTGAAAGGGGACCCATGTTTTCACATGGGACTCCTTTCCACGAATGCCAGAAACCCACTCTGACTGATGTCTAAGTGGGTTTCTTCAGCCAATCAGGGAGTGCCACGTTGTAGCACTCTCCTGATCGGCTGTGTGCTCCTGTACTGAGTGACAGGCGGCACACGGCAGTGTTACAATGTAGCGCCTATGCGCTACATTGTAACCAATGCTGGGAACTTTCTGCTCAGCGGTGACGTCACTTTAGGTCAACCGCAGGGCAGAAAGTTCCCATCATTGGTTACAATGTAGCGCATAGGCGCTACATTGTAACACTGCCGTGTGCTGCCTGTCAGTGAGGACAGGACCACACAGCTGATCAGGAGAGTGCTACAACGTGGCGCTCCCTGATTGGCTGAAGAAACCCACTTAGACAGAATTCAGAGTGGGTTTCTGGCATTCGTGGAAAGGTGACCCATGTGCAAACATGGGTCCCCTTTCAGTTCGTGGTCGGGACACCGTTTTTTTTTTTTTTTTTCAAGTACGTGGATTACCCCTGGATTTCCCGAGGAGCCTGGACCCCTGGATCTCGTGAGTATAATTTCTTCAACAGGTACCCCTTGGATTCTACTGGAGAAGAGGACCGACCTGCGTGGGAACTTAAGGTAAGTATGTATGTATGTATGTGTGTATGTATGTAATAAAATTATACTTTCACGGTGTGTGTGTCTTGTCTTTTTTTGGGTATTTTTTTAGTAGTAGTACTACAGGTACCAGCGGGCCCGTTTTTCCGTCGCATGCTGGTACTTGTGGTTCTCCAAGTACCAGCATGCGGGGGAGGCTTGCTGGGCCTTGTAGTACTGCTACTAAAAACAATATCTTTTCTTTTACAACAAAGGCTATCAGCCTCCCCATCCGCAGCCCATTGGATGGGGGGGGACAGCCTCGGGCTTCACCCCTGGCCCTTGGGTGGCTGGGGGGGGGGACCCCTTGATTGAAGGGGTCCCCACTCCCCCAGGGTACCCCGGCCAGGAGTGACTAGTTGGATTTTTGATGCCACGGCCGCAGGGCACTATATAAAAGTGACCCCCGGCTGTGGCATTATCTGTCCAGCTAGTGGAGCCCGGTGCTGGTTTTAAAAATACGGGGGACCCCTACTCTTTTTGTCCCCCGTATTTTTGGGACCAGGACCAGGCGCAGAGCCCGATGCTGGTTGCTTAAATATGGGGGAACCCCTGTCATTTTTTTCCCCATATTTTTGCAACCAGGATCGGCTCAAAGAGCCCGAGGCTGGTTATGCTTAGGAGGGGGGACCCCACGCATTTTTTTTTATTATTTTACAGTGTTTAATTAAAAAAAAAAAAAAAAATAAACCCCAGCACGGATCACACAGATCCGGCCGAGATTGATTGTAAAAAAAGTCGGCAGTGTTTTGCTAATCACTGCCGTAAAAATAGAAAAAAAACCACGAATGACATCGACATCGGAACAAAAGAAAAACCCGAATACGACAGCTTAGTAAATTAGTCGTAATCAATTCAAAAAGTTGCAGTTTTACACTTTCGATGTCATTCGTGATTGAACTTTGACCTGAAACGGGAAAATACGAATCTTAGTAAATTTACCCCTTACTCGGCATCTGCGATCAGTTCAGTGCTTGTCATTCCTGGTTTGACGTCACAAACACACCCAGCGTTCGCCCAGACACTCCTCCGTTTCTCCAGCCACTCCTGCGTTTTTTCCGGAAACGGTAGCGTTTTTCCCCACACGCCCATAAAACGGCCTGTTTCCGCCCAGAAACACCCATTTCCTGTCAATCACACTACGATCGCCTGAACGAAGAAAAAGCCGTGAGTAAAAATCCTAACTTCTTAGCAAATTTACTTGGCGCAGTCGCAATGCGGACATTGCGCATGCGCACTAAGCGGAAAATCGCTGCGATGCGATGAAATTTACCGAGCGAACAACTCGGAATGAGGGCCAATATACATTGTTCTATAAGCTCCATGCTAAGATGTGATATTAGTTCTAATTTATAATCTCTGTCTCGGAATTTAAGCCTGCACCTGTTTTACTGTTATAACTGGTTACTGTTAGAAATGGGAATCTGCATATTCCCTGGGTTGGGGATTTGTTCTGGTTTGTTTTGTTTTTTCTTTGTATTTTTGTTTCATTGAAAAAACAGAAAATCAATAAAAAAGTATTGAATAAAAAAAAAAGCCACCTTCTGCTTTAAAAGGGGGTGGTCTAGGTGGGTTGCGAGAGGCCCCAGAGATATCGGGTCTCAAGATTTATGTTGCCAACCCTGACCCTAACCCAGACCTCTAAACTAACCCTAATGCCTTGACCCAAAAGACCAGACTAGATGGGCCATGTCATTCTTATCTGCCGTAAAATGCTGTGTTTCTATGTATATGGTCTACTGCAAGAAAATATCTGCAAATCCAATGGTATGGTAACTGCGGTATGTACTGTACTTGCACTTGCAGTAATTGAATTCAGGCCTATGAATAAATGTTTTGTGATCCCTGTACAGCAGTCACAGAAAGTGTTAATCTCTGCAGCTTGTCACTCAACTTGCATTGTTGCTTTTTTATTTTTGCAGCCAACCCACAAACCAGGTGTGTACACACATTGAGGTTTATCCTTTCGATTTTGTCTATATAGTCAAAATCACAAGGAAAGTTAGTGCAAATCGCACTGTGTTAGGCAGCTTGTGATACCACTGCGATATCGATGCATGGTCCCGCGGGGTCAGTATCGCAAGGAAAGACAGACTGTACAGGCAAGTCAATCTTGACTATATAGGGGTATATGCAATTAGCGGCGAATCGCGGCAAATTATCTGACGTTTTCTAATTCGACACAATTCGACCGTCCAATTTCGGCAAGTGGGTGCCGAAATTGACCATATTCAATAAAAAACGGATTCAACAGTCCCGCGGCCGAAAAATGGCTGATTTTTGACGGATTTTGATACGTTGTTTTTTTTAAACGTGAAAAAAACGGGAAAAAATGGCGTGGGGTCCCCCCTCCAAAGCATAACCAGCCTCGGCTCTTCGAGCTGGTCCTGGTTCTTAAAATCCGGGGGAAAAATGGACAGGGGATCCCCCGTATTTTTAAAACCAGCACCGGGCTCTGCGCCTGGTGCTGGTGCAAAAAATACGGGGGACAAAAAGAGTAGGGGTCCCCCGTATTTTTTACACCAGCATCGGGCTCCACTAGCTGGACAGAAAATGCCACAGCCGGGGGTCACTTTTATACAGTGCCCTGCGGCCGTAGCATTAAATATCCAACTAGTCACCCCTGGCCGGGGTACCCTGGGGGAGTGGGGACCCCTTCCATCAAGGGGTCCCCCCCCAGCCACCCAAGGGCCAGGGGTGAAGCCCGAGGCTGTCCCCCCATCCAAGGGCTGCGGATGGGAGGCTGATAGCCTTGAGAAAATTGGAAGAATATTGTTTTTTCCAGTAGTACTACAAGTCCCAGCAAGCCTCCCTCGCAAGCTGGTACTTGGAGAACCACAATACGGGAGAACCAGCATGCGGCAGAAAAACAGGCCCGCTGATACCTGTAGTACTACTGGAAAAAAAATACCCAAATAAAAACAGGAGACACACACCTTGATAGTAAAACTTAATTACACAACTGCCGACACACACATACTTACCTATGTTGACCCGCCGACTGCCACAGTCTCCGTCGATCCGGGGTACCTGTGAAAAAAATTAGACTCACCTGATCCAGTGTCCAGAGATAAATCCACGTACTTGGCAAAAAAAAAAACACGAACACCCGATCCAGCGGACTGAAAGGGGTCCCATGTTTACACATGGGACCCCTTTCCCCGAATGTTCCGGGACCCCACGTGACTCCTGTCACTGAGGTCCCTTCAGCCAATCAGCCTCCATGTATTACCCTGCAAGATGTGGGCATCTGAGACAATATATATATATATATATATATATATATAAAAGTGTGAAAGCCCTCCCTCCTTCCCTGGCTAACTCATCACTAATTCTCTTACTTCCCGATATGTTAGGGAGCCGAAGTATAACATAGGCATTCTTCAGGTGGAAAATAGGAATACTACGTAATTAAAATTTAAAAAAAACTCCCGTAAGGGGATGAAAAGGGGGTGACATAATGACGTCATTACTGATTGGTGGCTTGTGTTGTGTGAACGATAACACCCAAACAGACAATTGGATCAAAATTTGGATTGCCCCTCCAGAGTGTAGAATTTAATAAACTACAAAAA
The DNA here is from genome assembly GCF_028390025.1 of Pseudophryne corroboree. NCBI lineage: Eukaryota > Metazoa > Chordata > Amphibia > Anura > Myobatrachidae > Pseudophryne > Pseudophryne corroboree. Next base: position 91,671,627 of record NC_086452.1, read on the forward strand.
TGATTCTGTCACTTTTTACCGTCTCTGCTGTGGGTGCTCCTCGGTAACGCCAATTACCATGGATTAATATTTACAAACATTAAGACGTCTCATATTTACATATCTATAGATTTACCAAATTTTTACCGCTCATTTATATTTACAATCGTGAAAATCAGAAACTCCCGTGCGAAGAACGGGTAGAACAGCAAGTTCACAATAAAACCACTAGATAATTATAAAGTGCTCATTTGTTTAAGGAGAACATTTGGTTTTGCCTTTAAATAAATTATTGCTTTAAATCAATTGTCTATATAGCCGGAATCTCATCACTGCCCACATATCACAGAATATCACATCTGGGCCTTGGACATTTATTTAATTATGGTTGGGAAATCTGATTCCAAATAAATGGTTAATACATGGTAGAAAACCAACCTGAATGGTGATGGTCCATCGCTCAGCCAGGTAATGTAGGCCTATATCAGTGCTGCACCTGCGCAACCACAGAAGTGAAACTTGGCCTCCGATGATGACAAATTGACTGTTAATGGGGTTATTCAATTATTATGGACCTGTAAAATGCACAAAGGGTAGCAGTTGATTTACCGATGGACACAATACCGACGGTCATAATCCTGACAGCCATTGGGGGTCATTCCGACCCGATCGCTTGGCTGCAGTTTGTCGCAGCGCAGCGATCGGGTCAGAACTGCGCATGCACCGGTGTATGGCAGCTTTCGTTACTTAGCGATCGCCTCTGAAACAGGCGTGGCTGGACCGTTGGGGGGGGGGGCGGGCCGCTGCGGCCAGCGGGAGCGACAAGCAACTCCCGGCCAGTCGCAGGAGCTGCGCTAGCCAGGAGTTACTCCTCAAATACAAAGGCTGTGCGATGCTTTTGTATTTGTGCGGGGGGGACGGCACTGACATGCGGGGCAGACTAGCCCTGTGCTGGGCGTCCCCCCGCATGTCTGAGTTAACTATCATAGCTGTGCTAAATTTAGCACAGCTACAATCAACTCGGAATGACCCCTATATCCCGACAGTCAAAATATTGACACGGTCAAAATACCCACATTCATTATGCCGACATGTTCAAAATGGCGACATAGTCAGAATATCAACATTTTGAAATGTCAGCATGTCAAAATGCCGACAAGCGTTTTTAAGGAATTTTTGCCCCAAAACAGACTTGTTCATGCTTTACCATCCCAGTGGACATAGAAGGGAAATATAATAGTGTGCCAAGCCCAGCGAGGCACCGTGCCCGAGGGATGCGGAACATTTAGACGATGTCCTTGTCAACCTATGTCAACATTGACACAAAAAACCCCAGAAAAACTCTTGTCGGTATTTTGACATGTCGTCATTTCAAATGTTGGTATTCTGACTATGTCAGCATTTTGAACGTGTCAGCATAATGAATGTCGGTATTTTGACTGTAGGCCAATGGCTGTTGACCGTCGGTATTGTGTTCGTCGGTAAATCATACTGAACCCCGCACAAACCCCTAATAATTATTGTTTCGCAACATCACATTTTATGCGCACCCCTTTGGGGTAAAATGTAGTGATGTGCACTTGAAATTTTTCGGGTTTTGTGTTTTGGTTTTGGGTTCGGTTCCGCGGCCGTGTTTTGGGTTCGACCGCGTTTTGGCAAAACCTCACCGAATTTTTTTTGTCGGATTCAGGTGTGTTTTGGATTCGGGTGTTTTTTTTAAAAAACACTAAAAAACAGCTTAAATCATAGAATTTGGGGGTCATTTTGATCCCAAAGTATTATTAACCTCAAAAACCATAATTTACACTCATTTTCAGTCTATTCTGAATACCTCACACCTCACAATATTATTTTTAGTCCTAAAATTTGCACCTAGGTCGCTGGATGACTAAGCTAAGCGACCCTAGTGGCCGACACAAACACCGGGCCCATCTAGGAGTGGCACTGCAGTGTCACGCAGGATGTCCCTTCCAAAAAACCCTCCCCAAACAGCACATGACGCAAAGAAAAAAAGAGGCGCAATGAGGTAGCTGTGTGAGTAAGATAAGCGACCCTAGTGGCCGACACAAACACCGGGCCCATCTAGGAGTGGCACTGCAGTGTCACGCAGGATGTCCCTTCCAAAAAACCCTCCCCAAACAGCACATGACGCAAAGAAAAAAAGAGGCGCAATGAGGTAGCTGTGTGAGTAAGATAAGCGACCCTAGTGGCCGACACAAACACCGGGCCCATCTAGGAGTGGCACTGCAGTGTCACGCAGGATGGCCCTTCCAAAAAACCCTCCCCAAACAGCACATGACGCAAAGAAAAATAAGAATTTACTTACCGATAATTCTATTTCTCGGAGTCCGTAGTGGATGCTGGGGTTCCTGAAAGGACCATGGGGAATAGCGGCTCCGCAGGAGACAGGGCACAAAAAGTAAAGCTTTTCCAGATCAGGTGGTGTGCACTGGCTCCTCCCCCTATGACCCTCCTCCAGACTCCAGTTAGGTACTGTGCCCGGACGAGCGTACACAATAAGGGAGGATTTTGAATCCCGGGTAAGACTCATACCAGCCACACCAATCACACCGTACAACTTGTGATCTAAACCCAGTTAACAGTATGATAACAGAGGAGCCTCTGAAAGATGGCTCCCTAAACAATAACCCGAATTAGTTAACAATAACTATGTACAAGTATTGCAGATAATCCGCACTTGGGATGGGCGCCCAGCATCCACTACGGACTCCGAGAAATAGAATTATCGGTAAGTAAATTCTTATTTTCTCTATCGTCCTAGTGGATGCTGGGGTTCCTGAAAGGACCATGGGGATTATACCAAAGCTCCCAAACGGGCGGGAGAGTGCGGATGACTCTGCAGCACCGAATGAGAGAACTCCAGGTCCTCTTTTGCCAGGGTATCAAATTTGTAGAATTTTACAAAAGTGTTCTCCCCTGACCACGTAGCTGCTCGGCAGAGTTGTAATGCCGAGACCCCTCGGGCAGCCGCTCAAGATGAGCCCACCTTCCTTGTGGAATGGGCCTTAACAGATTTAGGCTGTGGCAGGCCTGCCACAGAATGTGCAAGTTGAATTGTGTTACAAATCCAACGAGCAATCGACTGCTTAGAAGCAGGCGCACCCAACTTGTTGGGTGCATACAGTATAAACAGCGAGTCAGATTTTCTGACTCCAGCCGTCCTTGAAATGTATATTTTTAAAGCTCTGACAACGTCCAACAACTTGGAGTCCTCCAAGTCGCTTGTAGCCGCAGGCACTACAATAGGCTGGTTCAGGTGAAACGCTGATACCACCTTAGGGAGAAAATGCGGACGCGTCCGCAGCTCTGCCCTATCCGAATGGAAAATTAAATAAGGGCTTTTATAAGATAAAGCCGCCAGTTCAGATACTCTCCTGGCGGAAGCCAGGGCCAGTAACATAGTCACTTTCCATGTGAGATATTTCAAATCCACATTTTTTAGTGGTTCAAACCAATGGGATTTGAGGAAATCTAAAACTACATTTAGATCCCACGGTGCCACCGGAGGCACCACAGGAGGCTGTATATGCAGTACTCCTTTGACAAAAGTCTGGACCTCAGGGACTGAGGCCAATTCTTTTTGGAAGAATATTGACAGGGCCGAAATTTGAACCTTAATAGATCCCAATTTGAGACCCATAGACAATCCTGATTGCAGGAAATGTAGGAAACGACCCAGTTGAAATTCCTCCGTCGGAGCACTCCGATCCTCGCACCACGCAACATATTTCCGCCAAATGCGGTGATAATGCTTCGCGGTGACTTCCTTTCTTGCCTTAATCAAGGTAGGAATGACTTCTTCTGGAATGCCTTTTCCTTTTAGGATCTGGCGTTCAACCGCCATGCCGTCAAACGCAGCCGCGGTAAGTCTTGAAAGAGGCAGGGACCCTGTTGAAGCAGGTCCCTTCTCAGAGGTAGAGGCCACGGATCGTCCGTGACCATCTCTTGAAGTTCCGGGTACCAAGATCTTCTTGGCCAATCCGGAGCCACTAGTATCGTTCTTACTCCGCTTTGCTGTATGATTCTCAATACCTTTGGTATGAGAGGCAGAGGAGGAAACACATACACCGACTGGTACACCCAAGGTGTTACCAGCGCGTCCACAGCTATTGCCTGCGGATCTCTTGACCTGGCGCAATACCTGTCCAGTTTTTTGTTGAGGCGAGACGCCATCATGTCCACCATTGGTCTTTCCCAACGGTTTATTAGCATGTGGAAAACTTCTGGATGAAGTCCCCACTTTCCCGGGTGAAGATCGTGTCTGCTGAGGAAGTCTGCTTCCCAGTTGTCCACGCCCGGGATGAACACTGCTGACAGTGCTATCACGTGATTCTCCGCCCAGCGAAGGATCCTGGCAGCTTCTGCCATTGCACTCCTGCTTCTTGTGCCGCCCTGTCTGTTTACATGGGCGACTGCCGTGATGTTGTCCGACTGGATCAACACCGGTCTTCCTTGAAGCAGAGGTTCCGCCTGGCTTAGAGCATTGTAGATTGCTCTTAGTTCCAGAATGTTTATGTGAAGAGACTTTTCCAGGCTCGACCACACTCCCTGGAAGTTTCTTCCTTGTGTGACTGCTCCCCAGCCTCTCAGGCTGGCGTCCGTGGTCACCAGGATCCAATCCTGTATGCCGAATCTGCGGCCCTCCAATAGATGAGCCCTCTGCAACCACCACAGAAGAGATACCCTTGTCCTTGGAGACAGGGTTATCCGCAGGTGCATCTGAAGATGCGACCCTGACCATTTGTCCAACAGATCCCTTTGGAAAATTCTTGCATGGAATCTGCCGAATGGAATTGCTTCGTAAGAAGCCACCATTTTTCCCAGGACTCTTGTGCATTGATGTACAGACACCTTTCCTGGTTTTAGGAGGTTCCTGACCAGGTCGGATAACTCCTTGGCTTTTTCCTCGGGAAGAAAAACCTTTTTCTGAACCGTGTCCAGAATCATCCCTAGGAACAGCAGACGAGTTGTCGGCATTAATTGGGATTTTGGAATATTCAGAATCCATCCGTGCTGCTTTAGCACCTCTTGAGATAGTGCTAATCCCATCTCTAGCTGTTCTCTGGACCTTGCCCTTATTAGGAGATCGTCCAAGTATGGGATAATTAATACGCCTTTTCTTCGAAGAAGAACCATCATCTCGGCCATTACCTTTGTAAAGACCCGAGGTGCCGTGGACAAACCAAACGGCAGCGTCTGAAACTGATAGTGACAGTTTTGTACAACGAACCTGAGGTACCCCTGGTGTGAGGGGTAAATTGGAACGTGGAGATACGCATCCTTGATGTCCAAGGATACCATAAAGTCCCCTTCTTCCAGGTTCGCTATCACTGCTCTGAGTGACTCCATCTTGAACTTGAACTTCTTTATGTACAGGTTCAAGGACTTCAGATTTAGAATACGCCTTACCGAGCCATCCGGCTTCGGTACCACAAATAGAGTGGAATAATACCCCTTCCCTTGTTGTAGAAGAGGTACCTTGACTATCACCTGCTGAGAGTACAGCTTGTGAATGGCTTCCAAAACCGTCTCCCTTTCGGAGGGGGACGTTGGTAAAGCAGACTTCAGGAAACGGCGAGGTGGATCTGTCTCTAATTCCAACCTGTACCCCTGAGATATTATCTGCAGGATCCAGGGATCTACCTGCGAGTGAGCCCACTGCGCGCTGTAATTTTTGAGACGACCGCCCACCGTCCCCGAGTCCGCTTGAGAAGCCCCAGCGTCATGCTGAGGCTTTTGTAGAAGCCGGGGAGGGCTTCTGTTCCTGGGAAGGAGCTGCCTGTTGCTGTCTCTTCCCTCGACCTCTGCCTCGTGGCAGATATGAATAGCCCTTTGCTCTCTTATTTTTAAAGGAACGAAAGGGCTGCGGTTGAAAAGTCGGTGCCTTTTTCTGTTGGGGAGTGACTTGAGGTAGAAAGGTGGATTTCCCGGCTGTAGCCGTGGCCACCAAATCTGATAGACCGACTCCAAATAACTCCTCCCCTTTATACGGCAAAACTTCCATATGCCGTTTTGAATCCGCATCGCCTGTCCACTGTCGCGTCCATAAAGCTCTTCTGGCCGAAATGGACATAGCACTTACCCGTGATGCCAGTGTGCAGATATCCCTCTGTGCATCACGCAAATAAAGAAATGCATCCTTTATTTGTTCTAACGACAGTAAAATATTGTCCCTGTCCAGGGTATCAATATTTTCAATCAGGGACTCTGACCAAACTACCCCAGCACTGCACATCCAGGTAGTCGCTATAGCTGGTCGTAGTATAACACCTGCATGTGTGTATATACTTTTTTGGATATTTTCCATCCTCCTATCTGATGGATCTTTAAGTGCGGCCGTCTCAGGAGAGGGTAACGCCACTTGTTTAGATAAGCGTGTTAGCGCCTTGTCCACCCTAGGAGGTGTTTCCCAGCGCTCCCTAACCTCTGGCGGGAAAGGGTATAATGCCAATAATTTCTTTGAAATTATCAGCTTTTTATCAGGGGCAACCCACGCTTCATCACACACGTCATTTAATTCTTCTGATTCAGGAAAAACTATAGGTAGTTTTTTCACACCCCACATAATACCCTGTTTAGTGGTACCTGTAGTATCAGCTAAATGTAACGCCTCCTTCATTGCCAAAATCATATAACGTGTGGCCCTACTGGAAAATACGGTTGATTCGTCACCGTCACCACTGGAATCAGTGCCTGTGTCTGGGTCTGTGTCGACCGACTGAGGCAAAGGGCGTTTCACAGCCCCTGACGGTGTTTGAGGCACCTGGACAGGCACTAATTGATTGTCCGGCCGCCTCATGTCGTCAAACGACTGCTTAAGCGAGTTGACGCTATCCCGTAATTCCACAAATAAAGGCATCCATTCTGGTGTCGACCCCCTAGGAGGTGACATCCCCATATTTGGCAATTGCTCCGCCTCCACACCAATATCGTCCTCATACATGTCGACACACACGTACCGACACACAGCAGACACACAGGGAATGCTCTACACGAAGACAGGACCCACTAGCCCTTTGGGGAGACAGAGGGAGAGTCTGCCAGCACACACCAAAAAAGCGCTATATATGACAGGGATAGCCTTATAATAAGTGCTCCCTTATAGCTGCTTTATATATATCAAAATATTGCCATTAAATTTGCCCCCCCTCTCTGTTTTACCCTGTTTCTGTAGTGCAGTGCAGGGGAGAGACCTGGGAGCCGTCCTGACCAGCGGAGCTGTGAGAGGAAATGGCGCCGTGTGCTGAGGAGATAGGCCCCGCCCCTTTTTCGGCGGGCTCGTCTCCCGCTATTTTGTGAATCCAGGCAGGGGTTAAATATCTCCATATAGCCTCTGGGGGCTATATGTGAGGTATTTTTAGCCTTTTAATAGGTTTTCATTTGCCTCCCAGAGCGCCCCCCCCCAGCGCCCTGCACCCTCAGTGACTGCGTGTGAAGTGTGCTGAGAGGAAAATGGCGCACAGCTGCAGTGCTGTGCGCTACCTTTAGAAGACTGCAGGAGTCTTCAGCCGCCGATTCTGGACCTCTTCTTACTTCAGCATCTGCAAGGGGGCCGGCGGCGCGGCTCCGGTGGCCATCCAGGCTGTACCTGTGATGTGTACCTGTGTGTGGAGCTGATGTCCAGTAGCCAAGAAGCCAATCCATCCTGCACGCAGGTGAGTTCACTTCTTCTCCCCTCTGTCCCTCGTTGCAGTGATCCTGTTGCCAGCAGGAATCACTGTAAAATAAAAAACCTAAGCTAAACTTTCTCTAAGCAGCTCTTTATGAGAGCCACCTAGAATTGCACCCTTCTCGGCCGGGCACAAAAATCTAACTGGAGTCTGGAGGAGGGTCATAGGGGGAGGAGCCAGTGCACACCACCTGATCTGGAAAAGCTTTACTTTTTGTGCCCTGTCTCCTGCGGAGCCGCTATTCCCCATGGTCCTTTCAGGAACCCCAGCATCCACTAGGACGATAGAGAAAAAAGAGGCGCAATGAAGTAGCTGTGTGAGTAAGATAAGCGACCCTAGTGGCCGACACAAACACCGGGCCCATCTAGGAGTGGCACTGCAGTGTCACGCAGGATGTCCCTTCCAAAAAACCCTCCCCAAACAGCACATGACGCAAAGAAAAAAAGAGGCGCAATGAGGTAGCTGTGTGAGTAAGATAAGCGACCCTAGTGGCCGACACAAACACCGGGCCCATCTAGGAGTGGCACTGCAGTGTCACGCAGGATGGCCCTTCCAAAAAACCCTCCCCAAACAGCACATGACGCAAAGAAAAAAAGAGGCGCAATGAGGTAGCTGTGTGAGTAAGATAAGCGACCCTAGTGGCCGACACAAACACCGGGCCCATCTAGGAGTGGCACTGCAGTGTCACGCAGGATGGCCCTTCTAAAAAACCCTCCCCAAACAGCACATGACGCAAAGAAAAAAAGAGGCGCAATGAGGTAGCTGTGTGAGTAAGATAAGCGACCCTAGTGGCCGACACAAACACCGGGCCCATCTAGTAGTGGCACTGCAGTGTCACGCAGGATGGCCCTTCCAAAAAACCCTCCCCAAACAGCACATGACGCAAAGAAAAAAAGAGGCGCAATGAGGTAGCTGTGTGAGTAAGATAAGCGACCCTAGTGGCCGACACAAACACCGGGCCCATCTAGGAGTGGCACTGCAGTGTCACGCAGGATGGCCCTTCCAAAAAACATTCCACAAACAGCACATGACGCAAAGAAAAATTAAAGAAAAAAGAGGTGCAAGATGGAATTGTCCTTGGGCCCTCCCACCCACCCTTATGTTGTATAAACAGGACATGCACACTTTAACCAACCCATCATTTCAGTGACAGGGTCTGCCACACGACTGTGACTGAAATGACGGGTTGGTTTGGACCCCCACCAAAAAAGAAGCAATTAATCTCTCCTTGCACAAACTGGCTCTACAGAGGCAAGATGTCCACCTCATCATCATCCTCCGATATATCACCGTGTACATCCCCCTCCTCACAGATTATCAATTCGTCCCCACTGGAATCCACCATCTCAGCTCCCTGTGTACTTTGTGGAGGCAATTGCTGCTGGTCAATGTCTCCACGGAGGAATTGATTATAATTCATTTTAATGAACATCATCTTCTCCACATTTTCTGGATGTAACCTCGTACGCCGATTGCTGACAAGGTGAGCGGCGGCACTAAACACTCTTTCGGAGTACACACTTGTGGGAGGGCAACTTAGGTAGAATAAAGCCAGTTTGTGCAAGGGCCTCCAAATTGCCTCTTTTTCCTGCCAGTAGAAGTACGGACTGTGTGACGTGCCTACTTGGATGCGGTCACTCATATAATCCTCCACCATTCTTTCAATGGTGAGAGAATCATATGCAGTGACAGTAGACGACATGTCCGTAATCGTTGTCAGGTCCTTCAGTCCGGACCAGATGTCAGCATCAGCAGTCGCTCCAGACTGCCCTGCATCACCGCCAGCGGGTGGGCTCGGAATTCTGAGCCTTTTCCTCGCACCCCCAGTTGCGGGAGAATGTGAAGGAGGAGATGTTGACAGGTCGCGTTCCGCTTGACTTGACAATTTTCTCACCAGCAGGTCTTTCAACCCCAGCAGACTTGTGTTTGCCGGAAAGAGAGATCCAAGGTAGGCTTTAAATCTAGGATCGAGCACGGTGGCCAAAATGTAGTGCTCTGATTTCAACAGATTGACCACCCGTGAATCCTTGTTAAGCGAATTAAGGGCTCCATCCACAAGTCCCACATGCCTAGCGGAATCGCTCCGTGTTAGCTCCTCCTTCAATGTCTCCAGCTTCTTCTGCAAAAGCCTGATGAGGGGAATGACCTGACTCAGGCTGGCAGTGTCTGAACTGACTTCACGTGTGGCAAGTTCAAAGGGCATCAGAACCTTGCACAACGTTGAAATCATTCTCCACTGCACTTGAGACAGGTGCATTCCACCTCCTATATCGTGCTCAATTGTATAGGCTTGAATGGCCTTTTGCTGCTCCTCCAACCTCTGAAGCATATAGAGGGTTGAATTCCACCTCGTTACCACTTCTTGCTTCAGATGATGGCAGGGCAGGTTCAGTAGTTTTTGGTGGTGCTCCAGTCTTCTGTACGTGGTGCCTGTACGCCGAAAGTGTCCCGCAATTCTTCTGGCCACCGACAGCATCTCTTGCACGCCCCTGTCGTTTTTAAAAAAATTCTGCACCACCAAATTCAAGGTATGTGCAAAACATGGGACGTGCTGGAATTTGCCCATATTTAATGCACACACAATATTGCTGGCGTTGTCCGATGCCACAAATCCACAGGAGAGTCCAATTGGGGTAAGCCATTCCGCGATGATCTTCCTCAGTTGCCGTAAGAGGTTTTCAGCTGTGTGCGTATTCTGGAAAGCGGTGATACAAAGCGTAGCCTGCCTAGGAAAGAGTTGGCGTTTGCGAGATGCTGCTACTGGTGCCGCCGCTGCTGTTCTTGCGGCGGGAGTCCATACATCTACCCAGTGGGCTGTCACAGTCATATAGTCCTGACCCTGCCCTGCTCCACTTGTCCACATGTCCGTGGTTAAGTGGACATTGGGTACAGCTGCATTTTTTAGGACACTGGTGAGTCTTTTTCTGAGGTCTGTGTACATTTTCGGTATCGCCTGCCTAGAGAAGTGGAACCTAGATGGTATTTGGTAACGGGGGCACACTACCTCAAGAAATTGTCTAGTTCCCTGTGAACTAACGGCGGATACCGGACGCACGTCTAACACCAACATAGTTGTCAAGGCCTCAGTTATCCGCTTTGCAGCAGGATGACTGCTGTGATATTTCATCTTCCTCGCAAAGGACTGTTGGACAGTCAATTGCTTACTGGAAGTAGTACAAGTGGTCTTCCGACTTCCCCTCTGGGATGACCATCGACTCCCAGCAGCAACAACAGCAGCGCCAGCAGCAGTAGGCGTTACACGCAAGGATGCATCGGAGGAATCCCAGGCAGGAGAGGACTCGTCAGAATTGCCAGTGACATGGCCTGCAGGACTATTGGCATTCCTGGGGAAGGAGGAAATTGACACTGAGGGAGTTGGTGGGGTGGTTTGCGTGAGCTTGGTTACAAGAGGAAGGGATTTACTGGTCAGTGGACTGCTTCCGCTGTCACCCAAAGTTTTTGAACTTGTCACTGACTTATTATGAATGCGCTGCAGGTGACGTATAAGGGAGGATGTTCCGAGGTGGTTAACGTCCTTACCCCTACTTATTACAGCTTGACAAAGGCAACACACGGCTTGACACCTGTTGTCCGCATTTCTGTTGAAATACCTCCACACTGAAGAGCTGATTTTTTTGGTATTTTCACCAGGCATGTCAACGGCCATATTCCTCCCACGGACAACAGGTGTCTCCCCGGGTGCCTGACTTAAACAAACCACCTCACCATCAGAATCCTCCTGGTCAATTTCCTCCCCAGCGCCAGCAACACCCATATCCTCCTCATCCTGGTGTACTTCAACACTGACATCTTCAATCTGACTATCAGGAACTGGACTGCGGGTGCTCCTTCCAGCACTTGCAGGGGGCGTGCAAATGGTGGAAGGCGCATGCTCTTCACGTCCAGTGTTGGGAAGGTCAGGCATCGCAACCGACACAATTGGACTCTCCTTGTGGATTTGGGATTTCGAAGAACGCACAGTTCTTTGCGGTGCTTTTGCCAGCTTGAGTCTTTTCAGTTTTCTAGCGAGAGGCTGAGTGCTTCCATCCTCATGTGAAGCTGAACCACTAGCCATGAACATAGGCCAGGGCCTCAGCCGTTCCTTGCCACTCCGTGTGGTAAATGGCATATTGGCAAGTTTACGCTTCTCCTCCGACAATTTTATTTTAGGTTTTGGAGTCCTTTTTTTACTGATATTTGGTGTTTTGGATTTGACATGCTCTGTACTATGACATTGGGCATCGGCCTTGGCAGACGACGTTGCTGGCATTTCATCGTCTCGGCCATGACTAGTGGCAGCAGCTTCAGCACGAGGTGGAAGTGGATCTTGATCTTTCCCTAATTTTGGAACCTCAACATTTTTGTTCTCCATATTTTAATAGGCACAACTAAAAGGCACCTCAGGTAAACAATGGAGATGGATGGATACTAGTATACTTATGGATGGACTGCCGAGTGCCGACACAGAGGTAGCTACAGCCGTGGACTACCGTACTGTGTCTGCTGCTAATATAGACTGGATGATTGATAATGAGATGAAATCAATATATATATGTATGTATATATAATATCACTAGTACTGCAGCCGGACAGGTAGATAATATATTTATTAGGTAATGATGACTGATGACGGACCTGCTGGACACTGTCAGCCTAGCAGCACCGCAGACTGCTACAGTTAGCTACTATACTATAGTAGTATGTACAAAGAAGAAAGAAAAAAAAAACCACGGGTAGGTGGTATACAATTATGGATGGACTGCCGAGTGCCGACACAGAGGAAGCTACAGCCGTGGACTAACGTACTGTGTCTGCTGCTAATATAGACTGGATGATTGATAATGATATGAAATCAATATATATATGTATGTATATATAATATCACTAGTACTGCAGCCGGACAGGTAGATAATATATTTATTAGGTAATGATGACTGATGACGGACCTGCTGGACACTGTCAGCTCAGCAGCACCGCAGACTGCTACAGTAAGCTACTATACTATAGTAGTATGTACAAAGAAGAAAGAAAAGAAAAAACCACGGGTAGGTGGTATACAATTATGGATGGACTGCCGAGTGCCGACACAGAGGTAGCTACAGCCGTGGACTAACGTACTGTGTCTGCTGCTAATATAGACTGGATGATTGATAATGAGATGAAATCAATATATATATGTATGTATATATAATATCACTAGTACTGCAGCCGGACAGGTAGATAATATATTTATTAGGTAATGATGACTGATGACGGACCTGCTGGACACTGTCAGCTCAGCAGCACCGCAGACTGCTACAGTAAGCTACTATACTATAGTAGTATGTACAAAGAAGAAAGAAAAAAAAAACCACGGGTAGGTGGTATACAATTATGGATGGACTGCCGAGTGCCGACACAGAGGTAGCTACAGCCGTGGACTAACGTACTGTGTCTGCTGCTAATATAGACTGGATGATTGATAATGATATGAAATCAATATATATATGTATGTATATATAATATCACTAGTACTGCAGCCGGACAGCTAGATAATATATTTATTAGGTAATGATGACTGATGACGGACCTGCTGGACACTGTCAGCTCAGCAGCACCGCAGACTGCTACAGTAAGCTACTATACTATAGTAGTATGTACAAAGAAGAAAGAAAAAAAAAACCACGGGTAGGTGGTATACAATTATGGATGGACTGCCGAGTGCCGACACAGAGGTAGCTACAGCCGTGGACTAACGTACTGTGTCTGCTGCTAATATAGACTGGATGATTGATAATGAGATGAAATCAATATATATATGTATGTATATATAATATCACTAGTACTGCAGCCGGACAGGTAGATAATATATTTATTAGGTAATGATGACTGATGACGGACCTGCTGGACACTGTCAGCTCAGCAGCACCGCAGACTGCTACAGTAAGCTACTATACTATAGTAGTATGTACAAAGAAGAAAGAAAAGAAAAAACCACGGGTAGGTGGTATACAATTATGGATGGACTGCCGAGTGCCGACACAGAGGTAGCTACAGCCGTGGACTAACGTACTGTGTCTGCTGCTAATATAGACTGGATGATTGATAATGATATGAAATCAATATATATATGTATGTATATATAATATCACTAGTACTGCAGCCGGACAGGTAGATAATATATTTATTAGGTAATGATGACTGATGACGGACCTGCTGGACACTGTCAGCTCAGCAGCACCGCAGACTGCTACAGTAAGCTACTATACTATAGTAGTATGTACAAAGAAGAAAGAAAAAAAAAACCACGGGTAGGTGGTATACAATTATGGATGGACTGCCGAGTGCCGACACAGAGGTAGCTACAGCCGTGGACTAACGTACTGTGTCTGCTGCTAATATAGACTGGATGATTGATAATGAGATGAAATCAATATATATATGTATGTATATATAATATCACTAGTACTGCAGCCGGACAGGTAGATAATATATTTATTAGGTAATGATGACTGATGACGGACCTGCTGGACACTGTCAGCTCAGCAGCACCGCAGACTGCTACAGTAAGCTACTATACTATAGTAGTATGTACAAAGAAGAAAGAAAAAAAAAAAACACGGGTAGGTGGTATACAATTATGGATGGACTGCCGAGTGCCGACACAGAGGTAGCTACAGCCGTGGACTAACGTACTGTGTCTGCTGCTAATATAGACTGGATGATTGATAATGAGATGAAATCAATATATATATGTATGTATATATAATATCACTAGTACTGCAGCCGGACAGGTAGATAATATATTTATTAGGTAATGATGACTGATGACGGACCTGCTGGACACTGTCAGCTCAGCAGCACCGCAGACTGCTACAGTAAGCTACTATACTATAGTAGTATGTACAAAGAAGAAAGAAAAAAAAAAACCACGGGTAGGTGGTATACAATTATGGATGGACTGCCGAGTGCCGACACAGAGGTAGCTACAGCCGTGGACTAACGTACTGTGTCTGCTGCTAATATAGACTGGATGATTGATAATGATATGAAATCAATATATATATGTATGTATATATAATATCACTAGTACTGCAGCCGGACAGGTAGATAATATATTTATTAGGTAATGATGACTGATGACGGACCTGCTGGACACTGTCAGCTCAGCAGCACCGCAGACTGCTACAGTAAGCTACTATACTATAGTAGTATGTACAAAGAAGAAAGAAAAAAAAAACCACGGGTAGGTGGTATACAATTATGGATGGACTGCCGAGTGCCGACACAGAGGTAGCTACAGCCGTGGACTAACGTACTGTGTCTGCTGCTAATATAGACTGGATGATTGATAATGAGATGAAATCAATATATATATGTATGTATATATAATATCACTAGTACTGCAGCCGGACAGGTAGATAATATATTTATTAGGTAATGATGACTGATGACGGACCTGCTGGACACTGTCAGCTCAGCAGCACCGCAGACTGCTACAGTAAGCTACTATACTATAGTAGTATGTACAAAGAAGAAAGAAAAGAAAAAACCACGGGTAGGTGGTATACAATTATGGATGGACTGCCGAGTGCCGACACAGAGGTAGCTACAGCCGTGGACTAACGTACTGTGTCTGCTGCTAATATAGACTGGATGATTGATAATGAGATGAAATCAATATATATATGTATGTATATATAATATCACTAGTACTGCAGCCGGACAGGTAGATAATATATTTATTAGGTAATGATGACTGATGACGGACCTGCTGGACACTGTCAGCTCAGCAGCACCGCAGACTGCTACAGTAAGCTACTATACTATAGTAGTATGTACAAAGAAGAAAGAAAAAAAAAAAAACCACGGGTAGGTGGTATACAATTATGGATGGACTGCCGAGTGCCGACACAGAGGTAGCTACAGCCGTGGACTAACGTACTGTGTCTGCTGCTAATATAGACTGGATGATTGATAATGAGATGAAATCAATATATATATGTATGTATATATAATATCACTAGTACTGCAGCCGGACAGGTAGATAATATATTTATTAGGTAATGATGACTGATGACGGACCTGCTGGACACTGTCAGCTCAGCAGCACCGCAGACTGCTACAGTAAGCTACTATACTATAGTAGTATGTACAAAGAAGAAAGAAAAAAAAAAAACACGGGTAGGTGGTATACAATTATGGATGGACTGCCGAGTGCCGACACAGAGGTAGCTACAGCCGTGGACTAACGTACTGTGTCTGCTGCTAATATAGACTGTATGATTGATAATGAGATGAAATCAATATATATATGTATGTATATATAATATCACTAGTACTGCAGCCGGACAGGTAGATAATATATTTATTAGGTAATGATGACTGATGACGGACCTGCTGGACACTGTCAGCTCAGCAGCACCGCAGACTGCTACAGTAAGCTACTATACTATAGTAGTATGTACAAAGAAGAAAGAAAAAAAAAAGCCACGGGTAGGTGGTATACAATTATGGATGGACTGCCGAGTGCCGACACAGAGGTAGCTACAGCCGTGGACTAACGTACTGTGTCTGCTGCTAATATAGACTGGATGATTGATAATGAGATGAAATCAATATATATATGTATGTATATATAATATCACTAGTACTGCAGCCGGACAGGTAGATAATATATTTATTAGGTAATGATGACTGATGACGGACCTGCTGGACACTGTCAGCTCAGCAGCACCGCAGACTGCTACAGTAAGCTACTATACTATAGTAGTATGTACAAAGAAGAAAGAAAAAAAAAAACCACGGGTAGGTGGTATACAATTATGGATGGACTGCCGAGTGCCGACACAGAGGTAGCTACAGCCGTGGACTAACGTACTGTGTCTGCTGCTAATATAGACTGGATGATAATGATATGAAATCAATATATATATGTATGTATATATAATATCACTAGTACTGCAGCCGGACAGGTAGATAATATATTTATTAGGTAATGATGACTGATGACGGACCTGCTGGACACTGTCAGCTCAGCAGCACCGCAGACTGCTACAGTAAGCTACTATACTATAGTAGTATGTACAAAGAAGAAAGAAAAAAAAAAACACGGGTAGGTGGTATACAATTATGGATGGACTGCCGAGTGCCGACACAGAGGTAGCTACAGCCGTGGACTAACGTACTGTGTCTGCTGCTAATATAGACTGGATGATAATGATATGAAATCAATATATATATGTATGTATATATAATATCACTAGTACTGCAGCCGGACAGGTAGATAATATATTTATTAGGTAATGATGACTGATGACGGACCTGCTGGACACTGTCAGCTCAGCAGCACCGCAGACTGCTACAGTAAGCTACTATACTATAGTAGTATGTACAAAGAAGAAAGAAAAAAAAAAAACACGGGTAGGTGGTATACAATTATGGATGGACTGCCGAGTGCCGACACAGAGGTAGCTACAGCCGTGGACTAACGTACTGTGTCTGCTGCTAATATAGAGTCTAGACTGGATGATAAATTATTGATAATGAGATGAAATCAATATAATATCACTAGTACTGCAGCCGGACAGGTACTATATATATTTATTATGTAATGACTGATGGCGGACCTGCTGGACAC
Organism: Pseudophryne corroboree; assembly: GCF_028390025.1. Taxonomy (NCBI): domain Eukaryota; kingdom Metazoa; phylum Chordata; class Amphibia; order Anura; family Myobatrachidae; genus Pseudophryne; species Pseudophryne corroboree. Next base: position 91,688,916 of record NC_086452.1, read on the forward strand.
TGTCAGGTCAGCAGCACCGCAGACTGCTACAGTAAGCTACTATAGTAGTATGTATAAAGAAGAATGAAAAAAAAAAAAAACACGGGTAGGTGGTATACAATATTATATATATATATATTATATACAATTATATATGTATATATATATATATATATATATATATTAAACTGGTGGTGATTGATTATTAAACTGGTGGTCAGGTCACTCACGTTGCAACTTGCAACTAGTACTCCGAGTCCTAAGCAGACAATCACAAAATATATTATTATACTGGTGGTCAGTGTGGTCACAACAATGGCAGTGTGGCACTGACTCTGGCAGCAAAAGTGTGCACTGTACGTTATATGTACTCCTGAGTCCTGCTCTCAGACTCTAACTGCTCCCCACTGTCAGTGTCTCCCCCACAAGTCAGATAATACAATACACTTACAGTCACACTATCTAATCTATATCACTTCAGCAAGTAGTATAGTAGTATAGTAGTACTCCTCCTAATAATGCTCCCCAAAATTACTACTACTGTGTCTCTCTCGTCTCTACTGTGTCTCTCTCTTCTCTAAACGGAGAGGACGCCAGCCACGTCCTCTCCCTATGACTCTCAATGCACGTGTGAAAATGGCTGCGACGCGCGGCTCCTTATATAGAATCCGAGTCTCGCGATAGAATCCGAGCCTCGCGAGAATCCGACAGCGGGATGATGACGTTCGGGCGCGCTCGGGTTAACCGAGCAAGGCGGGAAGATCCGAGTCGCTCGGACCCGTGAAAAAAAACATGAAGTTCGGGCGGGTTCGGATTCAGAGGAACCGAACCCGCTCATATCTAGTAAAATGTGCAATGTCAGTTATCGCCAGATGCCACAGAACCTGAGAGAGCGCTGGCTAAGTGACTGACACAGGTGAGCAGTGGCGTAAGTTCGTCACAGTTGCCCGGATGCAACATAAATATTGTCTTTTATTTTAAATCACACATTTCTTAGCAGTCATAATAATAATAATAATAATTTTATTTATATAGCGCTCTTTCTCCAATAGGACTCAAGGCGCTTAACAGATACATAGCATAATATAGGCCCTCATTCCGAGTTGTTCGCTCGCAAGCTGCTTTTAGCAGCATTGCACACGCTAAGCCACCCCCTACTGGGAGTGTATCTTAGCTTATCAAAATTGCGCCCGAACGATTCTCAAAATTGTGAATAGACATTTCTTAGTAGTTTCTGAGTAGCTCCAGACTTACTCGGCTTCTGCGATCAGTTCAGTCCGTTTAGTTCCTGGTTTGATGTCACAAACACACCCAGCGTTCGCCCAGACACTCCCCCGTTTCTCCAGCCACTCCCGCGTTTTTTCCGGAAACGGTAGCGTTTTTTCGCACACACCCATAAAACGGCCAGTTTCCGCCCAGAAACACCCACTTCCTGTCAATCACATTACGATCACCAGAACGATGAAAAAACCGTGAGTAAAATACCTAACTGCATAGCAAATTTACTTGGCGCAGTCGCAGTGCGGACATTGCGCATGCGCAGTTAGCGGAAAATCGCTGCGATGCGAAGAAAAATACCGAGCGAACAACTCGGAATGACCACCATAGTACAGAAAATAATGAAGTACATTTTCATAAAATACAGAAGCATGAAGATACTAAAAGGGACACTATGGAAATGCTTGAGTGAACAGGAAAGTCTTGAATCTACTTTTGAAGGATTCTATTGTTGGGGCCTCTCGCACTGTGCGGGGAAGTGAGTTCCATAGAGTCGGAGCCGCATGACTAAAAGCTCGACCCCCAGATGAATTACGGTAGATTCTAGGTACTGCTAAAAGTCCTTCATCTACAGATCGCAGTAATCGAGTGGGGCAGTATGGGGTCAGAAGCTGTTTCAGGTACCCTGGGCCCTGGTCATGTAAGGCTTTGAAACTCAGTAAGCCAATCTTGAAGATGATTCGTCATCTTACAGGCAGCCAGTGAAGGGAGTAGAGGATGGGTGTTATGTGGCTAGAACGGGGCTAGTTGGTTAACAGTCTGGCAGCTGTGTTTTACACCAGCTGTAAGCGTTGCAATTATTTTGCTGGGAGACCAAGGTAGAGGGCATTACAGTAGTCTAATCGAGATGAAACAAATGCATGTATGACTTTTGGCATATCATCTGAGGGAATTAAGTGCTTGATTCTGGCTATGTTCCTCAGGTGAAAGAATGAGGATTTGATTGTGGCTGATATCTGATGTTTAAGTATCAAGCCACCATCCAGGACAACGCCAAGATTCCGCACCCAATCACTAGTCTGTAATTCTGAATCCCCAAGTGTAATTCCAGTTGGTTGGCTATGCTGCAGTCTTGTCCTTTGATGTTGCGGTCGTATCATAAGGACCTCTGTTTTATATGGGTTCAGTCGCAGCCAACTGGCGCTCATCCACTCCTGTAGCTCAGCTAGACAGCCATTTAGGGTTGCTATTGGGTTATCAGTGCCCGGAGCAAAGGACAAGTACAGTTGTGTATCATCTGCATAGCAGTGGTAGACCAGGCCATGGCGCCTGATTATTTCGCCCAATGGGAGCATGTATACTGCAAAAAGCATGGGGGATAGTATACAACCTTGTGGGACACCACATGGCAATGGCACTGGTGGTGATGAGTATAATCCAGACGATACTCTCTGTGACCTGCCTGTGAGAAATGATTTGAACCAGCTTAGGACTGTGCCATCCAGACCACAGTAATGTATCAGTCGCTCAATCAGAAGCCCATTGTCCACGGTATCAAATGCTGCCGAGAGATCCAGAAGGATTAATATTGAACAGTCACCTCTGTCTCTTGCCGTCAGAAGATTATTTAACACACACACCAGGGCTGTTTCAGTGTTTCATACCCAGGATTAGAACCCATGACCTGCTACACTGACAGCAGACACTTCACTGACTATTTGCTCCTGTACAGGAAGAATGAGAATTCTAAGTACAGTATATGAAGTTACGTGTAATTGTCAGAGAAGTATCTTCATATAGTTAAAATTCTCATATTTCCTGTACAGAAGCAAACAGCTTCATCAGTAAGGTGTCTGCTTCCAGTAAAATAGGTTGTGGTTTCTAATCCTGGGTGTGATACTTGTAAAATGTGTATATTCAGTACAATAAAGAGGGTGTGATTTGTAAGGTGCAGGGACCAGTAAGGAAGTCGGCCACTGAAAAGATAGCGACAGCTATCAATTAACTTAATTCAATGGTGTCATAGAATGGGAGGAGAGGTGCCCCCCTTCAGAGCAGGAGCCCGGCGGCAGATGACTCCGTTGCCTCCCAGAGTTCTGCCTCTGCATGTGAGCAGTATTATTAACAGCAGAATCTTCCATCATTTTCAGGCTGGTTCCATCTCTCAGGCTGAGAACTACAGATCTGCAGTCAATGCTACAACAACAGGACAGTCCATTGTAACCAACCGGCCAGTTGTTTTCAAAGCTCTGTTTTTATGTAATATGTATTCCACAATTTCTAACCCACCCAATAGAAATAAGACTACAGGGCAGACATTCCCTCCTACCATCTGTCATTTTATATGAAGGTCAGTATGTCATTGTTGCTTTAAAATAAATAATCTATGATCAGTGAGAACCAATAATCACGGTTTTATAAAGAAAATCTGATCACTTGTACATACAGTAAATAGGACTTACTGAAAAAATGTCTAGAAGCTACAGGCCAGTGCTAAATGCCAAAATCGCTTCCAACTTGACCACTCATGACAGAATCCCAAACAGCCGAGTGACGCACGCTCATCCTACAGGCAGAGGGCAGTCGCTGCCAATGGGTGGTACTGCAACTCCTAAATATACTCTCCGCTATTGCTTCTGACTTCTGCGGGCATCATCACTTATTTCAGAACAGTTTGGAGAGTCTGCAGATGTCACCAGCAATATTACAATGTAATGTATGGGGAAAAAAACAATGAAACATGCTTTAGAGAAACACCCAGAACATAAAACCAGTAAGTAATAAGTTAAATAAACTCATTTGTTTTTATCTGACATTTAAATCAGCACCTACTGGAACCTAGCGATTACTAGAGATGAGCGCCTGAAATTTTTCGGGTTTTGTGTTTTGGTTTTGGGTTCGGTTCCGCGGCCGTGTTTTGGGTTCGAACGCGTTTTGGCAAAACCTCACCGAATTATTTTTGTCGGATTCGGGTGTGTTTTGGATTCGGGTGTTTTTTTCCAAAAACACTAAAAAACAGCTTAAATCATAGAATTTGGGGGTCATTTTGATCCCAAAGTATTATTAACCTCAAAAACCATAATTTACACTCATTTTCAGTCTATTCTGAATACCTCACACCTCACAATATTATTTTTAGTCCTAAAATTTGCACCGAGGTCGCTGTGTGAGTAAGATAAGCGACCCTAGTGGCCGACACAAACACCGGGCCCATCTAGGAGTGGCACTGCAGTGTCACGCAGGATGTCCCTTCCAAAAAACCCTCCCCAAACAGCACATGACGCAAAGAAAAAAAGAGGCGCAATGAGGTAGCTGTGTGAGTAAGATTAGCGACCCTAGTGGCCGACACAAACACCGGGCCCATCTAGGAGTGGCACTGCAGTGTCACGCAGGATGGCCCTTCCAAAAAACCCTCCCCAAACAGCACATGACGCAAAGAAAAAAAGAGGCGCAATGAGGTAGCTGTGTGAGTAAGATTAGCGACCCTAGTGGCCGACACAAACACCGGGCCCATCTAGGAGTGGCACTGCAGGTGGTTACAAGAGGAAGGGATTTACTGGTCAGTGGACTGCTTCCGCAGTGTCACCCAAAGTTTTTGAACTTGTCACTGACTTATTATGAATGCGCTGCAGGTGACGTATAAGGGAGGATGTTCCGAGGTGGTTAACGTCCTTACCCCTACTTATTACAGCTTGACAAAGGGAACACACGGCTTGACACCTGTTGTCTGCATTTCTGGTGAAATACCTCCACACCGAACTGACCGAAGAGCTGATTTTTTTGGTATTTTCACCTGGCATGTCAACGGCCATATTCCTCCCACGGACAACAGGTGTCTCCCCGGGTGCCTGACTTAAACAAACCACCTCACCATCAGAATCCTCCTGGTCAATTTCCTCCCCAGCGCCAGCAACACCCATATCCTCCTCATCCTGGTGTACTTCAACACTGACATCTTCAATCTGACTATCAGGAACTGGACTGCGGGTGCTCCTTCCAGCACTTGCAGGGGGCGTGCAAATGGTGGAAGGCGCATGCTCTTCACGTCCAGTGTTGGGAAGGTCAGGCATCGCAACCGACACAATTGGACTCTCCTTGTGGATTTGGGATTTCGAAGAATGCACAGTTCTTTGCTGTGCTGCTTTTGCCAGCTTGAGTCTTTTCATTTTTCTAGCGAGAGGCTGAGTGCTTCCATCCTCATGTGAAGCTGAACCACTAGCCATGAACATAGGCCAGGGCCTCAGCCGTTCCTTGCCACTCCGTGTGGTAAATGGCATATTGGCAAGTTTACGCTTCTCCTCCGACAATTTTATTTTAGGTTTTGGAGTCCTTTTTTTACTGATATTTGGTGTTTTGGATTTGACATGCTCTGTACTATGACATTGGGCATCGGCCTTGGCAGACGACGTTGCTGGCATTTCATCGTCTCGGCCATGACTAGTGGCAGCAGCTTCAGCACGAGGTGGAAGTGGATCTTGATCTTTCCCTAATTTTGGAACCTCAACATTTTTGTTCTCCATATTTTAATAGGCACAACTAAAAGGCACCTCAGGTAAACAATGGAGATGGATGGATTGGATACTAGTATACAATTATGGACGGGCTGCCGAGTGCCGACACAGAGGTAGCCACAGCCGTGAACTACCGCACTGTACTGTGTCTGCTGCTAATATATAGACTGGTTGATAAAGAGATAGTATACTCGTAACTAGTATGTATGTATAAAGAAAGAAAAAAAAACCACGGTTAGGTGGTATATACAATTATGGACGGGCTGCCGAGTGCCGACACAGAGGTAGCCACAGCCGTGAACTACCGCACTGTACTGTGTCTGCTGCTAATATATAGACTGGTTGATAAAGAGATAGTATACTCGTAACTAGTATGTATGTATAAAGAAAGAAAAAAAAACCACGGTTAGGTCACTGGTATATACAATTATGGACGGGCTGCCGAGTGCCGACACAGAGGTAGCCACAGCCGTGAACTACCGCACTGTACTGTGTCTGCTGCTAATATATAGACTGGTTGATAAAGAGATAGTATACTCGTAACTAGTATGTATGTATAAAGAAAGAAAAAAAAACCACGGTTAGGTCACTGGTATATACAATTATGGACGGGCTGCCGAGTGCCGACACAGAGGTAGCCACAGCCGTGAACTACCGCACTGTACTGTGTCTGCTGCTAATATATAGACTGGTTGATAAAGAGATAGTATACTCGTAACTAGTATGTATGTATAAAGAAAGAAAAAAAAACCACGGTTAGGTGGTATATACAATTATGGACGGGCTGCCGAGTGCCGACACAGAGGTAGCCACAGCCGTGAACTACCGCACTGTACTGTGTCTGCTGCTAATATATAGACTGGTTGATAAAGAGATAGTATACTCGTAACTAGTATGTATGTATAAAGAAAGAAAAAAAACCACGGTTAGGTGGTATATACAATTATGGACGGGCTGCCGAGTGCCGACACAGAGGTAGCCACAGCCGTGAACTACCGCACTGTACTGTGTCTGCTGCTAATATATAGACTGGTTGATAAAGAGATAGTATACTCGTAACTAGTATGTATGTATAAAGAAAGAAAAAAAAACCACGGTTAGGTCACTGGTATATACAATTATGGACGGGCTGCGGAGTGCCGACACAGAGGTAGCCACAGCCGTGAACTACCGCACTGTACTGTGTCTGCTGCTAATATATAGACTGGTTGATAAAGAGATAGTATACTCGTAACTAGTATGTATGTATAAAGAAAGAAAAAAAAACCACGGTTAGGTCACTGGTATATACAATTATGGACGGGCTGCCGAGTGCCGACACAGAGGTAGCCACAGCCGTGAACTACCGCACTGTACTGTGTCTGCTGCTAATATATAGACTGGTTGATAAAGAGATAGTATACTCGTAACTAGTATGTATGTATAAAGAAAGAAAAAAAAAACACGGTTAGGTCACTGGTATATACAATTATGGACGGGCTGCCGAGTGCCGACACAGAGGTAGCCACAGCCGTGAACTACCGCACTGTACTGTGTCTGCTGCTAATATATAGACTGGTTGATAAAGAGATAGTATACTCGTAACTAGTATGTATGTATAAAGAAAGAAAAAAAAACCACGGTTAGGTCACTGGTATATACAATTATGGACGGGCTGCCGAGTGCCGACACAGAGGTAGCCACAGCCGTGAACTACCGCACTGTACTGTGTCTGCTGCTAATATATAGACTGGTTGATAAAGAGATAGTATACTCGTAACTAGTATGTATGTATAAAGAAAGAAAAAAAAACCACGGTTAGGTCACTGGTATATACAATTATGGACGGGCTGCCGAGTGCCGACACAGAGGTAGCCACAGCCGTGAACTACCGCACTGTACTGTGTCTGCTGCTAATATATAGACTGGTTGATAAAGAGATAGTATACTCGTAACTAGTATGTATGTATAAAGAAAGATAAAAAAACCACGGTTAGGTCACTGGTATATACAATTATGGACGGGCTGCCGAGTGCCGACACAGAGGTAGCCACAGCCGTGAACTACCGCACTGTACTGTGTCTGCTGCTAATATATAGACTGGTTGATAAAGAGATAGTATACTCGTAACTAGTATGTATGTATAAAGAAAGAAAAAAAAACCACGGTTAGGTCACTGGTATATACAATTATGGACGGGCTGCCGAGTGCCGACACAGAGGTAGCCACAGCCGTGAACTACCGCACTGTACTGTGTCTGCTGCTAATATAGACTGGTTGATAAAGAGATAGTATACTACTAATATTATATACTGGTGGTCAGGTCACTGGTCACTAGTCACACTGGCAGTGGCACTCCTGCAGCAAAAGTGTGCACTGTTTAATTTTAATATAATATTATGTACTCCTGGCTCCTGCTATAACCTATAACTGCCCTGGCACTGCAGTCGTGCTCCCCAGTCTCCCCCACAATTATAAGCTGTGTGAGCTGAGCAGTCAGACAGATATATAATATATATAGATGATGCAGCACACTGGCCTGAGCCTGAGCAGTGCACACAGATATGGTATGTATGTGACTGAGTCACTGTGTGCTGTGTATCGCTTTTTTCAGGCAGAGAACGGATTATAAATAAAAGTGGTGGTCACTGGTCACTATCAGCAAAACTCTGCACTGTACACTACTGAGTACTCCTAATGCTCCCCAAAATTAGTAAATCAAGTGTCTAAACGGAGAGGACGCCAGCCACGTCCTCTCCCTATCAATCTCAATGCACGTGTGAAAATGGCGGCGACGCGCGGCTCCTTATATAGAATCCGAGTCTCGCGATAGAATCCGAGCCTCGCGAGAATCCGACAGCGTCATGATGACGTTCGGGCGCGCTCGGGTTAACCGAGCAAGGCGGGAAGATCCGAGTCGCTCGGACTCGTGAAAAAAAACATGAAGTTCTGGCGGGTTCGGATTCAGAGAAACCGAACCCGCTCATCTCTAGCGATTACACTGAAAGATATGAACGATCTCATTAGTTAATGAATGAGATATCGTTCATATCTTTCAGTGTGTATGCACCAATGATGAACGATGCACGGCCCTGTGCTCGGTCATCGTTTGTGCTGGCTCGTTTAAACATGCAAGCCAATATATACATCTCGTCCATATTAGCATGCAGTGCTATGGAGCCGGGTGACGGGAGGAGTGAAGAAACTTCACTCCCCTGTCACCTCCCCCCCAACCCCCCAACCCCCCTCGCCGGCCATATGGTCCGTCAAGGAACCTCGGTGGCGAATCGCTAGGTGTGTTGGGCTCATTAGTCAGTGGCACTTACCAAATATGGGCAAGGAGTCCTGAAGGCAATCCAGTCTTAAGGAATATCTCTCGGACAGACACAAGGTTATCTAGGTCTTTGTCAGGTTTCAGGAAAATCTCATTGTATTTAGTTTTCTCTACATGCGAGACAACCCACTACAGAAACACAGACAGCGATTGGTTTTATAGGTCATTGTCCAACGTAGGACAGCACAGATCTCCCACAGTGGGGGTCATTAAGAGTTGATCGCTCACTAGCTAGTTTTAGCAGCTGTGCAAACGCTATGCCGCCGCCCACTGGGGAGTGTATGTTAGCTTAGCAGAAGTGTGAACGCTTGTGCAGCCGAGCTCTACAAAAACAGTTTGTGCAGTTTCAGAGTAGCTCTGAACCTACTCAGCGCTTGCGATCACTTATGCCTATTCGTGTCCGGATTTCACGTCATACACCCGCCCAGCGAACGCCCAGCCATGCCTGTGTTTTTTCAGACACGCCTGCATTTTTGCAAACACTCCCTGAAAACGGTCAGTTGACACCCAGAAACGCCCCTTCCTGTCAATCTTCTTGCGGCCGTCAGTGCAAAGAAAAACTTTGCTAGAACCTGTGCACAACCACAACAGGCTTTGTACCCGTACGACGCGTGTGCGCATTGCGGTCCATACGCATGTGTATAAAAGCTGCTTTTTCACCTGATCGCTGCGCTGCGAAAATCGGCAGCGAGCGATCAACTCGGAGTGACCCCCAGAGTGCGGAACATATAAACTTGTTCTTATCAGTTTAGTAATTTTGTTATATAATGATAAGGAAAGAACGTATTTATTGGCTATCAATCACTTTAATGGGTCTATTATTTTATATTCTAGGTATGTATGAATGCATTATTCTCACACGGATATGAATTATCTTATTTCCTCTATATCTAAATGCTCAATTATTTTAAGGGCCTGGACACTGGAATCTAAGCAAGGAAGGATCAAAGGACAGCATACATCCAAGTTCTTCTGCCTGCAGGAACCCTGTGAACAGATACATTGGGGGTTATTTACTAATATTCGTGTTTTAGCCGTTTTTAAGGGTGTTTGAACTCGAATGATATAGGGTGCATTTTACTGCAACTTTTTGAATCCTGATACGGTCATTTACTAAGCTGACGAGTTTTCCTCATTCGTCTTTTCCAATGTCAATGTGATTCGTAATGTCAGGTAGTGTTTTACGGGAGTGATTAGTAAAACACGGGGGTGGTTAGTAAAACACTGCCTGGACAAAACACAATGAATCCCGGGCCGGATCTGTGAGATCCGTGCAGGACTTCATTGTGTGCATTATAAGCAGTACAGAATGGGTTAAAAACTGTAAAAAAAAATTTGCGTGGGGTCCCCCCTCCTAAGCATAACCAGCCTCGGGCTCTTTGAGCCGGTCCTGGTTGTCAAAATACGGGAAAAAAATTGACAGGGGTTCCCCCATTTTTTAACAACCAGCACCGGACTCTGCGCCTGGTCCTGGTGCCAAAAATACGGGGGACAAAAAGCGTAGAGGTCCCCCGTATTTTTAACACCAGCACCGGACTCCATTAGTCAGAGAGATAATGCCACAGCCGGGGGACACTTTTATATAGGTCCCTGCGGGCCTGGCATTAAATCACTAACTAGTCATCCCTGGCTGGGGTACCCTGGAGGAGTGGGGACCCCTTAAATCAAGGGGTCCCCCCCTCCAGCCACCCAAGGGCCAGGGGTGAAGCCCGAGGCTGTCCCCCCCCATCCAAGGTCGGCGGATGGGGGGCTGATAGCCAAGTGTAAAAAAAAAAGTATGTGTGAATGTAGGTGTACATGTATGTAATAAAGTTTTACTTTAAAGGTGTGTGAGTTCTGTTTTTATTCGGGTATTTTTTTTGTAGTAGTACCGGGCCCGTTTTTCCACCACATGCTGGTACTTGTGGTTCTCCAAGTACCAGCTTGCGGGGGAGGCTTGCTGGGACTTGTAGTACTGCTACAAAAAAAATTTCACCAGGCTATCAGCCCCCCATCCGCCGCCCTTGGATGGGGGGGGACAGCCTCGGGCTTCACCCCTGGCCTTTGAGTGGCTGGAGGGGGGACCCCTTGATTTAAGGGGTTCCCACTCCTCCAGGGTACCCCGGCCAGGGGTGACTAGTTAGTGATTTAATGCCAGGGCCGCAGGGACCAAGATAAAAGTGTCCCGCGGCTGTGGCATTATCTCTCTGACTAGTGAAGCCCGGTGCTGGTTCCAAAAATACTGGGGACCCTACGCGTTTTGTCCCCCATATTTTTGGCACCAGGACCAGGCGCAGAGCCTGGTGCTGGTTGATCAAATATGGGGGAACCCTTGTCATTTTTCCCCCCATATTTTTTCAACCAGGACCGGCTCAAAGAGCCAGAGGCTGGTTATGCTCAGGAGGGGGGACCCCACGCAAAATTTTTCCCCAGTTTTTACAGTAAACAGACCCTTTCCCATAGATAACCATGCACAGATCTCACTCATCCGTGCATGGTTATCCAAACTCGACTGGAAAAAGCAGGTCTATTTTTTTGCTGCTTTTTTTAACGATTCGCAAAAATATACACCCGCACTTGAGCACCCAGAGACTAACACCCAAATACGAATGAATAGTGAATGCCCGTATTCTATGAAATAACAGCCGCGTTTGACCGATGGTCTATTCATTAGAGATGAGCGGGTTCGGTTTCTCTGAATCCGAACCCGCCCGAACTTCATGTTTTTTTTCACGGGTCCGAGCGACTCGGATCTTCCCGCCTTGCTCGGTTAACCCGAGCGCGCCCGAACGTCATCATGACGCTGTCGGATTCTCGCGAGGCTCGGATTCTATCGCGAGACTCGGATTCTATATAAGGAGCCGCGCGTCGCCGCCATTTTCACACGTGCATTGAGATTGATAGGGAGAGGACGTGGCTGGCGTCCTCTCCATTTAGATTAGGGTTGAGAGAGAGAGAGAGATTGACCTGAGGCTGTGATACTGTAGAAGAGAGTGCAGAGTTTAGTGACTGACGACCACAGTGACCACCAGACAGTGCAGTTGTTTGTTTTATTTAATATATCCGTTCTCTGCCTGAAAAAAACGATACACACAGTGACTCAGTCACATACCATATCTGTGTGCACTGCTCAGCCCAGTGTGCTGCATCAATGTATATATATATCTGACTGTGCTCAGCTCACACAGCTTATAATTGTGGGGGAGACTGGGGAGCACTGCAGTGCCAGTTATAAGTTATAGCAGGAGCCAGGAGTACATAATATTATATTAAAATTAAACAGTGCACACTTTTGCTGCAGGAGTGCCACTGCCAGTGTGACTAGTGACCAGTGACCTGACCACCAGTATATATAATATTAGTAGTATACTATCTCTTTATCAACCAGTCTACATTAGCAGCAGACACAGTACAGTGCGGTAGTTCACGGCTGTGGCTACCTCTGTGTCGGCACTCGGCAGCCCGTCCATAATTGTATATACCACCTAACCGTGGTTTTTTTTTCTTTCTTTATAGTCATACTAGTTACGAGTATACTATCTCTTTATCAACCAGTCTATATTAGCAGCAGACACAGTACAGTGCGGTAGTTCACGGCTGTGGCTACCTCTGTGTCGGCACTCGGCAGCCCGTCCATAATTGTATATACCACCTAACCGTGGTTTTTTTTTTTCTTTCTTTATACATACATACTAGTTACGAGTATACTATCTCTTTATCAACCAGTCTATATATTAGCAGCAGACACAGTACAGTGCGGTAGTTCACGGCTGTGGCTACCTCTGTGTCGGCACTCGGCAGCCCGTCCATAATTGTATATACCACCTAACCGTGGTTTTTTTTTTTTTCTTTATACATACATACTAGTTACGAGTATACTATCTCTTTATCAACCAGTCTATATATTAGCAGCAGACACAGTACAGTGCGGTAGTTCACGGCTGTGGCTACCTCTGTGTCGGCACTCGGCAGCCCGTCCATAATTGTATATACCACCTAACCGTGGTTTTTTTTTCTTTCTTTATACATACATACTAGTTACGAGTATACTATCTCTTTATCAACCAGTCTATATTAGCAGCAGACACAGTACAGTGCGGTAGTTCACGGCTGTGGCTACCTCTGTGTCGGCACTCGGCAGCCCGTCCATAATTGTATATACCACCTAACCGTGGTTTTTTTTTCTTTCTTTATACATACATACTAGTTACAAGTATACTATCTCTTTATCAACCAGTCTATATATTAGCAGCAGACACAGTACAGTGCGGTAGTTCACGGCTGTGGCTACCTCTGTGTCGGCACTCGGCAGCCCGTCCATAATTGTATATACCACCTAACCGTGGTTTTTTTTTCTTTCTTTATAGTCATACTAGTTACGAGTATACTATCTCTTTATCAACCAGTCTATATTAGCAGCAGACACAGTACAGTGCGGTAGTTCACGGCTGTGGCTACCTCTGTGTCGGCACTCGGCAGCCCGTCCATAATTGTATATACCACCTAACCGTGGTTTTTTTTTCTTTCTTTATACATACATACTAGTTACGAGTATACTATCTCTTTATCAACCAGTCTATATTAGCAGCAGACACAGTACAGTGCGGTAGTTCACGGCTGTGGCTACCTCTGTGTCGGCACTCGGCAGCCCGTCCATAATTGTATATACCACCTAACCGTGGTTTTTTTTTCTTTCTTTATAGTCATACTAGTTACGAGTATACTATCTCTTTATCAACCAGTCTATATTAGCAGCAGACACAGTACAGTGCGGTAGTTCACGGCTGTGGCTACCTCTGTGTCGGCACTCGGCAGCCCGTCCATAATTGTATATACCACCTAACCGTGGTTTTTTTTTCTTTCTTTATACATACATACTAGTTACGAGTATACTATCTCTTTATCAACCAGTCTATATTAGCAGCAGACACAGTACAGTGCGGTAGTTCACGGCTGTGGCTACCTCTGTGTCGGCACTCGGCAGCCCGTCCATAATTGTATATACCACCTAACCGTGGTTTTTTTTTCTTTCTTTATACATACATACTAGTTACGAGTATACTATCTCTTTATCAACCAGTCTATATATTAGCAGCAGACACAGTACAGTGCGGTAGTTCACGGCTGTGGCTACCTCTGTGTCGGCACTCGGCAGCCCGTCCATAATTGTATATACCACCTAACCGTGGTTTTTTTTTCTTTCTTTATACATACATACTAGTTACGAGTATACTATCTCTTTATCAACCAGTCTATATTAGCAGCAGACACAGTACAGTGCGGTAGTTCACGGCTGTGGCTACCTCTGTGTCGGCACTCGGCAGCCCGTCCATAATTGTATATACCACCTAACCGTGGTTTTTTTTTCTTTCTTTATACATACATACTAGTTACGAGTATACTATCTCTTTATCAACCAGTCTATATATTAGCAGCAGACACAGTACAGTGCGGTAGTTCACGGCTGTGGCTACCTCTGTGTCGGCACTCGGCAGCCCGTCCATAATTGTATATACCACCTAACCGTGGTTTTTTTTTCCTTTCTTTATACATACATACTAGTTACGAGTATACTATCTCTTTATCAACCAGTCTATATTAGCAGCAGACACAGTACAGTGCGGTAGTTCACGGCTGTGGCTACCTCTGTGTCGGCACTCGGCAGCCCGTCCATAATTGTATATACCACCTAACCGTGGTTTTTTTTTCTTTCTTTATACATACATACTAGTTACGAGTATACTATCTCTTTATCAACCAGTCTATATTAGCAGCAGACACAGTACAGTGCGGTAGTTCACGGCTGTGGCTACCTCTGTGTCGGCACTCGGCAGCCCGTCCATAATTGTATATACCACCTAACCGTGGTTTTTTTTTTCTTTCTTTATACATACATACTAGTTACGAGTATACTATCTCTTTATCAACCAGTCTATATATTAGCAGCAGACACAGTACAGTGCGGTAGTTCACGGCTGTGGCTACCTCTGTGTCGGCACTCGGCAGCCCGTCCATAATTGTATATACCACCTAACCGTGGTTTTTTTTTCTTTCTTTATACATACATACTAGTTACGAGTATACTATCTCTTTATCAACCAGTCTATATTAGCAGCAGACACAGTACAGTGCGGTAGTTCACGGCTGTGGCTACCTCTGTGTCGGCACTCGGCAGCCCGTCCATAATTGTATATACCACCTAACCGTGGTTTTTTTTTCTTTCTTTATACATACATACTAGTTACGAGTATACTATCTCTTTATCAACCAGTCTATATATTAGCAGCAGACACAGTACAGTGCGGTAGTTCACGGCTGTGGCTACCTCTGTGTCGGCACTCGGCAGCCCGTCCATAATTGTATATACCACCTAACCGTGGTTTTTTTTTCTTTCTTTATACATACATACTAGTTACGAGTATACTATCTCTTTATCAACCAGTCTATATTAGCAGCAGACACAGTACAGTGCGGTAGTTCACGGCTGTGGCTACCTCTGTGTCGGCACTCGGCAGCCCGTCCATAATTGTATATACCACCTAACCGTGGTTTTTTTTTCTTTCTTTATACATACATACTAGTTACGAGTATACTATCTCTTTATCAACCAGTCTATATATTAGCAGCAGACACAGTACAGTGCGGTAGTTCACGGCTGTGGCTACCTCTGTGTCGGCACTCGGCAGCCCGTCCATAATTGTATATACCACCTAACCGTGGTTTTTTTTTCCTTTCTTTATACATACATACTAGTTACGAGTATACTATCTCTTTATCAACCAGTCTATATTAGCAGCAGACACAGTACAGTGCGGTAGTTCACGGCTGTGGCTACCTCTGTGTCGGCACTCGGCAGCCCGTCCATAATTGTATATACCACCTAACCGTGGTTTTTTTTTCTTTCTTTATACATACATACTAGTTACGAGTATACTATCTCTTTATCAACCAGTCTATATATTAGCAGCAGACACAGTACAGTGCGGTAGTTCACGGCTGTGGCTACCTCTGTGTCGGCACTCGGCAGCCCGTCCATAATTGTATATACCACCTAACCGTGGTTTTTTTTTCCTTTCTTTATACATACATACTAGTTACGAGTATACTATCTCTTTATCAACCAGTCTATATTAGCAGCAGACACAGTACAGTGCGGTAGTTCACGGCTGTGGCTACCTCTGTGTCGGCACTCGGCAGCCCGTCCATAATTGTATATACCACCTAACCGTGGTTTTTTTTTCTTTCTTTATACATACATACTAGTTACGAGTATACTATCTCTTTATCAACCAGTCTATATATTAGCAGCAGACACAGTACAGTGCGGTAGTTCACGGCTGTGGCTACCTCTGTGTCGGCACTCGGCAGCCCGTCCATAATTGTATACTAGTATCCAATCCATCCATCTCCATTGTTTACCTGAGGTGCCTTTTAGTTGTGCCTATTAAAATATGGAGAACAAAAATGTTGAGGTTCCAAAATTAGGGAAAGATCAAGATCCACTTCCACCTCGTGCTGAAGCTGCTGCCACTAGTCATGGCCGAGACGATGAAATGCCAGCAACGTCGTCTGCCAAGGCCGATGCCCAATGTCATAGTACAGAGCATGTCAAATCCAAAACACCAAATATCAGTAAAAAAAGGACTCCAAAACCTAAAATAAAATTGTCGGAGGAGAAGCGTAAACTTGCCAATATGCCATTTACCACACGGAGTGGCAAGGAACGGCTGAGGCCCTGGCCTATGTTCATGGCTAGTGGTTCAGCTTCACATGAGGATGGAAGCACTCAGCCTCTCGCTAGAAAAATGAAAAGACTAAAGCTGGCAAAAGCAGTAGCACCGCAAAGAACTGTGCGTTCTTCGAAATCCCAAATCCACAAGGAGAGTCCGACTCCAATTGTGTCGGTTGCGATGCCTGACCTTCCCAACACTGGACGTGAAGAGCATGCGCCTTCCACCATTTGCACGCCCCCTGCAAGTGATGGAAGGAGCACCCGCAGTCCAGTTCCTGATAGTCAGATTGAAGATGTCAGTGTTGAAGTACACCAGGATGAGGAGGATATGGGTGTTGCTGGCGCTGGGGAGGAAATTGACCAGGAGGATTCTGATGGTGAGGTGGTTTGTTTAAGTCAGGCACCCGGGGAGACACCTGTTGTCCGTGGTAGGAATATGGCCGTTGACATGCCTGGTGAAAATACCAAAAAAATCAGCTCTTCGGTGTGGAAGTATTTCACCAGAAATGCGGACAACAGGTGTCAAGCCGTGTGTTCCCTTTGTCAAGCTGTAATAAGTAGGGGTAAGGACGTTAACCACCTCGGAACATCCTCCCTTATACGTCACCTGCAGCGCATTCATAATAAGTCAGTGACAAGTTCAAAAACTTTGGGTGACAGCGGAAGCAGTCCACTGACCAGTAAATCCCTTCCTCTTGTAACCAAGCTCACGCAAACCACCCCACCAACTCCCTCAGTGTCAATTTCCTCCTTCCCCAGGAATGCCAATAGTCCTGCAGGCAATGTCACTGGCAATTCTGACGAGTCCTCTCCTGCCTGGGATTCCTCCGATGCATCCTTGCGTGTAACGCCTACTGCTGCTGGCGCTGCTGTTGTTGCTGCTGGGAGTCGATGGTCATCCCAGAGGGGAAGTCGTAAGCCCACTTGTACTACTTCCAGTAAGCAATTGACTGTTCAACAGTCCTTTGCGAGGAAGATGAAATATCACAGCAGTCATCCTGCTGCAAAGCGGATAACTGAGGCCTTGACAACTATGTTGGTGTTAGACGTGCGTCCGGTATCCGCCGTTAGTTCACAGGGAACTAGACAATTTATTGAGGCAGTGTGCCCCCGTTACCAAATACCATCTAGGTTCCACTTCTCTAGGCAGGCGATACCGAGAATGTACACGGACGTCAGAAAAAGACTCACCAGTGTCCTAAAAAATGCAGTTGTACCCAATGTCCACTTAACCACGGACATGTGGACAAGTGGAGCAGGGCAGGGTCAGGACTATATGACTGTGACAGCCCACTGGGTAGATGTATGGACTCCCGCCGCAAGAACAGCAGCGGCGGCACCAGTAGCAGCATCTCGCAAACGCCAACTCTTTCCTAGGCAGGCTACGCTTTGTATCACCGCTTTCCAGAATACGCACACAGCTGAAAACCTCTTACGGCAACTGAGGAAGATCATCGCGGAATGGCTTACCCCAATTGGACTCTCCTGTGGATTTGTGGCATCGGACAACGCCAGCAATATTGTGTGTGCATTAAATATGGGCAAATTCCAGCACGTCCCATGTTTTGCACATACCTTGAATTTGGTGGTGCAGAATTTTTTTAAAAACGACAGGGGCGTGCAAGAGATGCTGTCGGTGGCCAGAAGAATTGCGGGACACTTTCGGCGTACAGGCACCACGTACAGAAGACTGGAGCACCACCAAAAACTACTGAACCTGCCCTGCCATCATCTGAAGCAAGAAGTGGTAACGAGGTGGAATTCAACCCTCTATATGCTTCAGAGGTTGGAGGAGCAGCAAAAGGCCATTCAAGCCTATACAATTGAGCACGATATAGTAGGTGGAATGCACCTGTCTCAAGCGCAGTGGAGAATGATTTCAACGTTGTGCAAGGTTCTGATGCCCTTTGAACTTGCCACACGTGAAGTCAGTTCAGACACTGCCAGCCTGAGTCAGGTCATTCCCCTCATCAGGCTTTTGCAGAAGAAGCTGGAGACATTGAAGGAGGAGCTAACACGGAGCGATTCCGCTAGGCATGTGGGACTTGTGGATGGAGCCCTTAATTCGCTTAACAAGGATTCACGGGTGGTCAATCTGTTGAAATCAGAGCACTACATTTTGGCCACCGTGCTCGATCCTAGATTTAAAGCCTACCTTGGATCTCTCTTTCCGGCAGACACAAGTCTGCTGGGGTTGAAAGACCTGCTGGTGACAAAATTGTCAAGTCAAGCGGAACGCGACCTGTCAACATCTCCTCCTTCACATTCTCCCGCAACTGGGGGTGCGAGGAAAAGGCTCAGAATTCCGAGCCCACCCGCTGGCGGTGATGCAGGGCAGTCTGGAGCGACTGCTGATGCTGACATCTGGTCCGGACTGAAGGACCTGACAACGATTACGGACATGTCGTCTACTGTCACTGCATATGATTCTCTCAACATTGATAGAATGGTGGAGGATTATATGAGTGACCGCATCCAAGTAGGCACGTCACACAGTCCGTACTTATACTGGCAGGAAAAAGAGGCAATTTGGAGGCCCTTGCACAAACTGGCTTTATTCTACCTAAGTTGCCCTCCCACAAGTGTGTACTCCGAAAGAGTGTTTAGTGCCGCCGCTCACCTTGTCAGCAATCGGCGTACGAGGTTACATCCAGAAAATGTGGAGAAGATGATGTTCATTAAAATGAATTATAATCAATTCCTCCGCGGAGACATTGACCAGCAGCAATTGCCTCCACAAAGTACACAGGGAGCTGAGATGGTGGATTCCAGTGGGGACGAATTGATAATCTGTGAGGAGGGGGATGTACACGGTGATATATCGGAGGGTGATGATGAGGTGGACATCTTGCCTCTGTAGAGCCAGTTTGTGCAAGGAGAGATTAATTGCTTCTTTTTTGGGGGGGGTCCAAACCAACCCGTCATATCAGTCACAGTCGTGTGGCAGACCCTGTCACTGAAATGATGGGTTGGTTAAAGTGTGCATGTCCTGTTTTGTTATACAACATAAGGGTGGGTGGGAGGGCCCAAGGACAATTCCATCTTGCACCTCTTTTTTCTTTTCTTTTTCTTTGCGTCATGGGCTGTTTGGGGAGGGTTTTTTGGAAGGGACATCCTGCGTGACACTGCAGTGCCACTCCTAGATGGGCCCGGTGTTTGTGTCGGCCACTAGGGTCGCTTATCTTACTCACACAGCTACCTCATTGCGCCTCTTTTTTTCTTTGCGTCATGTGCTGTTTGGGGAGGGTTTTTTGGAAGGGACATCCTGCGTGACACTGCAGTGACACTCCTAGATGGGCCCGGTGTTTGTGTCGGCCACTAGGGTCGCTTATCTTACTCACACAGCTACCTCATTGCGCCTCTTTTTTTCTTTGCGTCATGTGCTGTTTGGGGAGGGTTTTTTGGAAGGGACATCCTGCGTGACACTGCAGTGCCACTCCTAGATGGGCCCGGTGTTTGTGTCGGCCACTAGGGTCGCTAATCTTACTCACACAGCTACCTCATTGCGCCTCTTTTTTTCTTTGCGTCATGTGCTGTTTGGGGAGATTTTTTTGGAAGGGCCATCCTGCGTGACACTGCAGTGACACTCCTAGATGGGCCCGGTGTTTGTGTCGGCCACTAGGGTCGCTTATCTTACTCACACAGCGACCTCGGTGCAAATTTTAGGACTAAAAATAATATTGTGAGGTGTGAGGTATTCAGAATAGACTGAAAATGAGTGGAAATTATGGTTTTTGAGGTTAATAATACTTTGGGATCAAAATGACCGCCAAATTCTATGATTTAAGCTGTTTTTTAGGTTTTTTGGAAAAAAACACCCGAATCCAAAACACACCCGAATCCGACAAAAAAAATTCGGTGAGGTTTTGCCAAAACGCGGTCGAACCCAAAACACGGCCGTGGAACCGAACCCAAAACCAAAACACAAAACCCGAAAAATTTCCGGCGCTCATCTCTACTATTCATTCATATTTCTGAACTTTGCCAATCAAACCATTACGAATAGCCCAAACACTGCCGAGATTTGTGCTTAGTGAATTCCCGTGTTGAGACTTAGAAAAAAAAACACAAATCGGACAAACTCGGATTTTTTGTAAATATTGGCCATTGTGTTTATTAATAAATTAGCACAAAATACCCTTATAAATAACAGACATGAGATCATCACTGTCAGCTTCAGCAAGTATTTTATTTACGTCAAAATATAATGTCATTTATTTAGCCTGTAATTGATTGTTCATGAACCACACATTATAAAAACGTAATGACAATCACTGTAATTTGTGTTTCATTATAGTCTAATAACAATACAATGTGCTTTACTTAATGATATCTGGGCATTTGGAGATATTTCTTTAACAGTGGTTCACCAAACTTTTTTGAATCCCGGCGACCTAGAGCATCAGGATTATTTTCACAGCACTCCGAGGCCAAAAGTTTCTTAGCGAGAAATTCAGTAAAATATATATTAAGTCAATTGTGTTTATAGGTCACCCTTAGGCAGGGGGGGTGACTAGAAATTTGTGGGCCCCGCAGCAAAATATTGAAAGCCACCCCCCCCCCACCCCCCCTCAGCTTCTAGAGAGTCACTTCTCTCCACAGCACTCCGCTGAAGAGGGCATGCCTAGTGCTGCTGGGTCACCTGTTATTAGCCCCTAATGCTGTTGGTAATGTAATATATACTGGGAGAGAGCCCACTATAATATTCGTGTCAGGACTCCTGTGTTATCAGTTATAGCGTGTGGGATGCCAGTGGTCAGAATACAGATGCTGGCATCCCAATAGTTAAAAATAAGATTTTACTTACCGATAAATCTATTTCTCGTAGTCCGTAGTGGATGCTGGGGACTCCGTCAGGACCATGGGGGATTAGCGGCTCCGCAGGAGACAGGGCACAAAAATAAAGCTTTAGGATCAGGTGGTGTGCACTGGCTCCTCCCCCTATGACCCTCCTCCAAGCCTCAGTTAGGATACTGTGCCCGGACGAGCGTACACAATAAGGAAGGATTTTGAATCCCGGGTAAGACTCATACCAGCCACACCAATCACACCGTACAACTTGTGATCTGAACCCAGTTAACAGTATGACAACGTAGGAGCCTCTGAACAGACGGCTCACAACAAGAACAACCCGATTTTTTTGTAACAATAACTATGTACAAGTATTGCAGACAATCCGCACTTGGGATGGGCGCCCAGCATCCACTACGGACTACGAGAAATAGATTTATCGGTAAGTAAATCTTATTTTCTCTAACGTCCTAGTGGATGCTGGGGACTCCGTCAGGACCATGGGGATTATACCAAAGCTCCCAAACGGGCGGGAGAGTGCGGATGACTCTGCAGCACCGAATGAGAGAACTCCAGGTCCTCTTTAGCCAGGGTATCAAATTTGTAGAATTTTACAAACGTGTTCTCCCCCGACCACGTAGCTGCTCGGCAGAGTTGTAATGCCGAGACCCCTCGGGCAGCCGCCCAGGATGAGCCCACCTTCCTTGTGGAATGGGCCTTGACAGATTTAGGCTGTGGCAGGCCTGCCACAGAATGTGCAAGTTGAATTGTGCTACAAATCCAACGAGCAATCGTCTGCTTAGAAGCAGGAGCACCCAGCTTGTTGGGTGCATACAGTATAAACAGCGAGTCAGATTTTCTGACTCCAGCCGTCCTTGAAATATATATTTTCAAAGCCCTGACAACGTCCAGCAACTTGGAATCCTCCAAATCGCTAGTAGCCGCAGGCACCACAATAGGCTGGTTCAGGTGAAACGCTGACACCACCTTAGGCAGAAAATGAGGACGCGTCCGCAGTTCTGCCCTGTCCGAATGGAAAATCAGATATGGGCTTTTATACGATAAAGCCGCCAATTCTGACACTCTCCTGGCTGAAGCCAGGGCCAGTAGCATGGTTACTTTCCATGTAAGATATTTCAAATCCGCCGATTTGAGCGGCTCAAACCAATGGGATTTGAGAAAATCCAAAACTACATTAAGGTCCCACGGAGCCACTGGGGGCACAATCGGGGGCTGTATATGTAGTACTCCTTTTACAAAAGTCTGGACTTCAGGAACTGAAGCCAATTCTTTCTGGAAGAAAATCGACAGGGCCGAAATTTGAACCTTAATGGACCCCAACTTGAGGCCCATAGACAATCCTGTTTGCAGGAAATGTAGGAATCGACCCAATTGAAATTCCTCCGTGGGGGCCTTCCTGGCCTCGCACCACGCAACATATTTTCTCCAAATGCGGTGATAATGTTGTGCAGTCACCTCCTTCCTGGCTTTAACCAGTGTAGGGATGACCTCTTCCGGAATGCCTTTTTCCCTTAGAATTCGGCGTTCAACTGCCACGCCGTCAAACGCAGCCGCGGTAAGTCTTGGAATAGACACGGTCCCTGCTGAATCAGGTCCCGTCTTAGAGGTAGAGGCCACGGATTTTCCGTGAGCATCTCCTGAAGTTCCGGGTACCAAGTTCTTCTTGGCCAATCCGGAGCCACGAGTATCGTTCTTACTCCCCTTTGCCGTATAATTCTCAGTACTTTGGGTATGAGAGGCAGAGGAGGAAACACATACACTGACTGGAACACCCACGGTGTTACCAGAGCGTCCACAGCTATTGCCTGAGGGTCTCTTGACCTGGCGCAATACCTGTCCAGTTTTTTGTTGAGGCGAGACGCCATCATATCCACCTTTGGTTTTTCCCAACGGTTCACAATCATGTGGAAGACTTCTGGATGAAGTCCCCACTCTCCCGGGTGTAGATCGTGTCTGCTGAGGAAGTCTGCTTCCCAGTTGTCCACTCCCGGAATGAACACTGCTGACAGTGCTATCACATGATCTTCCGCCCAGCGAAGAATCCTTGCAGCTTCTGCCATTGCTCTCCTGCTTCTTGTGCCGCCCTGTCTGTTTACGTGGGCGACTGCCGTGATGTTGTCCGACTGGATCAACACCGGCCGACCCTGAAGCATGGGTTTTGCCAGGCTTAGAGCATTGTAAATCGCTCTTAGCTCCAGTATATTTATGTGAAGAGACATCTCCAGGCTTGACCATACTCCCTGGAAGTTTCTTCCCTGTGTGACCGCTCCCCAGCCTCTCAGACTGGCATCCGTGGTCACCAGGACCCAGTCCTGTATGCCGAATCTGCGGCCTTCTAACAGATGAGCACTCTGTAACCACCACAGAAGAGACACCCTTGTCCGTGGCGATAAGGTTATCCGCTGATGCATCTGCAGATGCGATCCGGACCATTTGTCCAGCAGATCCCACTGAAAAGTTCGTGCGTGGAATCTGCCGAATGGGATTGCTTCGTAAGAAGCCACCATCTTTCCCAGGACTCTTGTGCATTGATGCACAGACACTTTTCCTGGTTTTAGGAGGTTCCTGACAAGTTCGGATAACTCCCTGGCTTTCTCCTCCGGAAGAAACACCTTTTTCTGAACCGTGTCCAGAATCATTCCCAGGAACAGCAGACGTGTTGTCGGGGTCAACTGAGATTTTGGGAAATTCAGAATCCACCCGTGTTGTTGCAGCACTACTTGGGTTAGTGCTACTCCGTCCTCCAGCTGTTCTCTGGACCTTGCCCTTATCAGGAGATCGTCCAAGTAAGGGATAATTAATACGCCTCTTCTTCGCAGAAGAATCATCATTTCGGCCATTACCTTGGTAAAGACCCGAGGTGCCGTGGACAATCCAAACGGCAGCGTCTGAAACTGATAATGACAGTTTTGGACCACGAACCTGAGGTACCCTTGATGTGAAGGGCAAATTGGGACATGCAGGTAAGCATCTTTTATGTCCAGGGACACCATAAAGTCCCCTTCTTCCAGATTCGCTATCACTGCTCTGAGTGATTCCATCTTGAACTTGAATTTTTTTATGTACAGGTTCAAAGATTTCAGATTTAGAATAGGTCTTACCGAGCCATCTGGCTTCGGTACCACAAATAGCGTGGAGTAATACCCCTTTCCCTGTTGTAGGAGGGGTACCTTGACTATCACCTGCTGAGAAAACAGCTTGTGAATGGCTTCCAATACCGTCGCCCTGTCTGAGGGAGACGTTGGCAAAGCAGACTTTAGGAACCGGCGAGGGGGAGACTTCTCGAATTCCAACCTGTAACCCTGAGATACTACCTGCAGGATCCAGGGGTCCACCTGTGAGCAAGCCCACTGCGCGCTGAAATTCTTGAGTCGACCCCCCACCGCTCCTGAGTCCGCTTGTAAAGCCCCAGCGTCATGCTGAGGGCTTTGCAGAACCCGCGGAGGGCTTCTGTTCCTGGGAAGGAGCTGCTTGCTGCCCTCTCTTACCCTTTCCTCTGCCTCGGGGCAGATATGACTGTCCTTTTGCCCGCTTGTTCTTATAGGACCGAAAGGACTGCGGCTGAAAAGACGGTGTCTTTTTCTGTTGGGAGGGGGTCTGAGGTAAAAAGGTGGATTTCCCGGCAGTTGCCGTGGCCACCAAATCCGATAGACCGACGCCAAATAATTCCTCCCCTTTATACGGCAATACTTCCATATGCCGTTTGGAATCCGCATCACCTGACCACTGTCGTGTCCATAAACTTCTTCTGGCAGATATGGACATCGCACTTACTCTCGATGCCAGAGTGCAAATATCCCTCTGAGCATCTCGCATATAAAGAAAAGCATCCTTTAATTGCTCTAAAGTCTGTAAAATACTGTCCCTATCCAGGGTATCAATATTTTCAGTCAGGGAATCCGACCAGACCACCCCAGCACTGCACATCCAGGCTGAGGCGATGGCTGGTCGCAGTATAACACCAGTATGTGTGTATATACTTTTTAGGGTAGTTTCCAGCCTCCTATCAGCTGGATCCTTGAGGGCGGCCGTATCAGGAGACGGTAACGCCACTTGTTTTGATAAGCGTGTGAGCGCCTTATCCACCCTAGGGGGTGTTTCCCAGCGCGCCCTAACCTCTGGCGGGAAAGGGTATAATGCCAATAACTTTTTTGAAATTAGCCCTTTTCTATCTGGGTTAACCCACGCTTCATCACATACATCATTCAATTCCTCTGATTCAGGAAAAACTACAGGTAGTTTTTTCACCCCCCACATAATACCCCTTTTTGTGGTACTTGTAGTATCAGAGATATGCAAAGTCTCCTTCATTGCCGTGATCATATAACGTGTGGCCCTACTGGAAAATACGTTTGTTTCTTCACCGTCGACACTAGATTCAGTGTCCGTGTCTGGGTCTGTATCGACCGACTGAGGTAAAGGGCGTTTTACAGCCCCTGACGGTGTCTGAGACGCCTGGGCAGGTACCAACTGGTTTGACGGCCGTCTCATGTCGTCAACTGATTTTTGTAATGTGCTGACATTATCACGTAATTCCATAAACAAAGCCATCCATTCCGGTGTCGACTCCCTAGGGGGTGACATCACCATTACCGGCAATTGCTCCGCCTCCACACCAATATCGTCCTCATACATGTCGACACACACGTACCGACACACAGCAGACACACCGGGAATGCTCTATTGAAGACAGGACCCCACTAGCCCTTTGGGGAGACAGAGGGAGAGTTTGCCAGCACACACCCAAGCGCTATAATATATATGGGAACAACCCTATATAAGTGTTGTATCCTTATAGCAGCTTAAATATATTAATATCGCCAAAAAAGTGCCCCCCCTCTCTGTTTTACCCTGTTTCTGTAGTGCAGTGCAGGGGAGAGTCCTGGGAGCCTTCCTCACAGCGGAGCTGAGCAGGAAAATGGCGCTGTGTGCTGAGGAGAATAAGCCCCGCCCCCTATTTCGGCGGGCTCTTCTCCGGAATCTGTGAGATCTGGCAGGGGTTAAATACATCCATATAGCCTCAAAGGGCTATATGTGATGTATTTTTAGCCATAAAAAGGTATAATACATTGCTGCCCAGGGCGCCCCCCCAACGCCCTGCACCCTCCGTGACCGCTGTGTGAAGTGTGCTGACAACAATGGCGCACAGCTGCAGTGCTGTGCGCTACCTCAGGAAGACTGAAAAGTCTTCTGCCGCCTGCTTCTGGACCTCTTCCATCTTCGGCATCTGTAAGGGGGGTCGGCGGCGCAGCTCCGGGACGAACCCCAGGGTGAGACCTGTGTTCCGACTCCCTCTGGAGCTAATGGTGTCCAGTAGCCTAAAAAGCCAATCCATCCTGCACGCAGGTGAGTTCACTTCTCTCCCCTAAGTCCCTCGATGCAGTGAGCCTGTTGCCAGCAGGACTCACTGAAAATAAAAAACCTAAAAAACTTTTTCTAAGCAGCTCTTTAGGAGAGCCACCTAGATTGCACCCTGCTCGGACGGGCACAAAAACCTAACTGAGGCTTGGAGGAGGGTCATAGGGGGAGGAGCCAGTGCACACCACCTGATCCTAAAGCTTTATTTTTGTGCCCTGTCTCCTGCGGAGCCGCTAATCCCCCATGGTCCTGACGGAGTCCCCAGCATCCACTAGGATGTTAGAGAAATCCCACAAGGGACAGGTAAGACAGTAGCCCCCTGTCCCCTACCCCCTAACCCTCCCTCCCCCGAGGAACACTAGGCATCTCCCGGGAGCCCCGCCTCGCCAGTCTGGGCCTGAACATACCTGCCCCCTGTTAATCTGGCTCTGCTGCCGTGCTGCCTATCATGCTGGACATCCAAGCCTTCTCTCAATGGGAGGAGTAGTGTTGCTATATTTCAAAAATTAAAAAACAGGACATAATACACAATAACGGGGATCCCACTGGCATCGTCACACCGCACAGCACCCTATTACATACACCTGCCTATCCCCTGGCTGTCTCTGACTGCCTCTGTTCAATCCCCAGATGTAGTCACTGTGTGCTGTGGCTCCCGTTGCTCTCTCATTGTCTCTCTGTCCAATCCCCAGTAGCAGTCTCTGTGTCCTGTGACTACCCCAGCCCTCTCTCACTGTCTCTCTTTCCCATCCCTCTCCCAGCTCTCTCTGACTGTCTCTCTATCCCATCACTCTCCCAGCTCTCTCTGACTGTCTCTCTATCCCATCACTCCCCCAGCTCTGACTACCTGTCCCATCACTCCCCCAGCTCTCTCTGACTGTCTCTCTGTCCCATCACTCCCAAGCTCTGTCTCTCTGTCCCATCACTCCCACAGCTCTAACTGACTGTCTCTCTGTCTAATCCTGCCCTCGGCTCTCTCTGACTGTCTCTCTGTCCCATCACTTGCCTAGCTCTCCCTGACTGTCTCTCTGTCCCATCACTCACCCAGCTCTCCCTGACTGTCTCTCTGTCCCATCACTTGCCTAGCTCTCCCTGACTGTCTCTGTCCCATCACTCGCAGATCTCTCCCTGACTGTCTCTCTGTCCTATCACTCGCCTAGCTCCCCCTGACTGTCTCTCTGTCCCATCACTCGCAGAGCTCTTTCTGACTGTCTCTGTCAGCAACAGTCTCTGTCCTGACTCCCCCAACTCTCTCTGTCACATTACTTCCCCCAGCTCTCCCTGACTGTCTCTCTATCCCATCACTCTCCCAGCCCTCTCTGACTGTCTCTCTATCCCATCACTCCCCCAGCTCTGACTGCCTATCTGTCATATCACTCCCCCAGCTCTCCCTGACTGTCTGTGCCCCATCCCATCCCCAGTGTCTCTATACTATGACTGCTCTGACTCTCTCTATTTTCTTGCCCCATCCCCAGTAGCAGTCTGTGTACCTCACCAGGCTCCCTCTGTGGTAGATGCTAGAATCAAGTGGGCTAAAGGACCTCTGACATCCGGGGCAGGAGCTGTATCTCACCTCCATTGGCAGCCGGCATTACCTGGTTCCTGTTCTCTGAGAGAGTGTGCTGCTGTCTGAGGGCTCTTCCTGCCCCACCCAATCCCTGCACAGGCTCTTCTGTCTGAGGTTATCTCTCTGTTACACCACTGGGTCCTAGTGCCCAGCAGATGTCTTCCTGCGTTATGTAGTCAGCGTCCAGAGCCGGCCATAGGCATAGGCAAACTAGGCAATTGCCTAGGGCATCTGATATGCCTAGGGGCATCAGCAACTTCTGCTGATTAAAATGATATGCGGCATGCCTATATTCTGTGTGTAGCATTTCATATGCAGATACAGCCACAGTCTCACACAGTATATAGGCGTGCTGCATATCATTTTAATCAGCAGAAGCTGCGTGTGCATCCTAACAACATAGCAATGCAAATAAGATGCATTTTAATAAAAAAAAGGTGCCCCAACGTTAGCATTGAGGCAAGATTTATGAGGACACATCTGTATCCAAGCAGAGGCAGAGGTCACAGTGTTAGTGGCAGTGTGAGTGCTGTGTGCATGTGAGTGGGTTGATTGTGCAGTAGTGTTCGGAATATGAGTAAGGAGCATTATGTGTGTCATGTAAAAATGCATTAATAATGTGCAACATATGTGTAAGGGGCACTATGTGTGTCATTATGTGTATAAGGGCATTAATAATGTGCGGCATATGTGTAAGGGACATTGGTGGTCATTCCGAGTTGTTCGCTCGGTAATTTTCTTCGCATCGCAGCGATTTTCCGCTAATTGCGCATGCGCAAGGGTGGTCATTCCGAGTTGTTCGCTCTGTAATTTTCTTCGCGTCGCAGCGATTTTCCGCTAATTGCGCATGCGCAATGTTCGCTCTGCGACTGCGCAAAGTAAATTTGCTATGCAGTTAGGTATTTTACTCACGGCATTACGAGGTTTTTTCTTTGTTCTGCTGATCGTAGTGTGATTGACAGGAAGTGGGTGTTTCTGGGCGGATACTGGCCGTTTTATGGGTGTGTGTGAAAAAACGCTGCCGTTTCTGGGTAAAACGCGGGAGTGTCTGAAGAAACGGGGGAGTGTCTGGGCGAACGCTGGGTGTGTTTGTGACGTCAAACCAGGAACGAAACTGACTGAACTGATCACAGTTGTCGAGTAAGTCTGGAGCTACTCAGAAACTGCTAAGAAGTGTCTATTCGCAATTCTGCTAATCTTTCGTTCGCAATTTTGATAAGCTAAGATTCACTCCCAGTAGTCGGCGGCTTAGCGTGTGCAATGCTGCTAAAAGCAGCTTGCGAGCTAACAACTCGGAATGAGGGCCATTATGTGTAAAAGGGCATTAATAAAGGTTGTCATAATGTGTAAGACGCATTATGTTTATAAGGACATTAATGATGTGTCTCATATGTGTAAGGGGCATTACTGTGTGGAATTATGTGTATAAATGCATTACTAATGTGTGGCATTATGTGTATAAGGTGCTCTAATATGTAGCGTTGCGTATATAAAGGGCATTTACTGTGTTGTCTAATGTGAATAAAGAGCAATAGGGTGTGGTGTAATGTAAATAAGGAGCAATTCAGTGTGATGTAATGTGAATAAGGAGCACTACTGTACGAAGTAACGTTTATAAGGTAAAGTGATACTACTGTGGGATGTAATGTGAATTATGGACACTATCACGTGATCAAATGTGAATAAAATTGCAGTACTGTGTGGCGGAATTTTAATTGGGGGTACTATTGTGTGGACATGCCCATTGCCAGCAAAAACACACCCCTTTTTGGACTGTGCGCCAAATGTGCGAACTGTTCCTGTTTAAAATATAGGGGGTACAAACACCAAAATAAGTACTGTTATGGGTGAGGTTTGATGGTGCTGGGAAAGAGGTGCAAGGTCAGAGGCGGAACCAGCGGTGGTGCTAGGGGGCACCAGGCAAAATCTTGCCTAGGGCATCATATTGGTTAGGGCCAGCTCTGTCAGCGTCCGAGGCAGTTCAGAGTGCAGCGCAGCGTGACTGGCTGTAGGGGGATCGGAGAGCCTTGAAGACAACCCGGCCCCATAGCATGCACATCCCCTGCACCCATGGTAGTTACGCCACTGTCCTTAGGGTCAGTTATGTGGAGAGGGACAGGTTTCTCTTATGTTTGTACACATATTTTATGATATGAAGCCACAAGTGCTTGTCTTATTTATTACATTGACCGTAAATAATTTGAATTGGTTCTGGACCATGGGCTAACTGAAGCAGTGGGGCAATAAATCAGTCCCGAAGGCAGCCCGCATTATATAGCCTGTTTTCAGGCATCACAACCAGTTGTATATGCTACAGATCTACCGGGGCACATGCCCAATAATGAAGGAATTACACACTATCATAGTGAGCCACTTGCCCATTATCACTATCGATGTGTACGTGACCATCTTTACCCTTCCTGTCAGTAACAGATGGTCATATTCAGTAGATAAAACAGGTACTGAAGGTTGATTATAACATTCGGTTGTGATTGGGTGTAGGAACATATCTATCTATCTATCTATCTATCTATCTATCTATCTATCTATCTATCTATCTATCTTTGATCCTAGATGACATAGTCCCATAAGAAGTCCCCTATCACAATATAAGGACCAGGCCAATATACTGCAACTCACCTGACAGCCCACGGCATGTCCACAGAGGCTGGAGCAGCTACCAAGGAGGGACTCACAGTGTCATACTGGATAAGGAAACAGACATCATGGTTTAGTCATTAAAATGTGAACACAACAGAAAGTATACAATACCGTAAGAAAAAATAGGATTTTAATACCTACCGGTAAATCCTTTTCTCTTAGTCAGTAGAGGATGCTGGGACACTTCAAGAATCATGGGATATAGACGGGATCCGCAGGAGAGATGGGCACTTTAAGACTTTGAAAGGGGTGTGAACTGGCTCCTCCCTCTATGCCCTTCCTCCAGACTCCAGTTATAGGAACTGTGCCCAGGGAGACAGACATTTCGAGGAAAGGATTTATTGTTAACTAATGTGGGACATATACCAGCTCACACCTCAAACACGCCGTACAACATGGCATTTAACAGAAAACTTCAGTCAACGGCATGAACAACGTCAGTAACAGGCTGACCATAACGTAACACAACCCGTGTGAAAACATAACTAACAACTGCAGATAGAGTCCGCACTGGGACGGGCACCCAGCATCCTCTACAGACTAAGAGAAAAGGATTTACCGGTAGGTATTAAAATCCTATTTTCTCCTACGTCCTAGAGGATGCTGGGGACATTTCAAGAACCACATGGTTTATACCAAAGCTCCAAAACCGGCGGGAGAGTGCGGGTGACTCTGCAGCACCGATTGAGCAAACATGAGGTCAGGGTATCAAACTTGTAGAACTTTGCAAAGGTGTTTGAACCCGACCAAGTCACCACTCGGCAAAGCTGTAATGCCGAGCCACCTCGGGCAGCCGCCCAAGAAGAGCCCACCTTCCTAGTGGAATGGGCCTTTACTGAATTTGGTAACGGCAATACAGCCATAGAATGAGCCTGCTGAATCGTGTTACAGATCCAGCGAGCAATAGTCTGCTTAGAAGCAGGAGCACCAACCTTGTTGGCTGCATACAGGACAAACAGTGCCTCTGTTTTCCTAACCGTTCTGGCTACATACATTTTCAATGCCCTGACCACATCAAGGGACTCGGAATCCTCCAAGTCCCGCGTAGCCACAGGCACCACAATAGGTTGGTTCATATGAAAAGAGTCCGCAACTCCGCTCTCTATCCACATGGAAAATCAGATAGGGGCTTTTGTGAGATAAAGCCGCCAACTCAGACACTCGCCTTGCCGATGCCAAGGCCAACAACATGACCACTTTCCAAGTGAGATACTTTAATTCCACCGTTTGAAGAGGCTCAAACCATTGAGACGTAAGGAACCGTAACACCACGTTACGGTCCCATGGTGCCACTGGAGGCTCAAAAGGAGGCTGGATATGCAGCACATCCTTCTCAAAAGTCTGGACTTCTGGGAGAGAAGCCAATTCCTTCTGAAAGAAAATGACCTCATCCGGAATGCCCCAACCGCCATGCCGTCAAACGCAGCCACGGTAAGTCTTGGAACAGACAGGGCCCCTGTTGCAACAGGTCCTCTCTGAGAAGAAGAGGCCACTGATCTTCTGTGAGCATTTCCTGCAGATCCGGATACCAGGCCCTTCGAGGCCAATCTGGAACAATGAGAATTGTCTGTACTCCTCTTCGTTTTATGATTCTCAATATCTTGGAAATGAGAGGAAGAGGAGGGAACACATAGACCAACTGGAACACCCACGGTGTCACCAGGGCATCCACTGCTACCGCCTGAGGGTCCCTTGACCTGGCGCAATACCTCGGAAGTTTCTTGTTGAGGCGTGACGCCATCATGTCTATTTGAGGCAGTCCCCACTGACTTGCAATCTCTGCAAAGACTTCCTGATGAAGTCCCCACTCTCCTGTATGTAGATCGTGTCTGCTGAGGAAGTCCGCTTCCCAGTTGTCCACTCCCGGAATGAAGACTGCTGTCAGAGCGCTTACATGATTTTCCGCCCAGCGAAGAATCCTGGTGGCTTCTGCCATTGCCACTCTGCTCTTTGTTCCGCCTTGATGGTTTACATGAGCCACTGCGGTGATGTTGTCTGACGGAATCAGAACCGGTAGGTCGCGAAGCAAATTCTCTGCTTGACAAAGGGCGTTGTATATGGCCCTTAATTCCAGTATGTTGATGTGTAGACAAGCCTCCTGGCTTGACCATAGACCTTGGAAGTTTCTTACCTGTGTGACTGCTCCCCATCCTCGGAGGCTCGCGTCTGTGGTTACCAGAACCCAGTCCTGAATGCCGAACCTGTGATCCTCTAGTAGGTGAGCACTCTGCAGCCACCACAGTAGAGATACACTGGCCCTGGGGGACAGGCTGATCATCTGATGAATCTGTAGATGCGACCCGGACCACTTGTCCAGAAGGTCCCACTGAAAAGTCCTTGCATGGAACCTGCCGAATGGAATGGCCTTGTAAGTCTGCACCGACACCCTTTGTGGCTTCAAGAGGTCCCTGACCAAGTTCAGGAGTTCTTGGGCCTTTTCCATCGGGAGAAAAACCCTTTTCTGGTCTGTATCCAGAATCATGCCTAAGAAAGGTAAACAGGTCATTGGAACCAACTGTGACTTCGGGAGATTGAGAATCCAGCCATGCTGCTGCAACACCCTCAGGGAGAGTGATACGCTGTTCAGCAACTGCTTTCTTGATCTCGCTTTTATTAGGAGATCGTCCAAGTACGGGATAATTGTGACACCCTGCTCGCGCAGGAGCACCATAATTTCCGCCATTACCTTGGTGAAAATCCTCGGGGCTGTGGAAAGCCCAAACGGCAACGTCTGAAATTGGTAATGACAATCCTGTACAGCAAATCTCAGAAACGCCTGATGAGGCGGATATATGGGGACATGAAGGTATGCATCCTTTATGTCCAGGGACACCATATAATCCCCCCTTCCAGGCTGGCGATGACCGCTCTGAGCGATTCCATCTTGAACTTGAACCTTTTAAGTATAGGTTTAAGGATTTTAAATTCAGAATGGGTCTGACCGAACCGTCCGGTTTCGGGACCACAAACAGGGTTGAGTAAAACCCCATCCCCTGCTGTAGCAGGGGAACCTTGACCACCACTTGTTGAAGACACAATTTTTGAATTGCTGCTAAAACTACCTCCCTCTCTGGGGAAGAAGCCGGTAGGGCCGATTTGAAAAACCGGCGAGGAGAAGCCCAGGGATCCACCTGTGATTGAACTCAGACGTGGCTGAAAAGTCGAAGACGTGCCCCCACTGGGGCGGACTCCCTCAGCGGAACCCCAGCGTCATGCAGTGGATTTTGTAGAATCCGGGGAGGACTTCTGCTCCTGAGAACTAGCTGTAGTTGGCAGCTTTTTCCCCTTGCCCTTACCTCTGGCAAGAAAGGAAGATCCCCGTACTCTCTTGGATTTATGCGACCAAAAGGACTGCATCTGATAATGTGGCGTTTTCTTAGGCTGTGAGGAAACATAAGGCAAAAAAGTTGATTTACCTGCAGTAGCGGTGGAAACCAGGTCCGTGAGAGCTTCCCCAAATAAGTCCTCACCCTTGTAAGGCAAAACCTCCATATGCCTCTTCGAGTCGGTATCACCCGTCCATTGTCGGGTCCATAGGGCTCGCCTAGCAGAAATCGCGATAGCGTTGGCCCTGGAACCCAGTAGGCCAACGTCTCTCTGAGCATCTCTGATATATAGGACAGCATCCTTAATATGACACAAGGTCAATAAAATGGTTTCCTTATCCAGCGCATCAATATCAGCAGATAAGGTATCTGTCCACGCTGCTAAAGCGCTACAAACCCAAGCCGACGCTATCGCCGGTCTGAGTAATGTACCAGTATGTGTGTAAATTGACTTCAAAGTAGTCTCCTGCCTGCGATCAGCAGGATCCTTGAGGGCTGCGGTATCTTGAGATGGCAGCGCTACCTTTTTGGATAAGCGTATCAAGCTTTGTCCACCCTTGGGGAGGATTCCCACCATATCCTGTCCTTAGCCGGGAAAGGATACGCCATAAGAATCCTTTTGGGAATCTGCAGTTTCTTGTCTGGAGTTTCCCAAGCCCTTTCAACAACTCATTTATCTAATGTGAAGGGGGAAAAGTAACCTCAGGCTTCTTTTCTTTAAACATGTGGACCCTCGTGTCAGGTACCGAGGGGTCATCTGTTACATGCAACACATCCTTTATTGAAATAATCATATAATGAATACTTTTAGCCAATTTAGGCTGCAACTTTGCATCATCATAGTCGACACTGGAGTCAGAATCCGTGTCGGTATCAGTGTCAACTACTTGGGATAGTGGTTGCTTCTGAGACCCAGAAGGTCCCTGCGTCATAGTGAAAGGCAGGGCTTGACTCCCTGTACATTACCTGGACTCCGCTTGGTCCAACCTCTTGTGTAATAAATTCACATTTGCATTTAAAACATTCCACATATCCAACCAGTCAGGTGTCGGCGTTGCCGACGGAGAAGAGCCTTCCACTTCAAACATGCCGACACACGCGTACCGACACCCCACACACTCAGGGAAATCTCTAATCTGGAGACAGTTTCCAACAAGGCCCTTTGGAGAGACAGAGAGAGAGTATGCCAGCACACACCCAGCGCCAATGACCTTGGAAATATCCCAGATATATATAGCCCTTTTCTTTATATAATAACTGCGCCAAATTATGTGCCCCCCCCCCCTTCTTTAAAACCCTCTGTCACCGTGTTCAGCAGAGGAGAGTCCGGGGAGACAGCTTCTCAGCGGTGTGCTGTGGAGAAAATGGCGCTGGTTAGTGCTGAGGGATCAAGCTCCACCCCCTCAGCGGCGGGCTTCGGTCCCGCTCCATTTCTTCAAAACTGGCGGGGGTTTTAAATATACAGCCCGCAGATCTATGGCCAGTCCTAGATGTTTATTATTGCTGCCCAGGGCGCCCCCCCTGTGCCCTGCACCCATCAGTGCCTGCCGTGTGTGTTGTGTGTGTGGGAGCAATGGCGCTACGCGTTACCTCTTAGAAGATCTGAAGTCTTCTGCCGCCTCTGAAGTCTTCTATCTTCTTATACTCACCCGGCTTCTATCTTCTGGCTCTGTGAGGAGGACG
This sequence comes from Pseudophryne corroboree, assembly GCF_028390025.1. NCBI lineage: Eukaryota > Metazoa > Chordata > Amphibia > Anura > Myobatrachidae > Pseudophryne > Pseudophryne corroboree. The sequence continues at coordinate 91,725,055 of NC_086452.1, forward strand.
GCGGCGCAGCTCCGGGATTTACAGCGAGGGGAGACCTGCGTTCCGACTTCCTCTGGAGCTAATGGTTTCCAGTACCCTAAGAAGCAGAGCCTAGCATTTAAGTAGGTCTGCTTCTCTCTCCTCAGTCCCGCAATGCAGGGAGCCTGTTGCCAGCAGGGCTCCCTGAAAATAAAAAACCTAACAAAATTCTTTCTTTCAGAGAAACTCAGGAGAGCTCCCTGTAGTGCACCCAGTCTCCTCTGGGCACAGGATCTAACTGAGGTCTGGAGGAGGGGCATAGAGGAAGGAGCCAGTGCACATCCATATCTAAAGTTCTTTTTAGTGCCCTTGTCTCCTGCGGAGCCCGTCTATCTATTCCCCATGGTCCTTACGGAGTCCCCAGCATCCTCTAGGACGTAAGAGAAATAGGGGTGTGGATCATTAGATCGACAATGTTTAGGTAGACCACTATAGGCCGACAGTCACTAGGTAGACAGGGTTGGAAGGTCGACATGATTTATTGGTCGACATGTGCTAGGTCAACAGGTCGACATGAGTTTTGTTTTTTTGTTGTTGTTTTCTTCGTAGAGTGACCGGGAACCCCAATTAGTGTACCGTATCCCCTTGCATGGCTCGCCATGCTTCGGGCAAGGTGCCTCGCTCCGCTGCCACTTCGCTTGGCACAGATTACCATTCCAATCGTAGTCCACGTTGATCGTTAAGTATTAAAAAGTTTTAAAAAAAAAAAATTTGAAAAACTCATGTCGACCTTTTGACCTGTCGACCTTCCAACCCTGTCGACCTTCCAACCCTGTCAACCTATAGTGGTTGACCTAAACTTTGTCGACCTAGACAGTGTCGATCTTCAGACCGGATCCCGAAAAATAGTCACAGCCCAGTCCAACTTTGGAAACCTTAGATGTTGGTTAAATTAATTGATATTATGGAGGTCATTCTGAGTTGATCGTAGCGGTGCCGGCGCATGCGCAATTCCGACCCGATTGCTGCGATAAACTGCAGCAAGCGATCGGGTCGGAATGACCCCCAATATTCGAGACTTTGTGTGTCAAATATATCAGACATCAAACTGTCAGACAAAAGGAGAGCTGTCAATATCTGGAATAAAATGCTTCTTACAAATTTGGGTGGCGGCACCACATTCTTGAGGCTGTCGAGTGAAATCTCCATCATATTCTATGCACAGACCACTAGCTGCAAAGCTGCAAAAAGCTCCTGAAGAAATACAACTCTAGTATTAATATACAAGACTTTTTGGGGGTAAGAACAATATTTAACATGCAGAGACGCAATATGTAACAGTGGCAAAAGCAGGATTTGCATTGGGGTTTCCAGAACTGGGTGGAGCCAATCACGGAGCGCCACGTTGTAGCACCCTCCTGATCGGCTGTGTGCTCCTGTACTGACTGACAGGCGGCACACGGCAGTGTTACAATGTAGCGCCTATGCGCTCCATTGTAACCAATGGTGGGAACTTTCTGCTCAGCGGTTGACCGAAAGTGACCTCACTGCTGAGCAGAAAGTTCCCACCATTGGTTACAATGGAGCGCATTGGCGCTACATTGTAACACTGCCGTGTGCCGCCTGTCAGTCAGTACAGGAGCACACAGCCGATCAGGAGGGTGCTACAACGTGGCGCTCCCTGATTGGCTGAAGAAACCCACTTAGACAGAAGTCAAAGTGGGTTTCTGGCATTCGGGGAAAGGGGTCCCATGTGAAAACATGGGGCCCCTTTCAGTGCGAGGTCGGGTATGCGTTTTTTTATTTTTTCCAAGTACGTGGATTACAACTGGATTATCCGAGGAGCCTTCTACACAGGATTTGGTGAGTATAATTTTTTCAACAGGTACCCCATGGATTCTACTGGAGAAGAGGACCGACCTGCGTGTGAACATAAGGTAAGTATGTGTATATGTTTGTGTGGATGGATGTATTAAAACTTTACTTTCAAGGTGTATGTGTGTTGTCATTTTTGGGGTATTTTTTTAGTAGTAGTTCTACAGGTACCAGCGGCCCAGTTTTTCCGCCGCATGCTGGTACTTGTGGTTCTCCAAGTACCAGCTTGCGGGGGAGGCTTGCTGGGACTTGTAGTACTGCTACTAAAAACAATATTCATAACTATCCAAAAAGGCTATCAGCCCCCCATCCGCAGCCCATTGGATGGGGGGGACAGCCTCGGGCTTCACCCCTGGCCCTTGGGTGGCTGGGGGGGGTCCCCTTGATTGAAGGGGTCCCCACTCCCCCAGGGTACCCCGGCCAGGGGTGACTAGTTGGATATTTGATGCCACGGCCGCAGGGCACTGTATAAAAGTGACCCCCGGCTGTGGCATTATCTGTCCAGCTAGTGGAGCCCGGTGCTGGTTTCAAAAATACGGGGGACCCCTACGCTTTTTGGCCCCCGTATTTTTGGAACCAGGACCAGGCGCAGAGCCCGATGCTGGTTGCTTAAATATGGGGGAACCCCTGTCCATTTTTCCCCATATTTCTGCAACAAGGATCGGCTCAAAGAGCCCGAGGCTGGTTATGCTTAGGAGGGGGGACCCCACGCATTTTTTTTTTGTAAAAATAACACTTTCCCACCCCTTCCCACTGATATACATGCACGGATCTCATGGATCCGTGCATGCCTATCCAATCACGGCTCAAAAAAGCAGGTCTGTTTTTTTTTAGCACTTTTTTACGATTTGTAATTTTTCACGGCAGTGTTTGGCTCTTTTGAAATTTGCACTTTTTAGTAAATGACCGAGTTCTGCTAATTTGCTGGCGTTTTTGACCGATGGTGTATTCATTCGTATTTTTTTTCTTGGACTTCCAAAAAAATACGAATGCCCTCATCACTGCCGTGATTTGAGTTTAGTAAATGACCGAGATGACACTTTGAAGAAAAAACGGCATCTCGGTCAAAATCGGGATCTTAGTAAATATACCCCAGGGTGTAGAAAACTAAAACACAGGAATTCTTGTCTTCCAGGGCATGTAGGTAAAGTGGCAGGACTGGGGGAGAGGAATGGTGGCTGTCAGCACAATCAGGCCCGATCTATCATCTACTATTTTTTTAAATAGGGGTGGTCTAGGTGGGTTGCGGGAGGCCCCAGAGATATAGGGTCTCAAGATTTCTGTTGCCGGCCCTGACCCTAACCCAGACCTCTAAACTAACCCTAATGCCTTAACCTAAAAGGCCAGACTGGATGGGCCATGTCATTCTTATTTGCCGTAAAATGCTGTGTTTCTGTGTATATGGTGCACTGCAAGAAAATATCTGCAAATCCAATGGTATGGTAACTGCGGTATAAACTGTACTTGCAATTGAACTAATTGAATTCAGCCCTATGAATAGAGAGATCCCCGTACAGCAGTCACAGAAAGGGTTAATCTCTGCAGCTTGTCACTCAGCTTACATTGTTGCTCTTTTATTTTTGCAGCCGCTGGGAGTTGTAACCCACAGACCAGGTGTGTACACACACTGAGATTTATCCTTTCGATTTTGTCTATATAGTCAAAATCACAAGGAAAGTTAGTGCAAATCGCACTGTGTTAGGCAGCTTGCAATACCAATGCGATACCGATGAGTGGTCCCGCGGGGTCGGTATCGCTAGGAAAGACAGACTGTACAGGCAATCTTGACTATATAGTGTGTACTATCTGGTACAAAGTATAATCAAAATGAGCACTTAGTCAAAATCAAAGAAACAGTCAAAGTCGGTGCTTCTCTGCTCTGGGGGAATTCAAAGGAAATCACATAGTCGAAATCGAAGATAGTCAATATCTCACCATGTGTACGCACCTTACACATAACACAGCCCAACATGTCTATATTCCTGTATAGTGAATGTAATTCTCAGTATATGTCACTAATTCTCAGTATATGTCACTGACAGCTGTGCCGCTTATGTATTACTGTATAGTGGATGTAATTCTTAGTATATGTCCCTGACAGCTGCACAGTACCACTTGTGTAATCCTTTGTAAAGCATGTAAGTCTAAGTATATTTCCCTGACAGCTGCACAGTAACACTTCTGTTATACTTTGTAAAGCATGTAAATCTCAGTATATGTTCCTGACAGCTGCACAGTACCACTTGTGTAATCCTTTGTAAAGCATGTAAATCTCAGTATATGTTCCTGACAGCTGCACAGTACCACTTGTGTAATTCTTTGTAAAGCATGTAAATCTCAGTATATACCACTGACAGCTGCACAGTACCACTTGTGTAATCCTTTGTAGAGCATGTAAGTCTCAGTATATGTCACTGACAGCTGCACAGTACCACTTGTGTAATCCTTTGTAAAGCATGTAAGTCTCAGTATATGTCACTGACAGCTGTACAGTACCACTTGTGTAATCTTTTGTAAAGCATGTAAATCTCAGTATATACCACTGACAGCTGTACAGTACCACTTGTGTAATCCTTTGTAGAGCATGTAAGTCTCAGTATATGTCACTGACAGCTGCACAGTACCACTTGTGTAATCCTTTGTAAAGCATGTAAGTCTCAGTATATGTCACTGACAGCTGCACAGTACCACTTGTGTAATCTTTTGTAAAGCATGTAAATCTCAGTATATACCACTGACAGCTGCACAGTACCACTTGTGTAATCTTTTGTAGAGCATGTAATCCTCAGTATATGTCACTGACAGCTGCTTCGCTAACCCTATACTGTAACACGCACACAGTACGGTAATAGATGGCCATGTCAGTGAAGCAGCATGTTGTTAGTTGGCAGGAGGATGTTTTTTCTATATGAATTAAATTGCAGAATGCTGAATGTAAAGGTTTAGTTAAAGATAATTCAGTAAGAGGCAGATTCAATTATTAATATAATAGTCATTTACAGTTATTATATAGCATTTACAGAATAGCACAAACATTTACTCTTTTCCTATAAGTAAACAAGACACAAATACATATTATCTGATCAGGCTTAGCACAAGACCAGAACTTGGTGTTTCACTTTCTTTTATTTACAAACATTACAAGTTATTTTACCATTGTAATATTTAAGTGCCCTACACACTTATAGATTTCACTAAACGATATAACGTTCTCGTTCATTATTGAATGAGAACTCGTTCATATCGTTCAGTGTGTAGGCACGTGGCCCCGCGCTCGTTCATTGTTGGTGCCGGGTCGCTTATACATGCAGGCCAATATGGACAATCTCATCCATATTAGCATGAATTGCTATGGAGCCGGGTGATGGGGGGAGTGAAGTGAAGTCACTCCCCCCGTCACCTCCCCCCTGCTGCCGTGTCACCCATATCAGCTGTGGGCAGCTCGGCGGCGGATCACTGAGTGTGTAGGGCCCTTTAGCATTACATATTATGAGTTAGGGTGTGCTCTATATAAGAAGTTATTTTAGATATATAACAAGCTTTCATTTCTGCAGAGGCAGGAGCGGACCTAGGCACGGGCAAGCCAGGCGGGAGCCCGGTATGAGGGGCCGTTCAAGTCAAAATTACAGCTTTCTAGATATAACATATAGCTAATTTTTGCTTTATGGATATGATGTATGCTGAGATGGATATGCCGTATGCTGAGATGGATATGCCGTATGCTGAGATGGATATGATGTATGCTGAGATGGATATGACGTGTACTGAGATGGATATGACATATGCCGAGATGGATATGATGTGTGCTGAGATGGATATGACGTATTCTGAGATGGATATGACATATGCCGAGATGGATATGACATATGCCAAGATGGATATGACATATGCCGAGATGGATATGATATGTGCTGAGATGGATATGACATATGCCGAGATGGATATGACGTATGCCAAGATGGATATGACGTATGCTGAGATGGATATGACGTATGCTGAGATAGATATGGGATATGACATATGCTGAGATGGATATGACATATGACAAGATGGATATGGACTATGCTGAGATGGATATGACATATGGTGAGATGGATATGACATATGCCGAGATGGATATGACGTATGCCGAGATGGATATGACATATGGTGAGATGGATATGACATATGCTGAGATGGATATGACATATGCTGAGATGGATATGACATATGCTGAGATGGATATGACATCTGTTGAGATGAATATGATGTATGGTGAGATGGATATGACATATGCTGAGATGGATATGGATTATGCTGAAATGGATATGACATATGGTGAGATGGATATGACATATGGTGAGATGGATATGATGTATGGTGAGATGGATATGACATATGCTGAGATGGATATGACATATGGTGAGATGGATATGACATATGGTGAGATGGCTATGGATTATGCTGAAATGGATATGACATATGGTGAGATGGCTATGGATTATGCTGAAATGGATATGACATATGGTGAGATGGATATGACATATGGTGAGATGGCTATGGATTATGCTGAGATGGATATGACATATGCTGAGATGGATATGGATTATGCTGAAATGGATATAACATATGGTGAGATGGATATGACATATGGTGAGATGGATATGACATATGGTGAGATGGATATGACATATGGTGAGATGGATATAACATATGGTGAGATGGATATGACATATGGTGAGATGGATATAACATATGGTGAGATGGCTATGACATATGCTGAGATGGATATGACATATGGTGAGATGGCTATGGATTATGCTGAGATGGATATAACATATGGTGAGATGGATATGACATATGGTGAGATGGATATGACATATGGTGAGATGGCTATGGATTATGCTGAGATGGATATAACATATGGTGAGATGGATATGACATATGGTGAGATGGATATAACATATGGTGAGATGGATATGACATATGGTGAGATGGATATGACATATGGTGAGATGGATATGACATATGGTGAGATGGATATGACATATGGTGAGATGGATATAACATATGGTGAGATGGATATGACATATGGTGAGATGGATATGACATATGGTGAGATGGATATGACATATGGTGAGATGGATATAACATATGGTGAGATGGATATGACATATGGTGAGATGGATATGACATATGGTGAGATGGATATGACATATGGTGAGATGGATATGACATATGGTGAGATGGATATAACATATGGTGAGATGGATATGACATATGGTGAGATGGGGATATGACATACACTGAGATGGCTATGGACTATGGTGAGATGTGGGGATATGACATACACTGAGAAAAGCACATGATGCAGCCAGCCAATCACAGCTCTCCTATATAAGCAGTGGTGCTGGCTGGGAGGAGGATCAGTATAGTGTGGAAGAGCTGTGAAGTGGATCTCTCTCTAGGTGGCATTGTCAGCAGCAGAGAAGTGTTACTGAGGCACATTGCAGAGCAGCTCATCTCCTGCCTCAGGCTGCCTGACCCCTTTCTAGGTACTGTACCATTGGGGTGTGTGCAGGGGGGAATGTCTGGTGACAAACACTACCCGAAGAGGGGCTGAGGGGGAGACCAGGGGTGCAGACACATGACACACAATGAGCAGCTAAGCATTTGCAGATCAGCTCAGCTAATAGTTGTGGTTTGCAGGGCAGAGTGTGGGAAAATGTAATGTGCAGCACTCACAGGAGGACAGACACTGAGTATAGGGGAGGGGGAAGCTGTATGCATGAGTGACAAGCTTCCAGTGCCAGCACTCATGGGTTGGGGAGACATCCGCAGGGCAGACTGGCCATCAGCCGAGGTACAGAAGCTGCCTTAGTTTCAGCAGTGGGATAGCATAGCGGTCTGCAGTAATAGCGGCCGTTGGAAGCTCCGCCCCTTGCCACGCCCCCTCATTGTAGATCAGGCTATGGTCTGGTAGAGGAAGTGGTTAACCTGCCCCAGTGTCTTGGCGCGATAACGATTTCTGCGCGCCATGTGATGTTGCAACAGCATACACAAAGCGCAGCAGCTGCAAGTGAGGTGAGTGGTGACTAGTGATCCTCCTGAGAGTGTCTGGCAGCGTTTAGACCTTGCTCATGTGGAAGGCAGGATAAGTTGTGGTGCAGCTGTCTGTGTCCCGCCCCTGAACTAAGGCAGAACACTCGTGCTGGCTCTGCTTAACATTCAGTGTCTGGCCCCAGACTGAGCCAGCCGATCATAGAGTGAGCTGCTGTGAGGTAAAAGCCCTGTCCTCTGCCTGCTCAAGTGCCCATCGCCTGAGTCACTGGCTGGCTCCACGTGGTGTGTGCTGGCTCCCTCTGTAAGAAACAAACAGGAAAGCCAGGTACAATAGGGAGGAAGTGTACTGAGGATTGGAATAACGAGGGAGGGAGGGGGGGGGGGGGGGGGCTGTGTGTGTACAGAGGAATAGGGGGGGGGGGGGCTGTGTGTGTACAGAGGAATAGGGGGGGGGGGGGCTGTGTGTGTACAGAGGAATGGGGGGGGCTGTGTGTACAGAGGAATGGGGGGGGGGCTGTGTGTGTACAGAGGATTAGGTATGGTGGGCTGTGTGTGTGTATAGAGGAATAGGGAGGGGTGCTGTGTGTGTGTACAGAGAAATGGGGGGGGGGGCTGTGTGTGTGCAGAGTAATAGGGAGGGGGGCTGTGTGTGTGCAGAGTAATGGAGGGGGGCTGTGTGTGTGTGTGTGTGTGTGTGCGCGCAGAGGAATAGTGGGGGGGGCTGTGTGTGTGTGTACAGAGGAATAGGGAGGGGGGGCTGTGTGTGTGTACAGAGGAATAGGGAGGGGGGGCTGTGTGTGTGCACAGAGGAATAGGGAGGGGGGGCTGTGTGTGTGCACAGAGGAATAGGGAGGGGGGGCTGTGTGTGTGCACAGAGGAATAGGGAGGGGGGGCTGTGTGTGTGCACAGAGGAATAGGGAGGGGGGGCTGTGTGTGTGCACAGAGGAATAGGGAGGGGGGCTGTGTGTGTGCACAGAGGAATAGGGAGGGGGGGCTGTGTGTGTGCACAGAGGAATAGGGAGGGGGGCTGTGTGTGTGCACAGAGGAATAGGGAGGGGGGCTGTGTGTGTGCACAGAGGAATAGGGAGGGGGGGGCTGTGTGTGTGTGCGCAGAGGAATAGGGAGGGGGCAGGCTGTGGTTGTGCAGAGGAATAGGGAGGGGGGCTGTGTGTGTGTGCAGAGGAATAGGGAGGGGGGCTGTGTGTGTGTGCAGAGGAATAGGGAGGGGGGCTGTGTGTGTGTGCAGAGGAATAGGGAGGAGGGGGGCTGTGTGTGCAGATGAATGGGGAGGAGGGGGGCTGTGTGTGCAGATGAATGGGGGGCTGTGTGTGTGCAGAGGAATAGGGAGGGGAGACTGTAATTTGGGCTTTTCTGGGGGTAATATGGGGGAGGTGTGGCCTGTAAGGGGTATTCAATTAGTGCAGAGTTTTTCAGCTAGCCAAAAAAGCTGCACTATTCGACCATCTGTATTCAATTGCGTGCGTTTCCAAAATCCTTTTCACCCATGTGGTTTCACTTTTCTCTTAAGTCCCATTGGATATTGGGGAACTGTATTTTCTCTGACGTCCTAGTGGATGCTGGGAACTCCGTAAGGACCATGGGGAATAGCGGCTCCGCAGGAGACTGGGCACAATTAACAAAGCTTTAGTACTACCTGGTGTGCACTGGCTCCTCCCACTATGACCCTCCTCCAGACCTCAGTTAGGATACTGTGCCCGGAAGAGCTGACACAATAAGGAAGGATTTTGAATCCCGGGTAAGACTCATACCAGCCACACCAATCACACCGTATAACTCGTGATAATATACCCAGTTAACAGTATGAAATATAACTGAGCCTCTCAACAGATGGCTCAACAATAACCCTTTAGTTTACAATAACTATGTACAAGTATTGCAGACAATCCGCACTTGGGACGGGCGCCCAGCATCCACTACGGACTACGAGAAATAGATTTACCGGTGAGTAAAATCTTATTTTCTGTGACGTCCTAGTGGATGCTGAGAACTCCGTAAGGACCATGGGGATTATACCAAAGCTCCCAAACGGTGCGGATGACTCTGCAGCACCGAATGAGAGAACTCCAGGTCCTCCTCAGCCAGGGTATCAAATTTGTAGAATTTTGCAAACGTGTTTGCCCCTGACCAAGTAGCAGCTCGGCAAAGTTGTAAAGCCGAGACCCCTCGGGCAGCCGCCCAAGAAGAGCCCACCTTCCTTGTGGAATGGGCTTTTACAGATTTAGGCTGCGGCAGACCAGCCGCAGAATGCGCTAGCTGAATTGTGCTACAAATCCAGCGAGCAATAGTCTGCTTTTTTGAGTGATCTTTCCTAACAGCGTCTTACACGCATATTGGAAAGAGCCGCTCCAGCAACTCTCTGCCTTCCACATATAACCCCAAAATCGGGTCTGGTCCGGCCTTGTCTGTAATAAAGGAACGTAACAGCCTTAATACTATAAGTTTGGTAAGGCAGAGAAGCAAAGGCAACCAGAGGCCAGTTTCCAAACCAGAGGCCATCAGTATGTTGGCGCAGGTCTCCTTCTGGCTGATTCCAGAAGTATAAGGGGCCGACTTCTTCCGTTTGCACAGATTGATAGCAGTCTACAAGTAGATGCCTGGGTAAAAGAAGCAGTATCTCTAAGGTTATATTTTCACTTCTGGAACCATTCTCCTAAAAGGTAATCGGTTTCAGCCCATCTCGGGTAGAGGCTTAGGCGAGGGTTTTGCATTAAGCAATTCAGAAAACGTTTTGTCGGGAATTGTCATTCCAGTAACCCATGCACAATGGAGGGTTTATTCCCACCTGGGTCCAAAACAATCCCTCGCCCCATTATCAATTTCAAAAACAGAGAAATTTGGGTAACACGGTTCACGTGGAGGCAACTCCATAGTTTGGTGAGGAGCCAATATAATACATGGTATTCCTGGATAAGTCATGAATTTTACCTTCAGGCTCCTATAACGCTGTCCATTAGTGTTATCTCAAGGTTTACCATCCTTCAGCAAAAACCTTTTGGGTTAGCCACAGTCCAAGAGTACCAAAATGATTATGGCAATTTATCTCCGTTAGTAGAGGTTAAGAAAAATTTCCATACCTTGACCACCTTCCTATCCTGACACAAATACAGGAAAGGTTCTGTGTCATCTACAACATACAAATAACTTGTCTGCTGAGACATGTGTGATTTGTAATTGGGATCATCTCTGGTTCCATAACATAACTCACGGTGGGGCTATACTGAATTTGAGTTTGCAGAAAATAGTTACCTCGGAACAAGATATCCAAGGAAAAACTAGGAGAGTGGTTACAATGTCAAACAATATTGATTTGCGCAGCAATGCGAATTATGGGTTTGATGGTGTTAACAATACACATGAGGCCGTGGTCATAATTCCACTCAAGACTTTTCCAGTATCTCCTCCATCTAAGGCCGCATCACACTGAATATGTCCAATCTCAATGGTGTTGTAAATTAAGCAGTGTTGTACCTGGTTAAATTCACCGTGTGCAAGACCGTCTGAATACCAGGTGGTGTAGACGGGCTAGATGGACAGTATACAAACAAGTACTGTTACTGGCAAAAAAAGGTAAGTAGTAGCCTGGGGGCTACAGACATTCCATCTAGATGAGAGGATACCTTTTTCTTTTTGGTATCAGGTGGAGAAATCCTGACAACAAATACAAGTCTTCTCGACTAAGGAGGTAATTTCTCTGTAAAATTATGATTCTCTGGATTATGGACCATAAAAAAGGTGCCTGCTAATAATTTTATTAGCACTTCAGGCCATATACTGTGTCCTGTCTTAGGTACGAGATATTCCTAAAGGAAGATTGGTCCAGATCTGCAAGTATTAGGAAATGGCAGTAGTGTACCTTAACTTTTAGACAGGAACACGGAGATAAATATCGAGGAAGGAGTTAAATCACATACTATAATGTGCAGAACTCCATCTTCCAGCCTTGTCCTCAGGGTTTGTTCAGAGAGTCCTAAACTACAGAGCTGATTTCTCAGTCAACACACCATTCAGGTAAATGAATGGGCTTTGCACCCTAAAGTCATTTTAGACTGGGGTAGACAAATGGGCTTGTCCAGAGATAATTCTCATGGTGTCCCATCTGAACAAAAGCCATAATCTTTTCAGTAACAAAACAGTGATCTTTGTGGATATTTTTTTAATGGAAATTTATTTCTCTTATGTGTTTCTCAAATCATCCTGTTACTCAGAATAGTGAGGAAAACGCAATAAAGATGCCGGGATCCTAATAAGCCCCGGCTTGGCCCAGAAGGTCTTCGTACACATATCCGCAGAAAATGTTGAATACCTTTTACTGTTTCTTCTACGGCCAGACTAAGACAGGGTCCTTGATTATCACAAATATCTGGATCAACCATTTTGATGGCGTGGCTTTTGAAATCTAAATACTGAGGTCCAGAGGATTCTCACAAATGCTCAGAGCAAGGAAAAACTTAATTAACTCTTATTTATCACCAAATGTGACAAGCTTATATGCATTGGTGCAATAAGAGGTATGGACCCGAAATCTTGCAGATTTTCAAGGGTTTTTTCCATTCCTTCAAACAGGAATAGATAAATGTTTAGCGGTGGCTTCCTTGGGAATACAAGTGTCAGCATTTGACTCTATGGTTCCGAAAAGAAAAATTCAAAATTGCAGAATGTTTGCACTTTTTCCCAGGGAATGCTGCGCATTCAACCTTCCCCTTTTCCTACTACAGGGTCAGGGAATCTAAATCTAGTCCTCAAAAGCCTGTCAAGTTGCTCTGTTTAAACCACTAAGAGAAGTTGATTTTAAATGGTTGACCGCTAAAGTTCTCGTTCAGGTGACTATGGCATCAGCTAGAAGAGATTCAGATTTAGGAGCACTTTTCATGCTAATCTATTCTGATAATATCCAGATAAAGTAGTTCTCAGAACTGGGTCTGGGTATCTTCCTAAGGAGTGATCTATATTCC